>NC_068415.1:10566134-10886967 GCF_023724105.1 Carassius gibelio | reverse complement strand
GAAGTAAACAACGATTTTAAACACCGTTTTCATGTTGATATACACATTTACATTAAATATTCTACTCTAATTACAGGAGATAAACACTGATAAACACTGAAATTACATAATTTTGCAAACAATAATTACATAATTCCATTAAAAAACATGACGAGGAGTGCTATAAGTGTACAATAATTAATCTTTAAACTAAACTACAGATCACATGTTATGAGAAATATTTTAGTGAGAACATGATTTACTGTGATATTATGGTGGGCACTGCTGGATTACTGTACAACCATAGCTGCACGGAGGTGTAAATATTTGCATGTTTCCTTTTTAAAATAATTATTCAGTGACGTGCCGAATCAGACAATAAATAAAGGCATATCGGTTTCAACTAAAAATAGCTAAAATATGTTCATTTTATCAGCAAAAATGCATATTTAATTTGATTTGTTTAAAACAATGGAAATATTGTTTGTCCTGAGTAAAAGAATGATGTCAACTAAAATATATCTGAGAACTACTTTAAACCATTTTGTTTTTACGGATATTTTCATATATTTATTAAAAAAAACATTAGGATACTGGCACAATTGGCATTATAGTCCATATCTCATATTTACTTAATGTCTCAGTGTTGAACATGGTGTCATGTGCATGGGAATTTGCACATAAATAATATGCAGATGAGAATAAGCATAGCAAAACTAGGCGTTGTAAGTTTTGCCTGACTGGAATTTATAAAGAGATTTTTGCGCAGGTTCTGGCGTGGTTTTATAACCCTTTTTATAAACCCACGTACACTTTTAGGATTAACTCTACGTTGAGTTTTATAAACGAGACCCCAGAACAGTTCAAGCCAAATATTCAGATGTGCACAAAGCATTTTAAAGAGGACGAGGACCGTTTCCTTAACCACTAACCTACAATACGGTGTCTGTTTCTATCAAGTGGGCCAATCCCAACTTTGCAAGGACAGTCTGGCGCTTCTGACTCACACCCTGCAAGTATTGAGCGGTGTAGAGCAGAGCTTGTTGTTTGTCATTCCTCCGATCACAAATGCAGACATGGTTTTATGTTTACACATTATGCAACGCGTAAAAAGACAGTACAAGTCATTATAATTATGTAACTAGGTCACAGGGATGGTACAAATGCCTAGTTTATAATGGGTTTCATTGGTTTTGTCTAGTCGCACTGGGACTCGGCCTCACAGAATGGTGAAGGGTGTACCATTTCCGTCACACGCTTTAGGTATTCGTTCAACACAACGCACCAGATAGCTGGCCAATCACAGACAAATCTCGCTTTTCAGAACCATGGGCTTTGTAAAAAACGTGTTTCAGAAAGGTGGAAAAAAAACAAGCTCAGATGCGATGCATCAGAGAATCGTTTTTTCCCCCACCCCTATACAATTGTTAGTAATACTACTGTCCTCAAACTAAAGGACTTGGAATCATTTCAAAACAAAAGCTGACATTTAACATCAAAACAGTTTGAGGTTAAATGTTGGTCAAATATAGAATATTTCCTTAAACTGGCTAACCATCTTTTCTGGAAAATCTCTGATGAATTATATAATGCCACTTTAGAGCAGACAATATTTCAAAATACTTGGTAACAAAGAAAATTGTCATAGATCTGCAAAGCAGAATCTCAAACTACTCTTGAATCACTCAGATTGTAAGTGCAACTATAACGTTAAAATCTATTTGCTATAAATTATCTACCAAGTAAAAAACCTGGAATAGAATGAAATGTGACCCGAGGGAAATGAACAAAACCATTGAGATCCTCACTGGGTGACCGCAAAATAAAAAGTGGATTAGAAAAGGTACACAAGATAAACAAATTATTATTATACACAAACATTTAAACAGCTCGAACAAATTCCTCTAACACACATTGCACATTTGCATTCACATTGAAAAAAAACAAAAAAAACAATTATGTTTGCATCTGCAGCAGCGCAACAGCCAATTTAAGATGATTACTAACTCAGTCAATTCATTTGGACCACACTGCTGTAAATGCAAGGTGCATATCCAGAGCAAAAACAAAGTATGTTACGAACACAAAAAAAAAAGAGAAGGTTTGAAACACTGTACCGTATGTCGCACCTGTGAGATGAACATATACCAGTCTTTGCAGATCAGAAAGTCTGATTCCTCCCCCAAAGTCTTACATCATAAAGGCTTCTGCCCCAAAGTCTTAAGGTTGCTTAACTCCTCCCCATTTCATTGCATCACACTATATTCCTACCTTCCTGTGTTAACATTCTAGATTCTTAACCAAGAGTCTCAAGGCAACTACGATGGAGTTTAAATGGGGGCATATTCCTCTGCAACACATTTAGTAGGGCCTTGTCATGTTTTAAATGTTCAATCAGTGATCTTTAAACTACAGTTCAATCAGCTCCAGAGCCAACGCTTTGCTCAAGTCTTTCAAAGGCCGCCTTTTTTGTTATAGGAAGCTTTCTAACATGTGCTGGAAGGGGGGCGTTTCCGACGTGACCACCTCTTCAGGAACAGTCCCGATTCCTTCAGGCTTCTGTACCATGAGGGGTGTGGGGGGAGAGAGAAAGCTGAAACAAAAGTGTCACCTGACCAAAACTGTTGGGTTTTGTTCTGATTTTACATTACGGTTTTTGTCATAGCAGAGCAATACGAAAGAAAAATGTCTTTTGTTCTGAGCTTTGGCTTTAAAGTCTGAGCCCCGTTGTGAGCAAAACATTTCAGTCTTCCCCCACCATTATCTGCACTCCTGCAGAGGAGAAGGTGGGGGTGAATCAGGAAAGTCTTGACTTTTTGTTTGGAGGGGGGAGTTATTTTAGTTTACCTATCAGGTGTAAATTTCCAGGCACTCAGTTCATTTTGGGCTTGCTCCAGTTTGTCTTTAGTCTGTTCCAGTTCAGCCTTCATTTTGAGGAAAAATAAGTTGATGGCTGGGTCCACCATGGACGATCTCAGCTGAGCCGCACTCGGTTGCTGGACTTGCTTCAGGTACTGGATTTGGGTCTGAAACGTGAGAGAGACCATTAAAATCTCAGCATGTAAAAAATGACAAACATTAATGTGAATGTAGGCATGTGATGCCCAGTCTGTAAAAAATAACTCTTCATCTTTGAAGCTTATATTCTATTAAGTAACAGTTTAAAACACAGGAGCCTTTAAAACAATTAACTATAAATTGCAAGTATTACTAGGGCTGCACGATAAATCGAATGTGACTGTCGTGCACATCTTGTCAGAAAAGCCAGTACTAAATCTCCATCACCTGCTTTCAGGTGGAGCAGCATTTTCTACAGGGCAAGTAGTTCACAAACAACTTGCGCAAAAAATTATGAAATCGAAGAAATCATTTGTTATAATGACAGCTGGTTGCGTTGCTTCTCAGTGAACTACGGCACTGTGAAGTAAACACTGCTCCATCTGAAAGCTCGTGAAAATACCACATTTAATAACATGTTTTTACTCCAAACCCACTTCATAACGTCAGTCAAGTGTTTGAAATAAATCCTTCTGTGATTTACTGATGATTACAGAACCGTGCTTCACTGAAAGATATGCATGAAAATTACTTTTGCCTCATCTCAATTACGATTTCATTTCGATTTATCATGCAGCCCTAAGTATTACAGAATGTAATGTTTCATTAATAAACAGTAGCTTAAACAGGCAAACTATGCTTTGGGTTCCAAATCTTAAAGGAGACATTTTATGCCCTTTTTCACAATGTAATACAAGTCTCAAGTGTCCCCATAATGTGTTTGTGAAGTTTCAGCTTAAAATAACCCACAGATCATTTATTGTATTCTTTTGAAAATGCCTATTTTGAGAAGCAGAAACACAATTTTTTTTTGTGCCTGTCTCTTTAAAGGCAAAGAGCTGCTGCTCCCTCCCCCCTTTTCCCGAAAAAAGCAGCTCAAACCTGTTAAAAAGTAAAAACATCAGTTTTAGTTCTGATTATCTTGTTTACCATGCTGAAATGCGTTATAATATATATTTTAGATATGTTTGGCAGCAGCAATATACAATAAATAAATCAAGAAATACACTGCTCTGGTCTCCTCTGAGGATGGGACTCTAAATAGTGTTCTCTTTCACATTTCCTTTGGTTGGTAGATGCACCGGAAACCTGATTATAGCACTTAAAACCTGGAAAAGTCAGATTTTCATGTCACCTTAAAAATAAGAAAATCTAGATAGGTTAAAACTTAAAACTTTTATTTGTACCTGCAACAACTGTAAAAATAAAGATACAAAAATAAAACTGATGCCTGACTTGAATGTGCAACTCTGTGGTCATCCACTATCTCACTTTTTCCACCAACATGCATTTGCTTTACTTTTAGCCAGGTGTTCCAGTGTTGAAATATTGGAAACAATATTCTCAATTCTGCATACATAGACCAAATTTGATGAATTACAGCGAGATCATTTGCATGATAAACATTTGGATACAGATTTGACTGAAACCCAACAGCAGCTGTTACTTGGATAAATATTCACAGATGCTTCACAGACAAGTCAGTACAAAAGGACAAATACAACTACTGTGTTTAAAATCTTAACACTTCTAATCCACTATCATTTAAATACTACATCCACATGCTGTGGAAATCAAAACATCTACTACACTCCATCAGAGCCACTCAATGTCATTCAAGCAAAATGACCCAGTTCCTCCACTGAGAACTGACCACAAAGCAGGAGTAAAAAAGGAGACATAATAACACACTTACTGTACACTCTTGCATTTCCTGCTCTTTAGTAGCAAGCCTCATCACCAGGATGTTTTCTCTGCGTGCAGATTCCTGCTGTTGCTGTTTCAACTTCTCCTCAGACTCCTTCAGGCCCGTCACATCATTGGCTGCAGACATTTAAGCATGAAAAAGATGCATTAGATATAGTCATTTCATTATTCTGCACAACATTACTTTAGTAAACCACTGAAAACTACTAATTATTCAGAACATCTGGGATGTGCAAACTTACAGTTTAAATCAGCATATTTTGTCTCAAGCATCTGGACATAAGCTTCATGCTGTTTCCACCTACACCCAGAAACGAAACACAACAGTATCACAATCTGGAAAGCTTCACCATATCTGCATATCCTAAAAGCGTATGGCACAACAGAATGGCTACACACCTTGTACACAGCTCCTCTCGAGTCAGGGTCTTCATGTCAGATTCACTAAGGCGAGCCTACAAGGACATAAAAAGGGGAAAAAAAGACTTAGAAAAAGACCACGTTTGGCAGAAAGGGACTCATATAATCAGATTAGACTGCGACAATGAGCTCACCTTCTTCGGGAGAGGTTCTTCATTGGTCATCCTGATCTCTGTGGAAGACAAGTGCACAAATCAAGCATCCAGTGAATGCAAAGGACTGGAAGATCAACAGACACTGCAGGCAACAATATTAAGCAAAGACAGAGACACAGTACAGTAGAGTGGATTTCACACGCCTACACATGTGCTATTACAAATATAGGCCACAAGGCGAGATATTCGTTCGTTTTTACATCAAAGCAACTATTACAGGGGAATAATTTGCACTGAATTTTATACATAAAATTAATAACAATAGTAAAAACGTAACGACAATTACAAAAAATTAAGTTGCTCATTTGAAAACAGAAACCGCTCCACTAACCGGGAAATTAACACGGACATACTGCTCCAGCATTTCCGTGTCCACATTTAACCTCCTTATAAACGAAACAGCAATGCAATCTTATCAACCTCCTGAGATTTTGAACAGGTAGCTTAACTTTGCGTGTAAAGACAATAACCTTATCTAACAGGGAAAACGAGAGCTGACATGCTAAGCGGTCTTCGCTGCACACCACCGCGCCATTCTGATACAATCTCGTGATGCTCGCTTCTGTCGGGGAAAATGTGAAGCTTACGCAGCCGACAATGCATGCCTATCTTAAAATAAATTCAATAAATTATCGCCAATTAGACGTGGAGTAATACAAACGTGCCGGCGCCTTCTTGGAGTAGTTTCACTGTCACAAAATGGCGGAGAAGGAAGAGACTCTCCCTCTCCGAGAAGCAGCACTTTATCTGAAATAGGAAAATATCACCCTTAACACTTACCAGACCCGATTCACTTCGACCAGAATGACGCTTATTTCTTCCAAAATTAGATCTTAATCAGTTATGTTAAATTGTGAGTTTCTCTGAAGGAGGAAAGGCTACGTTTTGTATTTAAACGGAGGGGAAGACGGCCGCCATGACCAGCGTGTGCGCGATGTTCAGCCGCACAGCATCAGTGCATCCGCGCGAGCGCTGAGGAGGAGGAGCACGTCACCGACGCAGTGTTGCCTTGTTGCTCCTGTAAGAAATCGGGTCTCCAACATCTGATAGTTTACCGACTATAATGATGATGATGATGATGATGATGATAATATAATACTTGGCTTATTACAAAAATTACCGGGTTGTATTATGATTTACAGCCATAACACAAATAAAGGGTGCATAAATGCTTCACATAACCCACATAATGATCGGCCACATATATGACATTAATTGCTTTACTTGCTTTGGTTTACATTCCTCCTTTCGTCCCGGGTTTGTGCTTCCCCAAAGTGGTCGATAATTTTTGGGTTGATTTTTATACCTTGTTGCGTGTTTCCTTTGCGGGATCTGGCAACACAAACTGACAGAAAGATACTGTTCTCTTTAACGTTTACCATATACATCCCATAGACAGTAAAGATACATCCACGAACCTGTGCATTACAATTTACTTTACGTCTGAGCTAACTATGTCCTCTTTCGTCATAAAATGGTGTTATATAACCCACCAGCTGATTTTCTCTTAGAATTACTGCAGTATTAATTCACGTTGAACAATTAATTGTGCTGTAATGTGAGAAGTAACAACATCTACGATCGTCATAAAACATAGTATGTTCTGAAACGAAGCTTTTTATTTTATTGACTACTCACTGTAAACGTAAGGCCTTAGAATGACTGGCTGAGTTACACCAGTTGACACCGGGGGTGCTCGGTTTTTGCACCGTCTTTAACTTACACAAATCTCCTTCATCTGGGATATATATACTCAATTAATATTATATATTTTTTTAATTGTCTTATCTAATATTTCACTCGTTAACAAAATGTATTGTGAAATCCTTAAACAATAAATAAAAAGTGTTTGACCCCTATTTTGATATAATGGTTCGCTCTAGTCCAAGTTGAAGTTGAAATTTCAAGGGCAGGCTGTAATGGAGAGAGCTTCGGTTTGGGAAGTGCATGTGTCGCTGTGTGTGACGGAGTAGATCATGCTGTGCAGAGTCGGATATGTCCGCAGGTAAAGATAAAGTCTGAATCAGCTCTCATATTGTGTGCTACTAACTGAATAACAAGGCCTTTTTAAATCATTAAATCAAACGCTGTACGAATAAACTGCGCACTTTTATTTTTGGTGGAGCGACCAGGCTAACAGCATCAAACTATGATAGTTTGCATAACTATATTGCGAGTAACGTTACAGTTTCAGGTGTTTTTTAATAGATGTATATTTGTTGATTTAAAGTTTTGTACATGAAATAGCATTTAGCTGCTGCCGATTTGAGGCTGCCAAACAACAGCTTAGCCTGTTATAAATAACCAATCCATTAATTTAATGTGTAAGTTACACAGCTAGATTTTTTTTTTAAACTAACCGTACAAACCTGTTGGAACAACAATAGTAATATTAAACTTTTATGAGAAGACACTCAGTCAAATCAGCTTCACTATAGCTTTGGTGGAAACAGGCCTACTAAAAAAAATCACACGTATATTGGCACACAATCAGTACTATGTTGATAGTTCTCTGAACCAGAGTTTTTCAAAATGTTTTAACACTCACATATTATGATGCCTTGCAAGAGGCACCCTTTTTTTATATATAAGGCACTTCAATATTTTAATTTTAACTTATTTAATTGTTAGAAGGAAAATTTGTTTTGTAAATCCATGGACCCCAGTTTGAAAACCTCTGTTCTGGTCATCTGACGGCTGTCATGTAGCAACAGTCCCATGTGAGCTCACCACAGTAATCCAACATATCTTGCAACATATCCTACACCCCTGACAAATTATTGCAATACTCTGATTGCAAAGCTTATTTACTTCATATACTAAAATATTTAATCGTTTTGATTTATTGTTGTCGATTCCAGGTGCGCTGCCACCTTGAACCCCATCTTGGGTGCTGTGTCCTCCAGACAGAAGCACACACTGCCTGATCTCCCATATGACTATGGTGCACTTGAGCCTCACATCTGTGCTGAGATTATGCAGCTTCACCACAGCAAACACCATGCAACCTATGTCAACAACCTCAATGTCACTGAGGAAAAATATCAAGAGGCACTGGCAAAGGGTAAGAACAAAACAGATTATTTTACATTTGTGATTGTTGTCTGATAGAACGGTGGTTTTCTAGGTAAAAATTAGACTGCACAACACCAGCAAACATCTTAGGGCTTGGTCTGGCTGGTCAATCACTTCATACTATGACACCTTCATTATGTTCCAAATTGAAATTTTACTGCACAATTTCATGCAATCTTATGCACTATTCTTGGGGATATTTTCCATGGAAAAGAAAATCGAAGACCTAGTCGACAACTCTGTTGGAGCTGGACAAAATAAACATTTGATAGGAGAATGATAGCATGATGGCAATGCTAGTACACTTTTAAGTTAACCTCCTTTACATACATTAAAACATGGTTATGCATCTGTTGGTTTTTCAATTGGCACCCATTGTTTTTTTTAATGATCAGACTAAAGCTCAAAAGTAATTTTTTTTCTTTTTAAGTACATTTATTTTCATTAGTTGAAATAAAGCTAAAATCAAATAAGATATACATTTTAAATGAAAATATAAATGTATTAAAATGTAAACAAAATTTGGAAATGTTGCCTGGCAGCTAACTGAAATAAAATGTTTACGTACTAAAATAACAAACTAAAACTTAAGTATTTAACTGAATGGGAACATTTAAAAAAAACTAATAAACATAACAAATGAAATAAAATTGTTAAAACATAAACTAAAATTCAAATGATAACAGAAAATATAAAATTAAAAGCCAATTCAAAATATTAATAAATGCTAGATTAGTATATAAATAATACTGACATTTCACTGCTTTCCCTAAATCATTCATAATGTAGACCAGTGTTATGTGTTTCATTAATGGTTCAGTAGTAGCAGTATAAAAATTAGTTTACTTTTACCACAATCAAAGGACTAAGCAAATTATTTTAAATGTCTTCATTGCATATAACAATTGTTTAGGATTGACCTTGCTGTGTTACAGGTGATGTGTCAACTCAAGTCTCCCTTCAGCCTGCACTGAAATTTAACGGTGGTGGCCATATTAATCACGCCATATTCTGGACAAATCTGTCACCGAACGGTGGAGGAGAACCACAGGGTAGGAGTCATTGTACACATAAATAGACGTTGGTTGAACACATCTATACTGCTATTTCATTTTTCATTCATGGAGCATATATTTGTATGTGATAAGTCTTTGTTTTATTTATTACAGGTGAGCTGTCAGAAGCCATCAAGCGTGACTTTGGCTCATTCCAGAAGATGAAGGAGAAGATGTCAGCTGCCACAGTGGCTGTTCAGGGCTCAGGATGGGGCTGGCTGGGCTTTGATAAGGACAGTGGAAGACTGAGGATTGCTGCATGTGCGAACCAAGACCCTTTGCAGGGCACTACAGGTAAATATTCCACAATGAATAGTAGAGAATAGATCTGTTTTGGTAGTAAAGTTATGAATCCCCAGAGTTCGCACTGTAATTTTTCATACACTCTTAACAAGACCCTTAGTGAATACACTGAGTCATCCATTTATATGTTGCAGTTGTATGTATTTCTTAAGGTAAAGCAATATTCTGGTAAACTCCAAAAAGAAATAAATCATTTGTTTTTAAAGTTGTTAAAGTCTTTGAATTTTACTATACTCTCTTTGCCTTTTGAATTTGAGGTCTCGTCCCACTACTTGGGATTGATGTCTGGGAGCATGCATACTATCTCCAGTACAAGAATGTTAGACCTGACTATGTTAAAGCCATCTGGAATGTTGTGAACTGGGAGAATGTCAGCGAGCGTTTGCAAGCCGCCAAGAAATAAACTGCACCAAACTAGAGGAGGAAGAAGAAGGATCACTGTGTCCGTTTAGACCTTCAAAGCGCACAAATAATCAGACAATATTACGACTTTCTTGACAAGTTAATTTGCATTGCAGAATTATGCATTGTAACTCGTAGCTTGCTTTATCGTTGAGTCAAATTCAAAGAATATGTACGTTCATGCTTTCAGAAAATTAAAATATTGTTTGAACATGGTCTTTGTGTTTTCTTGATTTTTTTAAAAAGCCTAAATGAACTTTATACAATATTAATATTATAAATCATTATTAAATTATTTTTTACATTACTAATATAAAATATGAATATTAGTAAAATATTGTATTAAATGACACCTGACTGCATTCAGTCTTTCAATCCTGTTATAGCCAAGTTGTAACTTGTGTGTTTTATGATCTGTCTGATATTTAGAATTGGATGCGCTCAATAAAGGAGTCAATTAGCAACGCAGTGCTTGTAAAAAAAATTTAAACAAAATAAACAAAAAAATTCCAATAGATGGAGAAGATCAAAATTGTTTTGAAAATTAAAAGCATGTCATTGAGTGCAGTGGAACCGTTAAATCACTTGGATCGTTTCTTTTTAATAGACAGATGCTCTTCCAGTGTAATTAATTTACAACAGTGCATGAAGTGTTTTCTTGTAGGAACAGCAGAGGGTGCCAAATACCAGAGGGTGAAAATAGAAAGAGGGTTTTGCATGAAATTCTAGATAACCAGACTTGAATGGATTCTGCAGTGAAGAAACCATCTGCAATAACAATTTTCCATCAATTGAAACTGACATGACTGTAGTGGTCTTTTTTTCTGTCAGTTGTTTTCTCTTTTTCTTCGGAATATGATCAAAAGTGCCCCTCGTGGTTTTTTCTGATCAAACTGATGTTACATTATTGTTATTTTCAGTTGAGAATAAATATGGACATCATATCACCTTGGGTTTTAAAAAAATTTTGCACCCTGTTTCCAGAGTGCTTTTTGACTGCTTTGTGTCTTCATTTATTAATTTCTATTGTGAGACCGCAATTCACAAGGTGTGCATACACACACACTTCGGAAATACAGTGGCCAAGTCAAACTGAGTTTAAAGCAAGTTTCTTTTTTGTTCTGGCATGCTATGACGGTGTCCTGACATTCTCCTTTGAAAAACATTTCAACTGTTCTTTCCTTTAAAATGAAAAATACAGAGAAAAATAGGGATGGTTTTAGAGTCTTCTCCAGTAAAGTGCCTTTATTCTTTTGCTGCAGGTTTATGCATTTTCTTTTTGGCGAGATTGCATTGGCAGTTGACAGTTTTCCTTTTGTTATGGGCCAGACCAAGCTTTTTGATCCAGAGGACTTCCTTCTAGTCCATGTGTTTGGTGCGGTTTGAAACTTAACTTAGAGCCCCAAAAACATGACCCGTGAGGCTGTTGAACACACATTGAGTTTCATACACCCACTCAACCATTTTTGAGTATGATTTCTCTCACTGACATTCCCTTTCAGCGCCAATTAAATTCACTCTTAATGAAACGTGAAATCTGCTATTAGTAACTTAAGACGATTAGGTTCTGAGTCATACAGCTGAGAGTAAGATTGATCCTGAGGCACTGACTTGACTTTGTTAAAGCCCCGTGATTTGCCAAAGCTTGATGTCATTCATCATCAATCCACTGTTAGACACGCATTTGATCACTTTAGAAGATTTCTAGGTTGCGGCTTCCATGACGGTTCAGGTGCAACAGAAATGTCAAAGATTTTGTTCTCAAATTCTGCCTGCTCATTGGAAAAAACCCTTTAATATTAGTCTTTTTCCAACTCGGACTGATGGCATGTTTTGGTGTGGCCTACTTTTTTCCTCTTAAATTCAGAGTGCCAGAGTTTGCTTCCTTCCAACATGGCTCGTAAAGTAGGCAGGCTTGCAGTCCAGAGTAGAGTTTCTTCAGCTTCTGGAAGGAAAGAAGGAAAATACCAACATCTATTCATCAAGCTCAGCCTTCCCTATTTTACCAACCTATCTGTCTGCTACTCATTTTCTAACACCCTCTCTTTTTCCAAGAGTGCTGTGACCCCTTTTCTTGTTTTCTCTTATTCACTGCTCTTTACTTCTATAGGTCCTTCCATCTTTCTTGTGGTCTCCTTATTTACACCCCATATAAATGATCAGTTTTAGTGTTTCTCATAATAGTTTGATCAATTTATTGTGTCGAAAGTCAGAAACAAACAGTCTTTTGTCAGTTGACAACCTTCGCCTGCTTTCCTAATTTCCTTTTCTTATGCTTATAAACTTGAACTTTCACTCTCTTTGCCAGGGAAAACATTTATCCGTGATTAAAGATAGCTGCATATAACTTAATTTAAAACTCCCAACTAACAGAAGTGAGTGATGAGATGCATATCATTTCACTTCTGTTGATGATTACGACACACCGACACATTAAAAAGGAGTGTTTTTCCACTCTCGTATGTCATATCACCGACAGATATTTAAAGTTGAGTATTTTTGCTACTGATTAATTTCAAATATAGAGGATAAATGTTCTTCTTAGACTTTTATATGCTGTTGCTGAAAATAGTCTTTCATTAAGGAGTATTGTGTATAAATGGAAACATGCCTGCTTTGGGACCACTCGTCTGTAATCATAACAGAAGAGATGGAAAATGAATCTTTTCATTCTATGTTTTGAACAGAATGTAAATGTTTTCTCCACGTGATCCAGTGATGCTTTGCACAGTGCCACACATTGTGTGGCTTGTTTCTTTTCTGCATTTTCTGTGTTTTTATTGTTGATAGATGAACAAGGCGCGTTGGCCTGATGACCACAAATACCATTATGGTACTTTTAATGGTGGGTTTGGGTTTGGAAAAGAACTATGTTTTCTTTGAGTTACATAAATTGTACCATTATTATTTCTGAAAGAAATGTGGTGGTAGACCAGGGGTTGGTATTGAATAAATTGTGTCTATCCAAACAGAGGTTACAGTTCAAGATTCTCATTCTGGAATTTAGTACATTTATCATATATATTGAGGCTGATAAACAATGTTATGATTCCTCATGTGTTCCAAGACCAAAGGGACATTTAGTGAGAGATTATGTGAGTATGCTATTTTAAATGTTTTTTGGATGGCCACATTGAATTTGTCATCCCAGATTTGGCATCCAAAACATGAACCCAAATTTGTTAACAAAATAGTTTGTTTTTATTTTTATTTTTTTAATAAAACAAATAAGCTAAAATTAATAAATGAAATGAGAACAAATTATCAACCTGAGCTCATGATAATACGTGTGTATTTTTACGTCAATTGTGGTTCTACCATACGTACATTTACTTACGTTTTCATGCACATAAAAACGTACAATTCTGACGTAAATATAACTAACAATATAAACGTAAATAATCTAACATATCAATACATGTTTTTATTGAAAGCAGTTTACTCATCTACTTAATAGGAAATAACATTTCTGTGCAATACAACCATAGATACACAAAAGCACAGCATAAAATTACAAATCACGTCCATTTTATTTGTTTGCTGTACTCCATATCTTTAGAATCCAGATGTTTGCAAGGAACATATCCAAATTCAGACCTTTATCAATCGATCTTCATCTTCATTCTCAGCAACAGCGATTGTCACAGTCAAAGCCCGCGCTCGTTATGATGATTCAAATTTTAAAATAGCGAAAGTGTTCCACAACTTGGTTTACGGCACTGATATCGAACGCTCATTGGTTCTCACCTAATTCGTCACAGATTGCGACATGTCGTCTTTTGAAACATTTGAAATCAGTACTGTTACTGCAAGGCGGCAAGGAAGTCGACCGGAAGTTGAAGTCGGCTGCGTGCTGCCATCTTGTAGAACTTCACTTGCGTTAGCAATTCCATTGACTCCCATTAATTTTGGCGTCACTTTGACAGCGAATAACTTTACATCTGAGGCGTTTAAAGACTCCGTTTGTCCATTATTTATTTCTAAAGATACACGACAATGTATAAAGGGCTCCATTACCTTCTATGTTACATTATGGCCCCGTAGAAACAGTTTTTGTAAAAAATAGGCTAACGATTGCGTCATACCCACTCTACTCTCTGTCGCATTACCGTACAGACAGGAGGAGAAGCTCACAGGCAATTAACCTAATATGGCGTACTGGCGTTACATTTTAAAATACTACACAAAATAATTAATCAGGATACTTACTCTTGCTCACTCACGCCAAAGAACTCCCCGCTCAAGCTCGCCGTCTCTGCAAGATTAACGATGGCAGTTTGCACGCACAGCTGCTAGAAGATTTACATCTGTCAGGCAGGTTGCTGACATCGTCAAGCTTCGTTTGAGTCTGCGCGTCAGAAACGGAAGTGCTAAAAATGGGCTTCCAATGGGGTAGCTGTGTCCATTTCTTTTACTGTCTATGGGTACTGCGCCAGTGCGCCTTCAAGGAGAGAAGACAGATACATAATTTCACGGATCAAAGGGGGGGGGGGGGGGGGGGTGAAATGCTCGTTTTTACTCAATATCCTGTTAACCTTGAGTACCTTTAGAGTAGTAGAGTAGTACTCCAAAAAGTCTTTAGCTTTATTATATTTATAAGAGAAAGATAGTCTGTACCGATTTTTCCCGGAAAAACATGAGTGCCTGGAGGCGTGACGTGTGGGCGGAGCTAAAGAATCACGAGCGCGAGTAGGCTTTTGCGTTGAGAGCGTTTGGAAGCTGTGACATTACCGTGAGGAAAAAAACATCATCCAAAACAAACCATGGCTAACAGTCAGATTCAGCGTATATTTATGATCCAGAATCAGATCCAGAGGCTGAAATTTAACAAGAGCAGCATCAGCAACGACGTCTCTATGTGGTATGTATTGAAACTGTATATATTTGCATATTGTATTTATAGCAGTTTTGGAAAATGACTAAGTTCCACTTTGTCGTCTTTTTTTTTTTTTTAAGATGTACATGTGGAAAGTGCAGTTTGATAACAACATCGCATGTTGTTTACTTGATGTGCTTATGCGCCGATAGCTAAGTTAACAACACAGAGATATTTGAAGCAGTTTTACTCACCGCCTGCGGTTCCAACACACGATCGTGACCGTTTTTCGTTGGGACTGCATTATCCTTAAGAAATAAACCATGTGCAAATCCGTCGTCAAACTGGGCCTTGTTTGTAAAACAAGCATCTTCGAAATGCAGGGAACAAACAAAAACACTTGCACAACTCCATTGATGCTCTGTAAAAATAAACTCCATCCACTGGTCCCGTAATGCTGTTTTTTTTTTTTTTTTTTGGTGATCTGTGCAGGGTTGTCTTGCCCTGGCAACCAAAAACACACATCTTTTGTGACAATTCGGTCTCTCGCTCTGATCAGTGAATGTCTCTGCTCTCAGTGCTGTGCTATACGGGAGCGCGCGCTCTTCCGGGAGAAGTGCCCGTATGACCCATATAAGGAAATTCCGCTCCATCTAACGTCACACAGACCCATACTCGAAAAAAGCTTTCCGAAACTTGTGACAAACCGGAAGAGGTATTTTTGGTACAAAAATACTCCTTCAAATGTACAACTTAATTTTTGAAACTTTGTCCATGTTTAGCATGGGAATCCAACTCTTTAACAGTGTAAAAAACTCAGTATGCATGAAATAGCATTTCACCCCCCTTTAATAAATTAACGATTACCTCCAGAGAGGACTGCGACTGGAACTCATTATCATTTGAACTACTTTTGTTACCACTTTTGATATTTTCGCAAAAAATAAATGATTAACGTTACGTTTGTTTGTCTGTTATTTGTTTATTTATAACAGAAACGTTATGTAGTTTTAAGAAATGGTTATGGGTAGGTGTAGGATTAACGTTAGTGGCACAAAATAATGTTTTAATGTTATATTTTTTTACTAAAATTGTTTTATTATGTTTTATTGTTTTAACATTCTGTATAAAATGGGTAGATTTAGGTTTGTGTGGGGTATAGGGATCTTACATTTATCAAAAAAAATTATAAAAAGGGAAAATATACATAAATATAAAAAAAAAATTAATCAGATACGCATTGAAAAGCAGCTTCATGAGCAAATTTCTATGGATAACTGACTGGTCAGAGCACACGTTCTATCTGTACGTATTTGAGGTTGTTTTTACATAAATTTAGATACGTATCGAACCTGTAATTACTTCCAGATAATATGTAAACGACACTATTAATACGTAAAGGCACATACGTATTGGACAGTTTTAATTTACGTCTAAATATGTACGTTTTGATTGTGAGATCAGGCTGAAATGATACACTTACAGTATAAATAGCAAGTGTTATTTTTGTATTATTTATATACTATTATAGTATTTATTTCCGTTAATTCATGCAACAGTTATAATTCTAGTTTTGTTGTTGTTTTTTTTACACTTTTTTTATTATATTTCAGCTTTATTTAAATGATAGAAATCTTTATTGTTTTAATTAACAAGAACGAAACTGCAGATAAAGCCTCAGAATTCTAAATGCTGAAATTTTTCTGACTGGGCCAGTACTGAGACTTGCTACAACAACAACTGGGAAAGAAAATATTCATGGCCCTGAAAAGTTTTGTCATTACATACTAAATTATCCAAATGTTTCACATTTTTGCTGTTAGGATGTTTCCAGCTGCAGTGGTATGAAAGGCCCGCGAGAATATGTTGGCTGTTGCTTCCCACTTTCTCCACCAAACCAAGAAATCTCTCATCATACCAGTGATTTAGCCACATTTATTAGTGGTTTAGATCTGAATAAAAACAATAATCTGTCACATTGTCTGTTTGCAGTTTCCTCCAACTTCTCTTAATGCCACATTAACCACTGCTTCTGCCAATGTGTTTTTGTGTGAGAAGTATTAAACAGAAAGTTTAGCAGTTTAGCCATACAAAAAATATATATAATATAATAAAATAATAACAATATAATCTAAATAAAAAACTTAGGTACCACCATGAAAAATTACACTCTATTTAAAAATGTTCTGTTTCTGCCTCTTATTGTCACATCTTTTACTGCAGTTTCCAAAATGAAACTCAGAAGCACTGAAAAATTCTTCAATAATGCAACATGTTCACAGAATCAACCTGGAAGTAAATGAAAGACAGATAAAAAAGTAGAAAAGATGAAACATAAAAAAGTGTGTTTGTTAAATTACTTATGGGTTGATTTTAATTTGCAGAAAATCTTCACTTTGTATTTGTTCACTAAGAAGTATGAGGAGCATAGTGTCAGTGAAGAGTAGGCCTACTGTAAATTCAGTTTGACATACAATGTGAGTAAAAAATCTCATTTCCAAACCAAATTTTCGAAAATGACAAAATTCACCTTTGATCCATATCTAGACTGTACTGTTAGACATTGTAGTTTCTCATGCCTTTTGATAAACTTTGTTAGAAGTGTGTTACAATAGCATCGCTATCACTTGGAACTAAAAGTTGATGTTAGTGAGGACTGTTCGCCTTTTGAAACAAAATACACAAAGCTGTGTTATTTACAATATGTAAACTGTCAAAGTTTAAATGAGCGTTTGTTCGTGTGTCAGACAGGAATGTACACTTCTTGCAAGTCAGACCTGGTTTAGAGTTTAATATCTTCAGAAAATATACAATTGTGTGGAAATCACAAAACATTAACACTGAACAAACTAGCATAGCCTTGCAAGCAAGAGAAGCAGCTCTCAACTTTTACCTCTCACTTGCCGGTCAAAAAACTCTCCATCATAAAACATACACATGTTCAAAAGCTTTACCCTGCCAAAGAGAAGTGATCATGGAGAGATCGAAAAGAAAAACACCTGCCTAAAAGATCAAACTTTGATCCGCTCACGTTCAAGCACTACTTTGAGGAAGATGGATCTGTGGGGTAAACCTTCCAGCTAATTAGATGGAAAATTGAATTGTTTCACTTTGAGGCTCCATCCAACATTGTTCAAAAGAGGTTTTCATGAAAGGTCGACGTGATTTTATGTGTAACATCTGGTTCTCAGTGATCCGATAGTTAACATGAAAATGCTTTGTCTCGCCAAAATGCTTATATAATTAAGGAAAACACCAGTATCTTCCGATTTGTCAGACGGTATCACACGTGAAGAATTTTTCAGCATAGCATGTCACTGACAACCATGAAACTCTTATCGTGTTTTAAATTGACCCATGAGATTAAAGAGCAATTGAGTTTTCGTTTCCTACATGTTGTTTTGGAAAGGCTAGGTAACACAGAGCCCACTAGACTTTGCGATAACATGTTCTTTTTGGAGGTAGTTTCTTGCCGAAAGCCAGCTTTATGATACAGATTTTGTAAATACAACTTTCAAGAACAAGCAATGGTGAAGGACCCCACTGAGTACCCAGTGCCAGCTGAAATAAGCACTAACCCACAGTGCCAAATCATGAGGCAACACATTTTAAAAGATCAGTTGGCCCATCTATAAAGGAACAAATACAGAGAAACAACCGTCATTAAAAGGTTTTTGTGTGTAAGAAACATTAGGTGAGGATATTTAAGGTTCAAACTGCGTAAATTATAGGCATTTTCCTGGGTTCAAAACAAGTTAAGCTGAAATCAACAGCACTTTGGGGCATACTTTGATTACCGCAGAAAATAATGTGGACCCTTGTTTTTCTTTAAAACTGAGGTTACAGTAAGGCACTAACAATGAAAGCAAATGGGGCTAATTCTTAAGAACTTTTAGAACGACTAGTATGAAGCTAAATAAATTTAAGCAATTTTTTCACACTAAAATCGTATTAAAATACACAAAGTTTACGTCTTCGGTCAAAACTATTTATTTATTATTTATATCACCTATTTTAAAGGGGTTGTGAACTGAGAAAATATAAGATGTCATTGTGCTATAAAAACATTCTGTAATTTTCTGAACTCCGAACTTTGTTGTTGGTTTAAAAACAGCATAAATTAACGCCAAATCAACAGTTTGTGGAATTGGCCACTTTATGATGTAATAGTGTGGCTCCGCCTCCGCAGAAGATCAACGCCTGCTTCTACATCACTGCCTGTTTAGCCCCGCCCATTGATCTGGGCACATAGTGAGTAAAGATGAGAGTGGCAAATTCAAGTCAACGCAGAAATCAAACAATAAACTTTATTTGATTAACTTTATTTATAATAAAGCTTCAGACCATGTCTTTAAGAAATGTATCCTTTATTTACTTCATTTTACCGTGGATTCATTTACAAACAAGGAGCAATTCGATACAGATTCAGATTCATTTTGCAGATTTTGTAGGCTAGTGGGTATTTATGCATGTTTAACCTAAAAACTAACAGCAGCATCCATTTATGAAGGATATAGCCTGTCAAACATACACAACTCCAAGTTTACAATATGCCACACCTATTCAAATGATGTGCTCCACTGAAGGGGGTCAAAACAACTCAATTATGCTGATTTTGATGTAAAAAAAAAAAAATTGACCTCAGAGTAGTACAAAATAAAAAACAAAGGCAGTTCATGACTCCTTTAATGTTTACAGATTGGCATTGAACCTGGAATATTCCTTTAAATCACTTTAAAATTCATGCAAAAATGATTATCTGTTTCTACATTTAGATATCTCTGCCTGACCTGATTGCATTTTTCTTCAAGGTAAATAGAAAATCTAGGTTAGGTTTTTTTTTCTCCGTTCTACTGAGTTTTCTTCTTTTTATGGAAAAAATTATTGCATCATCGCGTTCGCATTCAGTGAAAATCACTGGAGGTTACAATGCATTTCAAAAATGCTTATTGTCAGAAAGACATGGAGGCTCTGGAATACGTCTGAGGAGACTTCGCATGTCTGACATAAAGCTCCACTCAGGACATGATGTACTATACCCAGGTGTAGCTCTTGCTAATTCTTGTCATCGAATGATTCTAAATATCCCTCTGTTTGCACAAGCAGCTTGAAACAGCCAAAGGAAAGACAACAGAGACAACAAATGGAAAGAATTCAGCATTCAGGTCAGAATGAGCAACACTTGTCGCTTAATCAACGTATGTCTTTTTTCCACTGAAAGGCTATTGCTGCAGTATTCATCCATCACTCCACACATCTGTAGGTCGAGATTTTTGGGTTGATTTATTTTAGAAAACAAGTCTCCCCCCATCCTCCTGTTGTCCTACTTTCTAATGGCCATAAATACATCACTTTATCTTCATATAGCAACTCTTCCACTAAAGTCAGATGGTACTTTGGTATCAATTATGACACTGTGAATAATTACAATGCATTCTACAGAGCTGCTTATATCTGAACTGATCTTGTTTTATAATTGATGATTTTAGCAAAATTATTAAACTGAAACAACACTAAAGTGGATTTAGCTTAATAATGACATTATTGGAGGTGCGTTACAGCTGAAATTAAAGTAGTAGTAACACTTTTCTAAGTAATTGTTGCTTGTTATTTATTGTTAGAATCAGGGTTTTAAATTAAACATCTATTTAATTTATTAAGTTAAACAGGGTTGCAAAAATTACAAACCTCTTTTAGGCTAATAAATAGAAAATGTAATATAACATTTAATTTAATTTAGTTAACTTCCCGAGGTTCAGCCTCCACTGGCCATTTGTTTAGTTTTTTTGTTACATATTTCATGTATTTTTCATACATTTTTTTGTACCATATTTATCGAAAGTGTCTTCAAAGTGTGGTTCAAATAATCTTTCCCCATGCTCTTTCTTTTTTTTTTTTTTTTTTTGATTGATTCTGTTCGAGAGTCATCAGGGCTTGTCTTATATCATTTTCTTATAAGTAATTGCTAAATACAGACCTAGCCCTTTCAAGTGAGGTCTGAAGAATATGAGGCTCAGTTCAAAAGGGAAAGGAAGGCTGACAGAGAGCCAAAGGTTAAAGAGCAGGCTTATTTTATGGGCTCAAAGGGCAGAATAGAATTGCTTTAACCCTTTAACACCACCTGGCCTGTTTAGGCAAGTTCTGACAAAAATCAGGGCCAGAGGTATTGTGCAAAGAGCTGTATGTCTGCCACACAACGTGAATACCATAATCTATTTCAGAGTTCAGCATTAAAGCTATTGTCATCTTTTTTTAAATGTGGTGAACATTTGACAGGGTATGTTTGCACGTTCACTTTTGTGTTTTCTTGTTTGTAAAAGATTCTTCTTTCTCTTTGCCTGGGGTTTTTCCATCAGCAGATCTCTAGACAAAAACAGATGCTTTAAATCTCCACAGCTGAGAGATTCTATGAGAAAGTACACAACTAACCTTTCAGAGAAATATTTATGTCTCTTTTGGTATCATTATTTGTTTATTCATTTCTTCTTTCATTCAGCCCACTCGTCATTCAACAAAAATTATGATGAACAACACACAGAATGAAAATGGTGTTCATCTTTGCCATATTAAATAAAGGTTACAGATGCATTATGTGTTTTAGAAAGCAGTCAGACTAGTGCAGGTCAAAGAGTTGCTTTTGTTTACAAAAACAGCTAAATTATGAAACAAGTCAAAGGGAACATTCTCAAGAATGCTGAACCTCAGAAATTACAAAAGAATTGACTAAACCCTCTCAGTCTCAACAAAAACTCCATCGTGATCTTTGAAAAGCTGGAATTTATGGCAGGTCTGGAAAGTTCTTGAACTAAATGCAAAATGTGAAGCAAAAACCCTTGAGCTATGGAAATAAAGCAATGAGCAATGGAGCCCCGAGCAATGGAAAACAGTAAAGTCATCTTCAGTCCTATTTCCTGCTTCCAGATGGGTTATGATTGGATGAGGCCAAACGAGGCCTTTCACCTACAATGACCTGTTAACGATTGTGTACCTCCGTATAGTGACCACGAAGCTACAATAAAGGAGTTCATTCAGCATATGGAGCTTTTGAGACGCTTTGGAAACTAAATGTATATAAAAACATTTCAAACTAACTAGCCTAACAGAGTTGAGTCTGAACAAATTATGACATATGGGAAAATGTTGCTGATTTTTTAAGAGTTTGTGAGTTCCCACAGATCATGAGTTCTAGGATTATTATGGAACCATGGTAATGGAAACAAAATGAAATAAAGGTAAAAAAAATTAATGCTTTTGAGTTCATTTGCATTCATTTTGCATTCTCTCTTGCATTCTCTTGCAAAGGCATCGCGTTCCCACAAAAGATCTTTGCATTTTTGTGGTGGAAATAATATAGTGGAAGTAAAAAACATATTTCAATGCTTTTGTGAATGAATGCAAGAATTCTAGCAAAAGTTTTACAAGCACATACAAAGTTTGTCTGGGAAACAACAACATTTTGCAAAAGAATGCAATTCAAAAGAACTGAAAATTATCTTGTCCCTTAGGGGCTCTGTAAAATGTTCTTTTAATTTTGTTTGATTATGTTATTCCTGTCATCACTATTAGCTGACGCTGGTGTTAAATCTAATGTTTGTTTCCATTTTTTATGTTTATTTATGAATTGTTGATAAGAACACTTTCAAAATTGTTTCAAAACCTAAAGTGAATGATTCATTTAGAATGATGAAATTTAAACTGACTAATCAATGTCATATTCCAGTGGGTACAGAGAACTAGAGAAGTTCAATGAATCATGTTGCTTTTTCCTCAACAGTTCTTTTTTCCCTATTGTATTTGTAGGAAAGGAACGCCCTATTATGCAATTTCTGATCCTTAATGATGTTCCCATTTTCAAAATGTTAACACTTCATACTAAACAAAATCAAACGTAAATTAAAGCAGCACCAGGATGAGGTAAACCTCACTGAACCTTCCTGGATTAGGACCTGCGTACAATGTCATTTTCCATTGCCCTCATCCTTTTAAGAACTGAAAGGGTTTCCTTCTTGAAGTATTTTGAAAGGTCATACTACACAGACATGACAGCAATCCAAGAGGCACTGAAGCTATTCTAAGGGTGGTCTTGATAAGTATCTTACTCATGTTGTCCAGTCCCTTTAAATACATCAGGACTGAGACGAGGCTACGCTTTAATCATAGCAACACTATCTTCTGTCCATCCAGCATTCATCTTCAATACCTGCTTATTCTATGTAGGGTCACTGGGGAAGTTTGGAGCTTTTCCCAGCATATCTCAGGTCAAAGGCAGGGAAACACCCTGGACAGGTGGCCAATCCATCACAGGACCAGCCGTGATCTGACACTCTGATATATGAGGAACATCTTGCTTATTGACTAGAGAGAACAGCCATATGTTTGACATTTTGCTTGGGCGTACATAATGGTTTTATTATAAAAATGTTACCAGTAACTTTGCCATAACAGCTAATATTTGTTAGTGTGGTATAGTTATATTCTGACTCCAGTAGAGGCCCAGCAGGAGGTGATAATTAAGATAAAACCATTAACTTGTTAATTCAACCGATTCCTTCAAAACACAGATTCATTCATGTCATGTGGGCATAAACCACAGCAACACTGGTCAATGGAGATTCATCCTACCTGAGAATCATTTTGATTATATTTTAGCAATCATATCATGTGTGTTTCTATCAGCTATAAAGAATCTGAGAGAACTAGTAAGAAAACAAAGAATAAAGTTCTACATGAGGTGAATATTTACCTGCAATCCATTGTAGGAAATAAAACTCACAAATGTCTTCTATTGTTTGGCAGCGATGAATCAGATTCTGTGCAGGTAAAGACATATATTTACATTTATTCATTTAGCAGATCCATATATGCATAACTTTATCCTCCCCAAAAAAGTATCCGAAATATGGGAAGTACAGCCCCAGTAATGCTGAAAGGCTATAAACTTCTGAGTGAGTCATTAAATCAGCCATTGAATATCTTTATGAGTGAGTCATTGAATTAGTCACTTACCGGATTCATCTAAAGACACCATTTAATTCAGGAAGTTACTTTATGAGTGAGTCATTGAATTAATTTTTTAGTGTATGATAGTGTGATTTTAATTATGTCGTTTACATTTTTGCTTTCTGGTGGTGTTACAAAATGTGGTGTTGCAAAATGACCTTTGTAATTTTCCAGTTCTTTTTGGAGGTTGATGGTCAAACACCCGTAGTCTCCTTCTGGGACTAGTCAAAGGGGAAAAGATTTTGTAATTAAACTTTCTTGATGATGTTACAGTAATGTGCATAAAATGATAGAGTGCTAAAATCATGCTGCAATGATTATGTAACGAAGAAGGGAAAACAATTACTACACTCCCAAAGAGCACTGGAACATGCTTAGTTTGTGGCACAATGGGGCTTAAATTGTCAAACGTAATTTCCAACAGCTGTTTAAATCTCCGGTGGCTACAAGGATGTTTACAATTATTGTGATTACTTTTTAATTAAAAGTAATTATTAGCACAGATTGACACAATGACAAATGGCAAGAGAATGAAATGTTTTGTTATTGAGGGCAGCTGGTGAGCTGAGCAGGTGGGGAAGGGCTGTGGATAGAGGCAAGAAAAGCAGAGGTAACTCCTGGTTTTCTCGTTTTTCGACTCATAATTTGGGGAGTTGTTGGCATGTTCCGGGATAGACCTGTTCAGTCACCCTGCATTCTGTAGAGTCAGTTCAGGATATTATTTAATTCAAAGTTATAAGCCATTATGCTGTATATTACTTTGAAAATCCTATTGCCGTGGGGCTAAGTGAATGAGAGCAACTTTTATATTTTTCCATGTAGCCTATGACTTGAGTGACACTTAATGAGTTTTCAAGATGTTATTTCTGAATGGAATTTTGCAAATTTAATGACACTGCACCACAGCCAGGAGACAGGAGAAAAAAATATCTATTCATCTGTATATGTATTTGGTTATTATATTGTACAGATAAATTACGTTTGATTTCTTTGCCACGCTTGCCATCTATTATTATTATATCATATCTATTCATCTGCTCATATGGTGAATGTATCTTTACTGCAGATGATGTAGCAATGCATTGCACCTACTGAATTTCTGTATTGACTAACGTATCCCAGTCTTGCCCAACTATGTTTTATGACTTTCAGCATCTGTTAGTTCTCCTGCCTGCTCGTCTCTCTGCCCCTCCATCATTCTGCTTTTCCTCCTTCCATTGCTGCTCTATCTCGTTGGCCACAATGTTTGTCCCCTTGTGTCGAAGCACACATGATGATGATTCTGGCACAGGAACGCCTCCCAATGGAAAGCATTAAAATATAATTCAAGGCTGACGACCGTGCAAGGATGCGGATAAGATGAATGTCTCCGCTACGCAATTGTCTGTCTGTCCAGATGTTTTCTCCGTCTTTCTTCCCCCTTTCTCCTTCACTGCATCTTTTTTTCTCTGCTGTCCATCTGAGCAGCATTAAAGGTATCACTGAACTGGTGTATCTCGAGAGGAGAGTGGTTTTATCATTAGATGATGCAAGAGTGAGGGAGACACATGTTATCCGGTTTGATTCTCTCTCAGTTCTCCTAGAATGACTCACTTAATTATGGATACTTTGAACAAAATATTTTTGGTTCTATATATTGGCAGATGTTCCACAAGTTGAAATAAAGTCTATTGATGATGAAAATATAGTTTGACCTATTGTCTTTTTTTAGGATTGGTTCCAATAACTGAAATGCAGAGCCACAACAATAATAAAAACTGCATTTTAATCAAATCATTATGATTACTACTACTACTAGTACTGTGAGCCTTTTTTTTTTTTTTTTACAGTTAGCGTTTTTGCATGATTCTTTTTATAAAAATAACGTCATCTGTAAAAACTATTGGTGAAAGCGATTGTCAGTCTTTATAGTTTTGATAATTTCGGCAGCCATTGTTTTATGCCAACAAATAAGAGTTATTTTTTATTTTTTATTTTAGGTTTAAAACCTTAATATTGAAAAGGGAATCTGCAATGCTTCAGTATTGTTAAAATAAAGCCTCTGCATGAGAGAAGGTCAGAGCTTATCAGTGTTTGACAAGTATTCAAGTATTTGCTCTAATGTCTGTAATTCAAAGATACACAAAGAAGGAAAATTATTTGTCTTTCATCAAAGCAAATACTGGTCCCACTTTATATTAGGTGAACTTAACTACTATGTACTTACATAAAAAAATAAGTACAATGTAATTATTGTGTTCATATTGTATTGTAAAACACTTTTGCTGCTATTGAGGTGGGATAGGGGTAAGGTTAGGGAGAGGGTTGGAGGTATGGGTAAGTTTAAGGGTGGGTTAAGGTGTAAAGTATGGGTCAACAGTGTAATTATAAATGTAATTACAGAAATTAAATACAGATGTAATTGCATGTAGTTTTTTTTTTATATAAGTACAATGTAAAAACATGTATGTACACAATAAGTACATTGTACTAATTATTAATTAAAATGTAAGTGCATAGTAGTTAAGGCCACTTAATATAAAGTGGGTCCCAAATACTTCCTCTCACTCAGCACTTCAGACAACTTTGAATGAGTTTGTGCCAGCATCAAATGCAATATGAATACTCTTGTAATTGTTACACTGTTACACTTTGCAATCTAGAGTTTCACCCCTGCAAACATCTAGTCAACACTGAAGAGCAAATTTGGAGTGGGGCGTGAATTCTTCCACAATAACACAAATATTCCACCTGCTGTGCGTTTGAGCCACAGCCAGGCCCACCATCAGCCCCTCATGTGTTTCATTTCTCAAACAGAAGAGAGACAGAGGGCAAGTGGATTTTTCCATAATGCTATCCGAGGAACCAGGAGGAGTTCTGTGTTCTACAACTGCCATCATTCCATTATACTTAGACTTAATGGATGCATCCAAAAAGAGAGAAGCAAAGCTGATCTGACCCAGTAGATTAAAGCCAGAAGGGCTGATCATTAAAATCCATTGAATTTGTTTTTATTGCAGCATATCTTTACCATCATTGTTTTTCTTACTTGATTTCAGCTGTTGATTATTAAGAAAGTTACATGATTAAGTTTTATTTTTTATGTAAGCCTTTAAATTGGGCTAATCTGTTAAATGCTGCTTCCTAAAAGAAGGAAAACAAAGAACACTAAAATATTTTCTTGATTTGGAGAAAAAAAAGTCTTAGTACAGGATTTGAAGAAATCTATGTCAGGTGTAAGCAATTTGTTTTGAGACAGAATAGTTATATAAGCAATGAGGAGTTTGCCTGTTAGAGGGAATAGCACATAAAATCTCGATCTATCTGGATCCATATGGCATTCAGTGGGTTCAGAGTCTGACATTCATCTACCATACTGACTGAATTTAGAATACAATTATTTGAATGTGTGTTGGAGTTACTGGTTTAAGGCATGTGTCAGATAAGAGCTATTATGATAACATTTATTTAAGTCTGGTACTATACTGTCACTAAACTTTCCTGTTAAAATAGTAGACAGTCAGTGTTGGGGAAAATTACTTTAAAAGCATTACAATATTTTGTTACTCCATAAAAAAAAAAAAAAATAATATAATTGCATTATTTAGTAACTTTTTTATCAAAAGTAATTAATTAAATCATTACTTTTTGTCACCTGAATTTGACTTGCTGATCAAGTACCCAATAAAAAATGACGTTTTTGGCAACTGTAAAGGCCCCTTTACACCAATCATGAAATTAATAAGCCTCAGGTGGTCCTCTATCTCTGCATCTTAATGCCAATTTCAAAAACACAGACAGAAGTGCTTCCAGTGAATAAACTGGAAAACAAAGTAACCTGCATTACTTTTTTGAAAAAGTAACCCATATATTAAATGTAAAAGTTATGCGTTACTTTAAGAAAAATCTGATTACGTGACTCATGTTACTTGTTACCCCCAACGCTGTATACAGTAAAAGTAAATTTTTCAAATATCTGTAATGTATAAAATTATTTTAATTTAGGTTAAACCCATTCAGACTTTTAAAAATACACATATGTGTGCTATTAAATCAAGTTGCTGTACAAGGCCAATTGATTTGGAGAAGATCAATTTAGTGAATTGCTAACTTGACACTTGCTCTGACTGAATTAGTGCGTCATTAACTGCTGTAGTCGGATCAGTTAAATTCACAAATAAATTATTCAGTGGTGTTTGGTGTCTGTGAACTGGATTAACACGTTCATTACAAAGATTCAGCTCAAGGGGCTGATTCATTAATGAATTGAACATCACCACCGGGTCTTAACAATTAAAAGTAATCATATGTTCTGAGATGTAGTGAAGTAAAGGTCATAAATTATGTTTTTGGAATGCATTGAAGTAAAAGAAAACAGGTCATTCCTTCTTGTATTCACATGAAAAAAAGAAAAAGAAAAAAAATACAGAAGGAATGATATAGCAATGCAATGTCCAATTTGTGGATAAATTTTACTATAGAAATGATCAAAAGAGTATTTATGCTTTTAGACAAACAATATTACCAATTTGTTTCTGTAGTTTAACAAAAAATATGTGTCTATCCTGCCCTTTAATAAAAAGTCAGGAAAGGGAAAACCTGGACTGAAGTATTATAATCTCAAAATTCATCACATGTTACAAAGTGTGAGAAAGTCACATTACCAAATTACTCATACGTCCTCTGAGACACAGAGCTCCAAATCAATTATTTCTGCTGAATTGACAAATTGTCCATTCCTGCTGCTCAAAGACACATGTGCTTGAGGAAAAAAGGTCATTTATCACTACATATGTATCCTCCTTCATGAAGAACAGGCACCATGGGCATGTTTGTTTTTATTTTTTAAGCACTCTAAGTGTGTTCTGATGCTTCTTAAACACTAACAGGAGGCGTTTCCACCACACTGCCTTGACTTGGCTCTAAACGTGTGACTTCATCTTTCTCTAAGTGTTTACATCTTGAAGATGCTGCCATGGAAACGCAGCCATTTTGGGATGTGTATACAAAAGAAACTGAGGAATAAAAGACAGACTATGATCAAAATCACACACTCTCAAAATGGCTTGTCAAGCAGACATAAATATTAGAAATTCATTTGTCACAGTGTGAGAGCAATATCAGTCTGTCGATTTGCTTTTTGGGGACCATCTGACTAATCGTTTTTCATCCAAAAATAATAAACTTGACTTGATCTGAAAATGTCAGCCAGTTCACTTGACACGCAAACTCAGATGCAGAGGTAAAGACAACTGATTATTTTGGCTGAAGCTTTAGTTGATGTCATTTGAAAGTGAACAATCCTGTACTGAAGTCAAAAGATATTCAAAAGTAGTGTAATCGAATGTGAGATTCTGTTAGTTAATCTATCAATCCACTGGAAAATTCAAAGGGTAGAAACATAAAGAAACATTTCAATAGTGTCATATGGTGAATAACAATATGAGTAGGGCATATTGTAAAAAAAATAAAAATAAATAAAAAGACGATTTATAAAACCATAAAATAACACTGAATACTTAAATTTTATACATTGTAAATGACACTAGAATGACCCTACCTGTATTTATACTACATATATTCATTTGTATCTGCGTACATTTTGTGATCAACTTCCTCTATGTCATAATTGTAAAAGGAGACATTGAAACCATCAACTCCTTTTGATCAAAATGAAATGGTCCCTTATGTATTTTTTTATTATAAGTATACGTATCGTAACCCTCGTTCCCTGAAGGAGTGAACGGAGACATAACGTCAGATGACTGACAAATTGAGATATCGCTTAGATAAACGTGCACATTGGCATGCAATTATTGCATCCAGCTGCCGCTGATCACAGCGTGACTATAAGTAGGCATCAGGTGCACCGCATATGCAGGTTTTTGCTGAGGAGCCGAACCGGTGACCTGGCCACCCAGCAGTGGTACAGGAATTGTGGCAACGGGACGTGACATCTCCGTTCCCCCTTCAGGGAACAAGGGTTAGCATACGTAACTGAGACATTCCCTTTCATTCACTTTCGATGTTACTTCGGGTGTCCGACAAATTGGGATCTCTACCAAAGGGCCACAGCGACTGCCCCTTCCAGAGTGATGTGAAAGCCACCTGCGAAGGGATGGAGGAGCTCAACAGGTTACTCAGTGCTTCTACCCGTTTGAGGTGAGAACACAGGAGGAACACATTCTGCAATCAGCAGCAGCCAGATGCAATAATCACATGGCAATGTGCATTAGTTCATTTAGTTTGCACTCGAAAAGATTTAGTCTATCTATGCGAAATCCCAATTCATCTGTCATTCGACATGACATCGAGAGTGACCGACTGAAAAGGAAACTGAATTTCAGTGCATAGTCAAACTCATTGGGAAAGGAATGTGAATGATTTTGTTAGTGTGACTGTGTCAGTCGATTGATTTATAACTGTTGTTAAGGTGATGTCAAACTGAGCTTTGGATCTTGTGATCAAAGGAAAGAACAAGTGGAGCAGGAGGAAAGGGATTCCCCAGAGATGACATGTATCTATCTGTTTCTGTAGATCCCCAGAAGAAACAAAATGGTGCTCTCTATGATTCCCCCTATAGCTTACATTCTGCATCCAAAACTGCATACTTCCCTACTTCATAGCAGTATGTGAAAAAAGTAGTATATTGAATTTATAATATTTAAAAAACAGTGATTTATGACCTTTATACAGTGCATGCCACTTTAATGACTTTAAAGGGATAGTTCACCCAAAAATTTACATTCTGTTATTAATTAATCACTCTCATGTCATTCCAAACCTGTATTACCTATCATCTTGGAAACACATATGAAGATATTTTTGATGTAATCTATATTTATAGCAATGCAACTAAAACGTTTTATGGCACAGAAAGGTAGTGAGGACATGATTAAAATTAGTCTGTGTGCCATCAGTGGTTCAACCGTAATAAAGCTACAAGAATACTTTTTGTTTAAAAAGAAAACAAAAATAATGACTTTATTCAACAAGTTGTTCTCTTCTGTGTCAGTCTCCTGCTGTCATTCATGAGAGTTCCAGGACGCAGGTGCTCTGATGTAGAACGTCCATCTCTCTTAATTCATCGTCTGTATATTCTGGTTCAAATAAGTAAGGATGAGCAAAAATTTGCAAGTCATCCTTTCTGTCAAAATCTTCAGATATGCTTACAAAGACGTGAAATGAAGATGCATCCAGGTTCTACATCAGAATGCCGGCTCCTGCGTCAGCAGCATCACATGCATGCATCGTGAAAGAAAAGAGAAGAACTTTAATTAAGTTATTTAACATTATTTTTGTTTGTTTTTTGTGTACAAAAAATATTCTCATACCTGCTTAAAATTAAAGTTGTCGCACTGACTATTATTACAATGTCCTTACTACATAGTTCAATAATGTCCTGTAAATTGGGCTGTAAACTGTTTTAGTTACATTGCTGTCTATGCAGGGTCGAAAAGCTAATTTGTGGTCTGAAGATGAGGTCGTTTGGAATGAGAAGGGTGAGCTTTTCATTTTTGGGTGAACTATCCCTTTCTACCGACTCATTTTCATCCACAGTAATTCAATATGGCTTCTAAAACCTAACTATAACAATAGGTGCATCCCAAATGACGCACTATACACTATGCACTCATGTACTTATGCACTATGTATCCTACTCGCCTACTATCCTACTATCCTACTAGCCATGTAGTGTATACATTTTAGATAATGTTATTTTGTCATTCATAATCAAAGTCTGATAGCCCCTCCCCCTGCCTTACATAATTAATGCTTCGAGTTGATTGCATGAATTGTCCAATATTCCACAATTCCTTTTTTTGGTTATTTAAGTGCATCATCCAGGTGTTTAAAGTGCACTTTTTCTTTTTGAAATTTTCAGTGTGAACACACTGCTCACACTATTTATATAATGGCGTGTTTTACTGCTCGCACCTTTTGTGTCTCGTGTCTGACACATCATTATTAAAATGCAGCAATCAAAGTTCAACATGGCTTCCCCCATCCCACTGCCACGTCTTAAGTTTTTGAAAGCAAAAATGCATTCTGTGTGAACAGCCCCTCAGAGAGTATGCGATTTCGGATGCAGAATTTGTGTGAACTGGCCTAGTCAAAAATAATATGGGGATCTGCGTCTACTTATCGCAATGCATCCAGTGTTGACAGCGTCATCGATTATAAAAGGTTATTTTTGCTCTTGACGCGCCACTCGCATCCTGTGTAGACAGGGTGAATGAGTTTTACAGTAAAATAAAACCTCAGTACCCGCCACTGGGTCCTGGTATGGTGTTCTTGTGACCTTTTCCTCAGTGCAGGTGTTAATCTTCATTCATCCCTCAGCAAGCATGCTGGAAAAGCCCTTTCAGACTATTCAAATAACCATTTGTATGGATGTCACTTGCTCAACTTGGGGAAAGAAAAAGTGGAATCATAAGCTATGTAAGTGTAACCAGATAAAAAAAAAAACTATATATATATATATATATATATATATATATATATATATATATATATATATATATATATATATATATATATATATATATATACATATATATATATATATATATATATATATATATATATATATATACCACTCCACGTGACAAGGCTGCTGTGTGTGCACAAGTAGGTATATACAGTATATATATATATATATATATATATACATATACACACACATATATATATATATATATATGTATATATATGTATATATATATATATATATATATATATATATATATATATATATATATATATATATATATATATATATATATATATGTGTGTGTGTGTATATGTATATATATATATGTATATGTATATATATATATGTATATATATATATATATATATATATATATATATATACACACTGTATATACCTACTTTTGCACACACAGCAGCCTTGTCACGTGGAGTGGTCCATGGTTACACCCAAACACAATAACAAATAGTGCTCTGTCAGACGGGTGGAGCACTGCGTTTTTTTGTCCTCATGAGTCTCATGTCTAGAAGTCATAATGTGCACAGGCGGTTGGATGATTATGTAACACTGTGTCTAATATCAGTGTCCTTATGCTGCTGGAGTAATTACTGAAACCTTCTGATGTGGTTTGGTTTTTGCACCATTTCAAAATCATACCAAAGCACATTATATTTACAATATACATAACATAAGTGCATATTGAAATATTATGTGATTTCCAGAGTCCCATGCCTCTCTGTGGCAAGGTAAGTTGGCTCGGAGCAACTTTGGGTCCTTGGTCTCTCTGCTGCATGTTTACATCTCTCCTGGAGAGTTATGACAGGTTTTCCATGCGGAGGTGAGGAGAGTCTGCATTTTGGCAGGTTTGTTCCTAGCAGGAATGAAAAAAAAAATAACTGGGAAATAACTGCAATGCAAGAGGGAGTAATCACCAAGAACTCCAGAAGCACATTACATCATGTCTCAGGTATTCTAGGAGATGAAAAACCTGTGAGTGATTTTCCTTTGATTGTTGGAGATTGTGATACAGGTAGCAAAAAAACAAGATAAAATGGAAACCTTGTGACTATAATTCACAAGAATGTCCGATAATATGTTACAAGCTCTGATGTCCAGATACACATATGTAACCAGATCTTGCATTAATGCATTCCAGATCTAGTCTATTTTGTCTCTGTTCAATGACCATTCATTTTCCATCACAGTGAGGCACTACATTCCCATTTATGGATGAAAAAAACTTTTTTCATTCCTTTTTTTTTTACTTTTTGAAACATCATTTGAAAATGTTACTCTTGAACCAATGTTGTTATTGTTTACTTTTTAATTTTATTTAAATAAATAAATCATAAATCTAAAATAATAAATATTTTTATCCGCTGTTAATTGTATCAGAAAGTTATGGGAAATATGATTTCTTAAAGGTGGGATGTGAATACAAAAAGTATTGTGCACCATTTAATTTATCTTCATCTGATGCCTCAATCTTAAAGCTTTGTATTATATATTTTTTTGCATTATATATTATATATATTTTTTGTCTTTGTGTGTTTCCTACACGTTACACCAAATACTGACCTGTGATGTAATGGACTTTTCTAAGCTAGTGCCAAATTGTGTTGTCAACAATGCTTTAATTTACAGCTTTACACACTCTCTTATGTGTTCTAATGGTGCACAAAACACTTTACACACACCAGCACAACCTTTGACTGCGTTTAAATGATTTTACAGCGGTGGGCCTTTTGCCCTTCACCACATAGAGGCCAGTACCTCTCACAAAGCCCAGAGGTTTTACGCATGACTAAACTGGGTGCCAAACATGGCATTACAGAGATTAATTTTAAACGATCAATCACACACTGGGACTGGTGGTAGTTTTAAAACATCAAACTCTGCCAGATTGGCAGGGAAACCCAGTCTATGTAAATCTATGTTAAAAGTACACAGGGTACATATTAAACTTCCAGGCGCTAGAAAAACACCAGAGCTTGGATATAAATGACTTATCTGTCCTGGTCAAACTTGTGTGAGACTTACAGAAAGCCAGAATCCTTCTCCTGAATGGCAGTCAATGAGTTCATGATGGGGACATGATCCCAATAATGTAGTAGCCTTATTGATTGTCACTGTAAAGACCTGCTAAAGTCATTCTGTCATGTTCTGGATAGTATAGCGTGGACATAAAAACCTCAAACTGGCCCTCAGCACAGTCTGCTGTGTCTGGCAGCGGCTGAGGCTGGTAATCTTGCACAGATACTCTGAGTAAGACAAAGCACAGAGAGGCAGAAATGATTCACTTATCAAGACACATGTAGATCGTATCTGGATGTCACTCTGTGCCAAATGTATTAAACAGAACTTTACCTCAACATTTTAGAAATGTATTTTGTTGCAAAAAAGAAAAAACCCTTTTGAGAGAATACGGCTTTCATTTTACATCTCATTGCTATGCGCTGCTCTTTATAGCATATTAACACTTTTTGTGTGTGTGTGTGTTACAGTACATTTATTTTACAGATGTAACGATATGCAAATCTCCATATTCATCGGGAAGAAGGAGGCGGGAACCGGCGCACAATCAAAACTCATTTTAATATTCAAAAGTAAATACAAAACGGCGCACCAGCCCCTCACGGACGACTGGTGCGCATAAATAAAAAGCAAACCATAAAAATAACGTCCCAGGCCTGGTCCTCTCTCGTCCTTCACGGTCGTCACTCCAGTTTTATATCCTTCCATCTCCTACGTGGGACTCAAAACCGGCGGTGGGGCTCAGGTGTAGCTCATCTCCAATCACTACACCTGGCCTCACTCCTCGTTCCCACGCCTCTCGGCCCCGCCCCACTCGCCACATACCCCCATCGCCCCTCGCAGGCCGGGGGGTACTCCCGAGACTGCGCTCTACTCCCCCCCCCTCCCCCCCTTCCCTCCGGGGGAGACCGCTCACGGGGACCTGCGGGAACCTGGGGGTAGGACAGACGAGGCGAGAGAAAAGGAGATGGAAGGAGGAGCGACAGGGACGAGAGAGGGGAGAGAGGAAAAAAAAAAAAAAAAAAATCCGGTTCCCAGACGCACTGCTGCTCGGCCCTCCACCGGCTGGGTGATCTCCTCCGCGGTGCCCGGCGGTGGCACTGGACGGCCCTCGGCGGACGGCACGACACTCCTCCGCCGCCCGGTGGACGGCGACGGCTCCTCCGATTTTGGGCAGCGGCAGGAGTCCCCCGTTCCCTGCCCCTCCGGATTCCGTCACGGAGGCGGCAGGCTCCGGCCCCCTGGCGAACGGCGCCGACTCCTCCGCTCCCTCACGGACGGCAGCCGCCCCTCCTTGTCGTGGGCGGTCGGCAGCGAGCTCGCCCGTCCCCGGCAACTCGCTCCAGCCCACCGCCTCGAGCGTCAATGGCGGCACGTACCTCGCCAGCTCGAGGGCACCGCGGATTCACCACAGTGGCGAGGGATCTTCAGCAGCGCGTCCCTCCTTCTCCCGGGCTTCGGCACCACTGTAACGATATGCAAATCTCCATATTCATCGGGAAGAAGGAGGCGGGAACCGGCGCACAATCAAAACTCATTTTAATATTCAAAAGTAAATACAAAACGGCGCACCAGCCCCTCACGGACGACTGGTGCGCATAAATAAAAAGCAAACCATAAAAATAACGTCCCATGCCTGGTCCTCTCTCGTCCTTCACGGTCGTCACTCCAGTTTTATATCCTTCCATCTCCTACGTGGGACTCAAAACCGGCGGTGGGGCTCAGGTGTAGCTCATCTCCAATCACTACACCTGGCCTCACTCCTCGTTCCCACGCCTCTCGGCCCCGCCCCACTCGCCACAACAGAATTCAGTAATTAATGAACTCCCAGTGTGTATTTGAGAAATATTATTAATTCAAACAAATCATAACAGATAAACATGCAGCTAAGGTGGATTATAAGCATTATGGCATTTTTTCAGCAGGTTAATCGCTCTCTCACCCACTTTCTTTGCTCTCTCTTTCCTGACTTTTTTCGATGATTTAATCCTTTTAGTATGAGTGGTAACATTTTCCAGCCCAAGTAGCGCATGACCTACTTTGAAAAGAGATGCACAAATAGCATGTGGGAAACAGTTTAGATCCTGCTTTACTTCATTTTGAATAACTATACTGTTATCCATAATTTTGTGTTCCATATTTAAATATAAGAAAACCGGGTCTCATTTGATGAAAATCACAAATAGCATTTCTTTTGAAATTACATTGAAAAGAAAACCAGACAAAATCCAGATTTACAAACATATTGTAAATCTTCAGAACTGTTGAAATGGACCACATTACAAGGTAGTCGTAATTGCTCGGGCAACGTCTTTGGTTTTGTCTACAGGCTTTAGGGTTTACAAAAGCATCTGGCCAAAACAAAAGAGGGAACACTATGTGTGTAGGCATTAATAGGATTGTTTAACAGTTTCACATGTGTGGTTCTCCACAAAATTAAAGAGCAATGTTTTTTTTATGCTTTAATTCCCAGTGTAGCCTCATTGGGAAGAGATTCATTACTGTCAATGATTTTTCAAAACACTACATGATTAATGGCAAATTATTGAGCAAAATTAATATTTTATAAGCAAATGACCTTTTATGACCTAATTTTATGCCACAGATGAGTCATAAAATACCTCAAATATAAATAATTGCACACAGACCTGTATATGGAAATTCTGTCATGTCGCCCAGTGGAAACTGCCATCAGTAAAATTATGAACTTTACTCCGCAGCCAATCAGAAACATAAATTTTGACTGTTGAAATGTTTAATTTTACCGGATGGTTTCAGCTCTCTCTGATTCCCTTATTGCTTGGAAATATTTAAGTCAAGTGTGTGACATGCAGTGCTATCTTTTCTGATTACTTGAAAGCCATCGTTGAAATGAAGTAAACAATTTGAAACCTTAGATATTTGATTATGGTTCCCTTGTTGCACTTTTGTGTCGCGTTGTGATGACAGGATCACTGACTGGCTCAGATTTCCCTCAAATTCTACAAACGTTCGACATCTTCCATGTTTGTAAATATATTTACCAGAAGATATTGTTTCATTGCACGCCATTCTGCATGAATGTCATAAAGTGCTTTGTAGAAATAGTCTTTCTCTCTCGCGCTTCCTCTTTTAAAATCTTTAGCAGATGTGTTTGTCCAGTCTCATTTTTCTCTCTCTCTCTGGCAACCCACATCAAACTCATTATCTACTGTATAAAGGCGGTTCCTCTTACAGAAGATGAATTGATGTATTTAGATTTTCTTGTAAATAGCCAAAAGTTTTAGATTCTTTCTGTTTCACTTTGATTTGTGATTCAAGTTCTACAGATATTTGTTGACTGAATGAGGGCAAGTAAAAGGCAAGCTACTCTTAAAATGGACAGATGAAGTTCTAATATAGCTTAGTTACTGTCTATTCTTGAAAATAACCATTACAACACCAAACCCTGGAAAAACTGATAAGAGATCCTTTAGGCATGTGGATTGTGACTGGATGCCAAATAAAACATCATTGGATTTTACTTAATGATAAGGAAATGCTGTCCTCACAGATAAGAAGCTTGATTTGATTTGATTTGAATCCAGCTGATGCCAGAGTGAGTCTAATTATGGCAGACAAGCCAAATGATGACGCACCTTCCTAACAATGCCTGAATATGTGACTGGATGCCAGTTATTGAGCAGGCATGCCATGAGTATTGTTTATTTTAAATGATGGGAAAGTATTCAGTCTTCATCTTGTACAAAAGTTGGGAATAATAAATTCAAATGTAAAAAAGAGATATGAAGTGTAATAAAATTTATTGCGCGGCGTGTAGGAGGAAAGAGCTTTCTAGGTATTTGTAATTTTAGAAGTTATAGGCTTTTAAATGTGTCAGAATAAAGGGTTATTGCTAAAACACCTCATCCGAAACATATTTAGAATGGGAGGATCACTTATTACCACCTATTATTATGTGGAAAGCCCACCACAGCGGCATAACCACAAACACATACATTTCAATCAGAAATAATTCAACCATTCTTGACAATGTGCTGGATACATAAAATGTATTAAGACTGTGACTGTAATATTTCCCTGACTTTTACTTCTGCTTTTTTGTACTATGTGTAATACGCTTTGCAGATAATAAAACGCACTCTTAGTTTTTTTTTTTTTTTTTTCTTCTAGAAATATAACGGTGAAAGAAAAAAAGTGATTAGTAGTAATGCTTGTCAGTATAATTCAAATGAAATAGAATTAAAACAATAATACACAATTATTTTATATTATCTAACTTAGTAGGCATCAATGGGAGATAAAAACGTTACATTTTCTCCATAGCACCTTTATTCAAATTTGAACCGTTCCTGAGAAAATAAAATATATATTTTTTCAATCTGCCCTAATATGGGCAATACTTTCATGCCAACCTTTGTTCAAAAAGAGGGTAATACAAAAATTTAAGATTACAAAACCTCAGCAAGTTATATAACAACTGCAAACATCACTCACAGAAAATTTGTTACATCATCGCAAATGTCATCTTCCCAGACATTACGTAGTCTTTTGATGTTGTGCTGTGATATTTAACTAGCCACCAATTTGATTCTTTGAAGTTACTGTAAGATAAATATTCCAGGTGGAATGGAATGAAATAATTACTATTACGCAACACATGAAAATAAAACATTGTTAATAAACTCAAATACACATGCTGCAATTTCCTCATATACAGACTGATTTTTTTCAAAAAGTGCTTGATATCAAATATGTAGAAATATTAGTGTTACTCAAAGTACTATATTCCTTCCATCAGAAGCAGTTGCTATATGATTTAGGTTTGGAAGCCATGGTGAGCAATGGTTCACCTCTGTGATTGGCTTATAGATATAGGCACAGAACATGTGGAATCTGATTGCCTGTGGAAATGTCCTCTTGGAGTTTCCCCCTGTTACCACTTTCCAGGGATTGGAACTCCACATTCATACCAGCCAACGAAAGGATGTGGTGTGCGCCTGCCGATGGCCCCGAAATTCACTGACTCTTGTCTGTATGACCGATAATATCCTGAAATCAACAAACGGCATTGTGTTACAGTTCTGACTGATCACCCACTTAAGTGGCAGTAAGTAAACACGCACATGACATGATGATTTGAGGCTTGTAGTGAAGACAAACTACAGAGCACAATCATGTATGTCGTACCTTGAGCTGTGGGTAGGTTGAGGGAGAGATTGTGTGGTCCAGTTCTTCCATCACGATAGGAGTCCACAAACTGGCAGTGGTCCTCTCCATGGCCAAATGTATCAGCAATGCTGTAAAAGGGTTCTGAAATGGAAAACAGTCATAGCTTGACTATCCCTCAGGACCCAAACCTCAGACAGCGCCTTGTGTTTAGCTGAGGGAAACTGTGGTTTGGATCGGATTGTTCCAAGGCTTTTAGGCCAGCGCTTCATATTACAGACACACTAATCATTAGATTAAAGTTTTAAATGTATTAGGTTGTTAGAAAGAAAGGTCAGCACCTCTCAGTCCATCTCCCATGAAGATCTTATAGCGCAGCGAGTTGCAGAGGACGACGCCGACAAACTTCCTATACCAGGTGCGCTTGACAAACTGACTTCCTTTACAAGAACTGTGGGTGGGGTTATACCTGAATGAGAATGGGATCCAGATGGGCTCCCCACCTAGAAAGGAAATTAATGCCAATTACAGTTTTTAGGTTAAACGTCATTACTGTTGGAAAATATCACAAAAAAATGTAACAATGATGATTTCTTTGCTGGTTAGTGCAAACATAGCTGGTATACCGGCAAACCAGCAATACAAAAGTCACATGCTGATATTTTTAGCACATTGGTGTTTTAAAGGTTAAGTCAAACATACATTAATATAACGTTTAACAATGTATCTCTTACCTGGGGGTCTCTCTATGAGCAGGGGATCATCTAGTTAAAAAATAAATAAAACAGATATTTATTTGGTATTTATAAATATGTTTGAATCAAACGACCTCTATATGGGTTCAAAACAAAAGAAGACTCACCTGATTCTGTGACATATGTTAAAGTTTCACTGAGTGGCCCCAGTCCAAAGATATTCTTTGCTTGAACTTTGAAGTAATACCTGAGAACAAGAATGAAACGTATTTATTATCTTAAAATCATGGTTTGCTATCATGAAGAGACTTTTTATTTTTAACAAAAGCACCTTATGTGTGTATAAAACTCAACTGGACACTCACTCCTAATGTTAAAATGAGAGCATAAGAATTGAATGACACGGAAATGAAGTAAAAGTAGAAAGAGAAAGAGAGAGAATTAATAGAAATGAAAGTAAATAAAAAGGAAAATGTGGTAATACTTTAGTATAGGGACCAATTTTTTACTATTAACTAGTTGCTTATTAACATGACTATAATTATTAACATATTGGCTGTTTATTAGTACTTATAAAGCACATATTCTGCATGACCATATTCTACATCCCTAATCCTACACAATACCTAACTTTAACAACAACATTACTAATAAGCAGCTAAATGAGTAGTTTACTGAGGCAAAAGTCATAGTTAATGGTTTGTTAATAGCAAGAATTGAAATAAAGTGTGAGCGATAATGCTTTGGAAAATGAAAATGAAAAAGGAAAAGGAAAAAACAAACAAACACACAGACACACACACACACACACACACACACACACACACACAAATAATATAATAAATAGAACATAATGGAAAATATACTTGCAATTTTCTGACAGGATATTATCCAGTAATTTTAGGGAAAATATTTCAGTTGAAATTAAAATATAATGGCAAAAAAGGAAAGAAAAAGAAAATGAAAAAGATGAAAAAAGGTTGGAAAATTAAAAGAAAAAGGGTAGAAAAAAGGGCACAGTTAAATTTTGCATTAATAAAACATGCTTGAGAGAAAGTTATAAGAGTGTGCCACTGGCAAAAGAGAAGGCTAACAAAGTGTAATGACAAGAAGCGACTGCATGTCAGAGGGTGAGCTAGAGAATAACACATCAACTTGCAATTTCCTATCTGACAAAACCTCTTTGTGACAAATAGAAGACCACAACAACTTATTTTGCTCTGACTCTGGCACATCCTTTACCTTTGAGGATAAATTAGGCAAATAGAGAAATTAAAACAGAGAAGTGTAATAAAGTTCAAAGGTCAGTGCTAACAGCACTCACAGCCTTCTGTTGTGCCAGTGAGAGGCTGTTCAGTTAGCTCATGCTTCACTTGGTTTAACCCAGGACCCGTTTAATGACAGAAAATCAGCACTGCTGGATCAAATTAGCACAGCCACGTGGAAACTCTGACCAAAATATAGAGAAAATGGACAATTACAGTCAGACCGCCACTGGAATGGGGCCTGTCATATTTCAATTAGGATGTGTGTTACTGTCTCTGTGTCCACTAACATTTTCTTGTCCTTTTGACCATATATTAATAAGTATATGCATATGTGCATGTGTCTTATTTTTCCTTGTTCTTCTGACCATAACTCTTTATGGAACTGATGCAAGCTCCAGTCCCGATATGGCACACAAGTGGTTTGTAATTGTTACTTTGACTAAGAAGGAGCTGTTATTGTCCGCAGTCTAGACTATTTACCTAGTTCTAAAAGCTATTACAAATCATTCATAAAACTTATCAACACTTCATGGCTGAATTATAAAGCTGTCAGTCACTGAGCTCGGCTGAGAGGCTGTAAAAACAGAGGCTTTTAAATGCATCCCAGAGGACAATAAAAACAACTTCATCCTCACATTCCACACATATGAACCAAACATCTCTAATGAGTGCATATACATTCATGTGTTTTCTCAAGGTAGTGATGGAGAGAGTGCATCTGCCTGTCTGGGAAAGTGTACAAAACAAACGTCAATCAAACCTGGGGCGTTTCACACAGCTGCATGCATTTATGTATGCGTGAGTAACCCGTGTGCAGGTCCAGACGAGATCTGCGCATGTTTTTTGCATTTTCTGAACTGATTTTAAAGTTAAATATGTGCTGAGAGTGCTACACTTGGAAATCATTACTGAATCAGCAAACACATTTAATTAATAAAAATTAGTAAGGGATGTGCAGATCTTTCGGAATGACAGGCGTTCCAATTCTGTGGGACAGATCATGCCTGCTGTAATGCAACAATGCTTAGTGAAGAAAATGCTTAGATGGATCTGGTAGGCAGAAATGACTTCACATTTATGGGAAATAGCCCAACAGACCATAAACACCTCCCTTATCTACTGCTGCAAAAATTTGGCTGCAAAAGGGAGTCCATCCCATAGATTCCCCATGTTAAAATGGCCAACTTTACTGCAGAAAAAACCATTACAGCCTGGTTCAAAAAATTATTTTGGTCGATATAGCTAGTTTTGCCCTTCATGACAACTGTGAGAGGGGTCATTTTTAAAAATATAATTCATCTGTTTAAATAATATTTATCCTTAAAGTTCTGCATAATTAAGGGCATGGCCACTTGACTGACACTGCCATCGAGCTTGGTGGGCGTGGTTTCAGTAAATAGTTACCGCCTTTTTGCCCATTTTCGAATATCTGAGAGTGATGTGCAGTGACGTGCTGCCAAGATGACGACGACCGGCTCCGCCTACTTTGAGCTTCAAAAACTCTCTTCACAAAACTATGGGTGACATCACGGACCCCACGTCTATGTTTTTATACAGTCTATGTTTACAACATTACAGTAAGAGCAGCATTCAAGAAACAGACACATGTAGAGTGCTGTCATGTGTTAAGCAAAAGTGCTCTTTATTTGTTCAAAAACAACACATGATTTACACTTGTTAAAAATAATTGGTGTCAGTAAGATTTTGTAATGCTTTTGAAAGTGGTCTCTTTCGTGAACCCAGGCTGAATTTATTTCAGTAAATATTGTCAAATATTATTGCAATTTATTTATTTGTTTTTAATTTATTGAACTTATTTATTCCTGTAAACTTTCTGCAATAATTACTTATTCTAAATCATAAGCTGATTTAGAGTGTAATAAACATTTATTATTATTTTATACATTTAAATAATTTCTAACAGTTGTGCAGCTTTTTGTGGAGACCAATTCTTTTCAGCATTCTTTATTGAAATCTTTTGTAGAATATAAATACCTTTACTGTCAATTTTAAAAAATTGTGTTTTCTGAAGAAAAAAAAATGATAATCTGATAATTTATTGTCTGAGTTTGATTTATTAGTTCCAATCTGCTCCAAAAGATTCAGATTAGTTAGAAATCACACAATACAGAATAAAACCGATATGATGTCAAACTGAATATATGCATTATCGAGTTAACTACGACACCCCTACTAATTATATATTAGTCCCCAGATCCCTCTCACATATTTAACAAATTCAACTTAATCTTAGATCAGTTCTCCTGTCAGAGATAGTTTAAGACTTAGAAAATATACATCACTATTTCTAGACGATGTTACACAACAAGGGGAAGATAAATGACACTCACATAAATTTATGTTCAATAAAGTAAGTGGTGATGATTTTATATCTTAGTTTACCAGCAAACCTCACAGACAGCTTCCCAGCATATTGTTAAAGTTCATGGATTAAGCATGATTTAGGAGACCTCCCAAAAGATCTCCACTGAGAACTAAGACCTGCTTTGTATTTGTATTTTGTATTGTGGACTAAAGAACACAGATGAAGTGTGAAAGTGCAAGCACAAGCATGCAAAAGCTGGTAAATTAGTTTATAAACTGATAGAATATGTCTGTGTGCATGAGACCGGTCACATGCTAGATCGCACCTGGAATTGGGTTTGAGATTTTCAACAGGGAGGTGGGTTCCACTTGAGGATCTGGTTGACCATCTGTTATTTAGGACATCATCATAGGATGCACTGTGTACCATATAGCCTATAAAAGAGAAGGCGAACAATTAAAGCATACTCTAAATATGAGAGATTCAAAAACATTCAAATAAATGAGCATGTATTGGTCATGTCTGTGCAGAGATTCCTCAATATAATTCTAGTTACTTGTTATGCCATGGAAAGACTAAACTCCTGCCAAGGCAGCAGGACGTATATAAAGCACATGCGTGTATTTTCCATCATTTAATATGAAAGAGAGAGGCAGTGCAGTAGTGAAGCTTATGAAAGAAGGCAGGATGACTGAAAAGGAGTGAAGTAGAGTGGAGAAAAAAAAAACATATTTATTAAAAGATATTGTTAAAGGAACAAGGTTCTGCAAGCAATGTAAGTCATCGATAACCATCATTTGCTAACTTTATATAAAATACGATTCAAAAGTTTGGGGTCAGATTTTTCTGATGGATTTTGGATTTATGGATTTTCATACTGTATATGCACACACTAATAAATATTATGTTTAATTTGTAAATGTACAATATCATGTACAAATAAATGCTTTAGGTCTAGTGATGCAAAAGGCATCATGAAACCCCTAAAGTAAAATCTTGTACAGTTTTATTCAAGAGCATGTGGATGTTATTTTTCATGTGTTAAAAAAGTTGCTCCATTCATCAAAGCATCGGTTATCGGTTGTCAGTTGGCAGGGAATCCCCTGCATTTAAACCTCCGCACACATCATATCGTGACACTAACGGTGGCTGTGGGAATTGCCTCCCTGTTTGTGTGAATCAGAATGAAACTGTCAGGGTCAATATATTAGAGAAGGGTTACATATAGTTTTGTGTTTAGTAATGTACATTAAATGAAAACCAGGCGGCATGTAAGAGAGTTATTTAGAAACTGGGGTACTTCAGAATAAGGCATTTCAAAACCATACAAACAAAATTATGAAATTAAGCAAGCTCTATTGATTTTACAGTAAACAGAGCTTTCTTTTAAAGTGAGATTTATTATGGATTGTCCCAATTCACAAATGACTGACTTCCAATATATGGATGACATTTCTCACATGAGACATGTCTCAAAATATCTTCTTTCATGTTCCGTAGAAGAAAAATTCATGCAAGACATGAACAACAGAATTTTCATTGTTGGGTGAGCTATCCCTTTCACATTCACGTTTTCTCATTACCAAATGAAGGCATGCAATTAATTAGCTAATTGCACAGCTGTCTTTCTCAATTTTCAAATCACTAAATTCATGTTGACATGGCCGATGTGCCTTTTCTCTGTCGGTATTCGCTGCTATAAATCTTTTTCAGTGTATCAAATGCATGATTAACTTGCTTTATGAGATTTACACATTGCAGATAGAGGAACAGAACATTATAAGATGATCCATAAACTAGATTGGGTGTTTTTCACATCAATTTGATGCATTCTAAGAAATCGCTGCACATTTGGTATGTTGGAAAAAGCAGCTGAAATGCAGTCCATGGAAAATAAAACCACTCATCTTGAGCATGAATCAAGTCATAAATAAATCAGGACTTGTTCAATTTAACAAAGTCATTTTTTCAACTGTGATCTTGACTTTAATCGTAATCCTAATTCCGATCTCCGAATGATATAAGATGAAAAAGAAATCTTGTAAATTTGTATATTACATCTAGCAAACCTTGTGGAGACAAACAGAAGTCATTTTTTCACAGTTCTGCAACTGCAAAAGCATTTGTTTTTTAAATAATAAAAAGGTTATTGCTACACACACTCACCAGACACCATGTCATCTTTCAGTGGAAGTGCCCAGTCCAGAATCACAAAGGAGTGACAGCCCTCCATAGCAACCACAGTGACATTATGGGGCTTGTTTTTGGGTGGCTGCTTTTGATTGACTGATTGTTGTTCCTTCTCCATCAAGTCTGCCAAGACATCCACTTGAAGGTACTCCAGAGCCTCGGTCAGGGAGCAGGGAGCTCCAGGGTCCTTACGGATGTAGTTTACATATGGAGCTGAGGAAAAGCAGAGAAAGGGAAAATCTGTAAATTTAGGAAATATGTTAAGGAAAATGCAATGTCGCTACTTTAATATCAAATGTTTTATTACAGTTCAATAGCAAATTAACAATTTGAGCTATGATCTGAACTGATCTTATTACATGAATTTCATAATGCTTGTTTGTCCCCCAATTGCTTCATTGACAGCAACACTTGAGCTGATTGTATTTCACAAATTTGTGTGAAACCTGATCTGTAAAAAGTCACATGATCAAATAGAAATAGTGCAGAATGAAACACATTTATTCTTTATTTTGCATCATAACTTTTGATTTAAAATATTAAAATTTTAAGCAGCCAATACTCTGGTCTGAAGTGTCACATGATATTAGTTTTTTTTTTTATAAACCATTTCTTATTACCAATGATGAAAACTTTAGTGCTATGGAAAAAAAATTTATGGAACGCATGATACAGTATTTTTTTCCCCTGATTCTTTGATTAATAAAAAGTTCAAAAGAACCATTGCTTTGAAATTTGTAACAACAGAAATGTATTTTCTGTCACTTTTGACCAATTGAATGCATCCTTGTAGAGAAAAACTTTAGTTTTTAGTTAAAGATTGGCTTTCAATTTCAGTTTTAATTGCTGTAACTAGTAATACAAAAATGAATGCAAAACAGCCACTGATATTTGTGCCAACTGACAACAGATAACATGGTGCTGGAAGTTTCGTTTAGTAAGCAGTACATTTGTGTTGTGTTGTTTGCATTAGCTTGTTGTCCTAGTTTAAGAATGAATCCAATTTACTCTTGCTCATGGTTACAGACGATAAAAGCTACCATTGTTGATATTTCGCTGTAGACTTTTTCCTGTTGGCTCAATGAAATTTTGTTATTTCTGTCATCCCACACAGTGCCAGCTGGATCCACAGCTGTGAACACTTCCAGAACCCCTCGTCCGATTGGGCCACAAGATTCACACCTGGAGCTAATCAAAAGCGCCATGTGATGTTGACCCTGATACAGAACAAAAAACACACTTCTGTGCATGTGCCTCTGCTGAGACTGACTGAGACTCAAACACACATACAAGCTGCACACATTACGGGCGTTAAAACAAAAGCCACAATACAGTGTGATGGGGAGAAAAACTGAGCAAAGCATAAGAGTGAGTATCAAGACACAACTTCTATGTATTTCTCATACACACAGCAAGCACTACAGCTACTGCATTTACACCTACAGAAAAATCAATACGGCAAGGTGGGAGCAAACACAACAGAGATGGTTTGAAATATACTGGACTTGCTGGTGGATCTGGAGAGCAGAGAAGACCCGAGCATATTAAAGCCATAAATATTTTAGGAGATGTCTGAGGTTTGGGCCAGAAGGAAGCTGCTCTCAGCTGATATCAGCACATTTATCTCATGTTGTTTTATTTAGGGCTTCTTTCTTGAGATGTTTCTCTGTTTAAATGGCTTGCATATGTGTAAGTATGTGCCTGTTGTGCAGTGTGTCAGTATTTATCTCTCCAAACATTTAGGTTATGACATTGTACCAAAGAGCTTTGCTGGGTATGATGCTTGTTTTGGTGGAACTAGTCCTCTTTTTTACTTATTTTAAGTGCTTCTCAATCATAGACGCTTGCCCTATCATTTTAATGTATGACTGCTTCCTCAACTCAATTTTACTAGGACTTCAAAGGCCTCCTCTTGTACCCATTAGTACAAATATCAGCATTATGAGGCCAAATGCTGTAGCCACAGCCTGGAACATGCAGTATTTCTATACAGGCACAGCTTGGTTCCTCGAATCATACTTTCGTATTTGAAAAGCTCAGCAGTGCTTCTGGCTCCAGTGGTCTAAATGGTGATGTTATCTCTATTTCCTCGCATAGCTCTGCTGGACATAGCCATTTTCTAATACTGCAATATAAATACATTACAATCACCAACCTAGGGACCATTGAGGGCCCCCCTCATAAACAATGAGGAGTTGGCTCATAATATTTTTCTCATTCTTCTGCTGTTTTCCTATGTATCTAGCCAGAGCAGTTGATGTCACATTTCTGCCAAGACAAGCAACATTATAGAAGCCATGAAACAGTAGGAGCTCTTGGATTGCTGGCTAATGATCAAAAAACTAAACCTAGGCCACGATGACCCTTGTTTTGTCATATGATATGCATTTGAGAAATGCAACAAGTAACTTAATCAGTGAAACCTGAGTCTCAACACTTGTGTGCACAGTGTTTAAGCAGGTTTAGCGCTATCAATCAAGAGACATTTCAAATGAATTACATATGACTAATTGTTATTCAAATTATGAATTTAATACCATGCTAATATTTCACATCAATATATAAACACCAATATTTGCTAAGAAAATAATTGTGACCAATATATATATATATATAAGTATCTCTTTTTTTAAATGAACTTATGAAATTAATAGCATAATAATTATTAACTGTGTATTGCTAATATGAAATCAATTTGTCTGTACATTAAAAGCTTATGTACCCAAAACCTACTAAATTTATAAAAGAAGGGAAAGAAAGAGCGAGCAAAGAAAGTAGAAAAGCCGGGTCTCCAATTCCATTACGCTTTTGTCACAAGCCTCTTTGGACACCAGACCGGACTTACTTAAAGGGACAATAAGTAACTTTTTAGGTATTTTATTATCTAAAATCAATATTTTTATTCATAAATATGCCCTCAATGGTGTATAAATACCTATGCCAATGTTTAAACTAATCCTTGTAAATGAAGAATTTATTATCTTTATATACATACGGTAGGTCGACGGAGGCTTCCATGTAGTTCCGCCATCTTGCAAAACTATAATAGCAGAGAGGGACAAAAAGTACTAAGCCAACGCGTTTCCACAGCGCGTTTTCGGTCAGAGCCAGAAACGCAGGTGCAGAGCAGTGAGAGGCGCTTGAAACTGCACCGGCAAGTTTAAAAGTCTGGATTGCATTCTTATTATGGACCATACATATGCCGCGCCACAGGAGAAGAAAACATCGTCGCCAAAACAGTCAAAAATAGAACGTAAAAGGAAACGTGACCGTAGATTACAGAAAACAAGAGTTAATGTCGGGGAAGCTTTTTCTAGGTGGAAAGAGCTAATGCTGGATAAAGATTTCAAAAGAGAAGTGGCCAGTTTTCTTCTCGACAGGTAAGTCAGTGTTACAATCTATATTACAATATTTTTTTTATATCTAACAATGCACATTATTCAGAAAATATAACGAATAAAGAAGACATAACTACTAATTACAATATTTCATGTTTTCCACAGTCAGTAATTCATACTGTAACATTCGTTTGTTTGTTGTCATGTTGCAGTTTGTTTGAAATAACACACCTGTTCACCTGAAGGAAAACTCGACAAAGTGCTATTAGAAGACATCCCGTCAAAGCTTTTTGGTACATATCGCCTACCGTAGATGCAACACGCATTTGAAAAAGCGAGGCGCTGGAGAGCAAAATTAGTTTGAATGCAAAATACAATTTCACCACTAGATGGGAGTAATTCCTACTTACTGTCCCTTTAAATACTTATAACTATAGCAATATGTGCTTCTCTACTGCAAGTACAGTACTGTAAAGAGTCGTTGAGGGGCAGAACTAAATTTGCCAGCTGACCAGCCAAAGCTCCAGCTCAGCATAACCATTTCTGAAACTCATCTGGTACATGTCTCTGCATGCAAACCGAACCTGAAACATGTTCCATAGCTAGGTGTATAGCTTAAGCTTGAAAAGATGGAGTCTGCTGAACCTAATGTTCAAAGGCAGTTATAGTCCGTCTTAGTAAACGAATTCATGCTGAACAAAGCTTGACTAGAATTAGGTAACATAGATTGCACATCATGATTGCACTAATCCACTGCTGAGAGGAATACAATTGCACTATTTGGCAATTGTTTGGAATAGCATCCTAATAGCAATCACAAATAAAACTAGTTTAAATAATGTTTTCATTCAGGCACACACCTTTATCCTAATACACATACCGAGTCTTGAAGAATTCGGGAAGGTAGCCCATACCCACAGACATTCAGCCATAATTTATAGAGCTGAGTCTAAATACCTTCACTCAGGCATTCTCAAATATTTCCTACAGAAGCTGCCCACATGAAAGAATCGGAGTCCTCTGAGCCTCTAAAGTCAATGGACTCTAAAAGAGCCTTTACCAACACATGCTATGTAGTATTAGATGCAGACCTGAGGGTTGACAAGGTTGGTTACACTCTGGCCATAGGGAGAGACCTCTAGTAGTAGAAAGTAAACTTAGAATAAGCCGAAGGCTAAAGGCTCTCACCCACTTGTTTGCTCTCAATTTATAGTATTATATACTAGTATTTAAAATTTTGGAGTCAGTAAGGTTTTTCATTTGAAAGCAATTAATACTTTTATTCAGCAAGGATGCATTAAATTTATCAAAAATGACTGTTATAAGTGATATAATAAATGCTGTTCTCTCGATTTTGTCTTGATCAAAGAATCCTGAAAAATCCCTCTTTCCACACATGCTAAAAGAAATGATCACCAAATAAGCATATTAGAATGATTTCTTAAGAATCATGTGAAACTGAAGGCTGGAGTATGAAAAATCAGCTTTACTATTACAAAATAAATCACAATCTTAAATATATATAAAACTGCAATTAAATGATTTAATATAACTATAATATAATACAATTTCTTAATATATTACTGTCTTTACTGTATTTTTGATCAAATATATGTAGCCTTGATCAGGGTAAGAGATTTCTTTAAAAAAAAATATATATTGTGTAAAAATAAGCCCATTTTACACCTGAAATTAAAATCTGTGTCATATCTGGATAGTATCTGGATATTTAAGCTTGTTTGGCATTAACACCTTTATTCCGATGCATTTTCAGGATTGCACAATTCAAAACTGGATCATTCAAAATGCATTTGTAAACACCCTAGTAAAGCATGTTAATGGGGCTAGAAGTGAATAAACGGGGAGAAAAAGGTTGTAAAGTGCTCTCTTTGGCAAGAAATTAGATTCCAAGTCTAATACAATAAAATAATTTGAAACAGGTGAAAAAAATGCAAGAGTGTGGTGTCTTTTGTTTTTACACCGTGAGAGCAACTTAATTAAACGAACTTGCAACATATGACTTGAATGACTCAGTCTGTCAAAGGGATGTGTTTATTTACATTTATTGCTTGCGTAGCTGAATGTGGATAATGAAAACATGTTTGTATTTACATCTAAGTTAAATGTGATCAAAATCTGTCCCAGACACATGCCAATGTAATTTCATCCGATCACAATCTGATTAAACTGTGTATTGGGTGTATTAATATTTGACAGACTGAAAATGCATGTTAAGGCCAGGTGTAAAAAGGCATATAATGAACAAGTGATTACGCTTAAAGAACAAGCAATTTTAGAGTTGTAAACATTTTGGTTGAGAGGTAGAGATTCTTAATAGAAGTTCTTAAAGAAGTGCTGTCTCTTTTTTTTTTTTTTTTTTTGATGAACTCTGATTGAGCTGATTGTGTGGAGTTTGGAAGATAATTCAACTGCCGAGGTACAAGAAGTATTTGCATATAAATCCTAGCTAAGGTCAGCTGTATGCACAATTTTATTTGCCGCTTACAAGCATAACCAAGGGAATGAGCTGCACTTGTAGGCCAAATAAATTTCCTTCACATTCACCATTCAACTCTCAAGTGCCTCACATCTACAGGAAATGCTGAGGTGATTGGAAAGAAATGAACTGTTAGCGGCCAGTTGTGTTTCCTGAGAGGTTTAATCTCAGCATGGTATTGCTGATTTTGAAACAAGCAAGAACAGGGAATATGGTATTTTATACCAGAGTACTAACTGTTGTAATATGCAGTAAACCAAATCTATTACCTGTGAACCGTTTCTTTCCAACCACATCAAACTCAGAAGAAGGAGTGTTGTTCAAAGGCCGTGTCTCAGGAGTTGGAGGCTGTGTTATAGGAGTCTCTGTTGTGTGAGCCAGTGTTGTGGTAGGAAGTGGGACTGGGGTTGTGGTAGTCTCCTCAAAAAGCCCATCTGTGAGATAGAGTAGAAATCAAAAACAGGAAGAATTCAAGTCCACAGGATGCTGTATCCCACCTCACAGTGGACCAAAAAGTTTATATAATACAAAATGCCTTTGTATTATATAAATATGAAGATATGAAAATATTAAGCCAAGTGGCATTTATTTCAAAGAAATGGGGTTTAAGTATCCAAAACTGCCCAGATACTTTTTAGGTTCACTGTACATGCAGCATTGTTTTTAAAGGTTAATGCTATTGCTCTGTTATAGAAGTGAGAATGTAACCAAACTTTTTTTTATGGTTAATATTCTCTTGCCCACGAGTCCTGTCACAACAAGGAAATTACTATTGGGACAAGCCAAGTAATTATTAAAACTGTATGCAAACAAGCCTGTCCATAAATGCAGCTTGGCCACATTAGCTGTCCTGTGTTCAACAAACCAGCAGAATTATATAACAAATTATTATACAACAAGGTCTAGTTGTTATTCCAGAAAGGTCATCCAAGTTTGTGCACACTGAATCATCCAGCTCTTCACTTTGCAAACTATAAAGGCACTTAGTTTAAAAAAATAAAGAAATACAACCCAGGAATGTACCACCTTAAACAACAGCAAACAAATGGCATCTATAAAGTTGAATAGATTAATAGAGAAATGAATGAAGTAAAAACAACCTGCTCGTAGCATGGCAGCCAGTAAACAAAGCAATCAGCCAATACTATCTTCATTAATAACAGGATCACCAGATGCCATGTTGACCATAACCATAACTCATTTCTGAACTGTTTTCTTAGGGAAAATGGAAACCAGAGGAACTATACAAATAAATCATCGATTCTGGCTCAGTTTCATTTGGACTGTGGCACTCAACAAATCTACATCAACAATTAGATTAATATTTGACCCACAATCAGATAGAAATGTAGCATTACCTTTAAGAATTAGAAATTCACATTTCACATATATACATTTTCATATATTTCAAATAAGCTTATGTCAATTTAAAGCCAGTATAAAATGCAAATTCACCCTATCTACTTTAAATGCATGCTCCCTATTATATATACATGTTATAGATCTGCGCCCCTCCACAACTGACAGAAAGCTCAAATTCATTTTTGAATGCAAATCCCACATCTCAAAATTGGTGCTGTCAAACAATCCTGATTAATCGCTTCCAAAATAAAAGTTTTTTTTTACATATATGAATATATAAATACACACACATATAGTATATATTTGGAAAATATTTACCTGTATTTACATGTATATATTTATATACATACTGTATCATTTATATTATATATAAATTAATTTAGTATATAAACATAACAAATTTCTCTTAAATATATACATGCATGTTTGTGTATTTATGTATACATAATAAATAGCCTATACACAGTACACACACATATATATTACGTAAACCGCAATTAATCGTAATCGCGATTAATCGGTTGACAGCACTACTCAAAATACAGTCAACAACTGATGAATAGAACCAAAACCCATTCCCTAATAATTTGTTAAATTCTGCCACTGATGTCACCAAACAGAAATGTAAAAATAATTCAATATCATTTTTTTTACTATTCAGACAAACACATAATCCTTTGCTAACATGATGCCACTGGTTGGGATAATGTTGTATGTTGTGCTAGTTAAGATGCTCAAACAAATACACCAAGAAAATCAACCTAGGCATCTTACAGTTTTCTCCACATATTAAGAGAAAATATTTGATCACTGAAATAATTACGATTAATGCTGAGGGTTCACTTAGTGTAACTGTGCCTTAATATGGTTGCACTTCTCACCTGTTATTTGTTGTTTTTGTCTTGAAAATCATGAAATTGGCAGTTATTTCTTTAAGCTATATAGTTGTTCTACAGTGAAGAAAAAGACCCAAAAAGCATGCTGTTGACAGGCAAATTCAAAGCATAGCAGAGGTTATTCAGGAATAACGGGGAAATCCTTTGAGGTCTGCTGTGCATCCTAACTAACATTATCCTTGGAATACTGATTCTAAATTACAGAGGATCAAGTCTTGTGGGTACTAACTACTACAGTACATTCCTGTGACAAGGCTTGTTATGCAAGAGCCAACTGGGCCAAAAATCATTTTTGCTTCAACACAAATTACTAAATCTACATCGCATTACATATGAATTCTTAGAGATTAGTATGGCTGCAAAGACTTCATCTCACCTTCAGAGTAGCAGTTAAGTATTCCATCAGCATCCAATATTGGGAAACCATATTTGTCCAGTCGAGAATAAAGTCCAGGTGGACATGTGGGCTCAGCAGCTAATGTTGACTGCTCTAATGTTTCTGTTACCATTTCTGTTGTTGTAGGTTCTGGTGTTGTTGTTGTTGTGGTTGTTGTGGTTGTTGTAGTCGTGGTTGTAGTGGATGTAGTCCTTGGTTTAGGGCGATCCAAGCCCACAATGGGTTTTCCTCCCACAGTAAGATACTTGTCACTTGGATTAATCACAGGCCGACTTTCTCTTCCATGACCAAATAATGCTAATCCTTCCTGGTTTACCAGTGGGCTACCATGGTCATCTAATATATCAAACACAGGTAAAAGTCAGTTTAAAACAGGCTTCTTTCTATATTTCTATTATTGTCAGTTAAAATTGTAAGCCACTCACCAAAAATAGTCTTGCCATCCTCTCCAAGGACAACTTTTCTTGGTCTTCCTCTTGAATCCTGAAGAACTCTTCCATTTTCATTCATTAGGACGCCCTTATCCAGATCTACTATCTAAAAGAATGAAAAAGAAGAAGAAACTTTTAAACTTTTAAACAGTTAAACAGTCTTGACTGAATAAGTGTCCCTAAGGTCCCTGTCTGTGGAGTTTCCATGTCTAGAGAGACAAAACTGTTCACATCAGTGTCTTTGCTTACTTTAAAGATAATTCTGTTTGGACTGGTCTGATTTATTAATGCATCCAGACAGCAGACTTAACAGAAGCCATAGATATAGATATTGTGATCACAGTATCTTAACTTACATTCTATAATTTATGTTTAACAAAATTAAAGTCATTGATGAAATCAGAGGGTCACTATCAGTGCTACAAACCTGCTATAGGTAAAAACTTCTTTTATCTTTCATAGTTTAAACATTAGAACATAAACTAAACTAATAAGCTAAAATCATTTATAACACATCTTAATGGATTTAAGGACATTCAGGTCTGCCAAAATTTGCAAATAAACACACCCATTTTGTTCCATCAGGACCTGTGATATGTCGGACTCCTTTTGGTTTCGAATTTTCATCAGATGTTAAGGGTGCTTTGCCATTTGCAGCTGTGAGATTCGGCCGTCCGTTTCTGCCTGAACATGTAATTAGAGGAATGAGTAGAAATGTACTTATGCACACACTGAAATTGTTGCATGCACATTCTTGCAGACATCACAGTGTTCACCTTTTTCATAACTAGGTTTGTAGCCACTGGCTGGAGTGTTTTCCTTTAAAATGGGCCGCAGTCTCGATCCCATCACTGGATTTCGAGACTCAGGAGATATATTCCCACTAGAGCTTTCACCAGCAGACAGTCCATGGGAGGAGCGAGAAACTGAACTTGGGGTGAGCCTAACATTAGTATTACTCCTGTCAGCTGTGTCTGGGTTTGAGATAAGTGGCGATTCTGCTGGACTGTTTTGAGAGGAGGCAGATGATGATGCTGAAGAGGAGTGTGGAGATGATGAAGAGCCTGATGTGGAAACAGAGCCCATTCTTCTGTGCTGTACTGGATCCCCCCATTTGGGTAACCGCAAACCTTTAGATCGGCTTGCTAACACAGGAGAGCGGACCCGACCATTAGAAGCCAAAATAGGAACTCTTTGGGCAACTGAAGGAAGTGACTTTGAACTGCTACTGGTACTTTCATTTTCAAAGTTCTGGATAGGTCTATGAGGTTCACTCACAGTTGTTGTTGTGGTTTTAGGTGCAGCAGTTGAGGTGGCATCTTTGTTTTGCCTCTCCAAGGTCTCTCTGCTTCCCTTGTAAAGATAATCATCTTCATGATCATTGCTAATTTTTATATCTTCATTATTACTGGGATTGTTGGAACTAATTGGAGCATTTGTGTCTTTATTCAGCACACTAGGTTTATTTGAGACAGGATTAACCTCCTGCTTTGAAGGATATGTTGTGGGTGAAGTTTTATCACTAGTATCTCGTGAGCTCACAGCAGTAGAACGAGAAGGAAATCCTTTAATAATTGGCCTTCCTGCACCTATAGATGAGGCAGTCCTACTCCACGGTATTCTCCCGTCTTGTCTGCGACTCCCTGTAACTATCCTAGAATTTCGGTTTGGTAATGAAACGGCTGAACTTCTCCCTGTTGTAAAAGAGTTAGTCCTTGAAGAAGAAAGGGAAGTGGAACCATAACTATTGCTTTTCTCTTCTTTGTTATCATAATCTCCCATTTGCACTGGTTGTTCCTCTTTAGTTGTGTCAGAATGGGGTTTTTTTGTTTCTTCAGTTGGTTGTTCATCCTTTGTGTCATCTAGCTCCGTGTCCTTGTGGTTGGTATCAAGCACCTCTGTTGTATCTTGACTGTTTATCGTGGTTCCTGTTGGCAGTGTTGATTGTGAAGAAGCAGACGATGATGATGATGATGAATCAGGTTTGTGCTTTCCTGTTTGAAGTCTATGAGTTCTAGTTGAAATTCCAACTCTTCTTCCATTAGGGTACATGGCACTAGATCCTGAACTTGGGACTCGACCTGATGTGGAAGAAGACCTTCTTGTACCTGCTGCTGATGATGATGGTAAGGAGGATGAAGGAGAAGATCCCGAAGAAGAAGATGATGAAGTAGATGCTGAGGAGGAGGAAGAAGAGTAAGTTGGAGAAGAGATAGATGAGGATGATTCTGTTTCTGATTCTTTCACTGATTCAGGCCTTCTTTCCTGAGGTGAGATCACTGAAGGCGTCTTGTCAGTGACACTTATCTGGTTGTAAGAGCTCTTTTCCTCAGGATAGGAGACCGTTGTCAGGTTCTTTCTTGTAGCTGCAGACTCCTTGTTTTGCAAAGAATCTTCACTCCGCATTCTTGAACGAGAATTAGGCCTTCTTAATCTGCTAATATCAACAATTGAGGATGTGCGCGGGGTCCAAGAAGGACGTTTGGCATCAGATGTTTTAGGGACAGATTCAGATTTACTGGGTTTTGATTCTTTAGTGTCATGTGGGTGTTTTGAATGTTCCTCTGTTTGTGACGATGCATTATTACTGCTCTCTGGTTTTGTGTCCACAATAGCCTCATTTGCTCTTATGTCGTCTTCTGTTTGACTGTCTGTTGGCTTCTCTTCCTCATTTGTATCTTCTTCTCTATCTTTGGCATTAGTGGATGAAGAATGTGAGTTTGACCTTGAGCTAGAACCTCCTCTTCTGACTGAACCCCTCACAGAGGAGAAGATGCTGTGATAGGACCTTGTTTGAGAAAGAGGGCGTCCTCGTCTATTGGGCGGTGTTTGAGTTGTGGTCTGAGTATCGAACTCTTCCATCTCATCTGGCTCCTGATTGTCTGATTCATTGTTTGAAGATGTCTTGGAGGCACTTTGACTTGTCTTGTGGCTGTCTGCGTTCCTTAAGTGAGTAGAGCTGGCTAGATACAAAATTAAGATACCAGTCTTAACCAAGTATCTGTAAAGCTGCTAAAGTTTATTGAGGAAAACATCTGTTGGGAATACTTACATGCAGGCATTGCAACAATAATGGCTTTAGTTTGTGGTCCTTGGCCCTTCCTATTGACTCCACGGATTTTGAAGATATAGCGGTCACCTGGCGTAAGTCCATCTATGGTAGCAGAGGTGGTGGTGCCACGGTATGTTACTGACTTTGCGCCAAATGGTTTCATAGCAGGAGCATAGGAAAGGATGTATTCTGGAAGTAGATGTCAAATCAATCAGTACGGTCAATTTCAGTTGGATAACATAGCTGAATATTTTCCAATGAACACTGGGAATACCCAGGATTGAACCAATAAATCTAGGCCAAGGATAACACACTAAAAATGAAAAGTTCCTTTTGCATGAACAGGAAACAGTTTGTGTTTTCCACATGTTCATTTGTGTTGGTTTAGCTTTACAGACTGGTGCTCTGCATGCCTGCTGGAGAAACTGTAATGGCACTGCACACAGATAAGTGGTTTCAGGGAAGACATATGGTCAACAATTAGCAATGTTTTACTCTTCAAATGCTAAAGTCTTATTCTGTTCTTTATGTAGGGCATATTCCAAAAGACAATGAAAGAGGTGACAGATATCTGTATAAAATATTATCAGAGTTAAAAATACTTTCTCCTATCCCAGCTAAATATGCAGATAAAACTATAAGTAAGGCAAAAGTATGTTGGGTGCACTGTATAATAAAAAAGTATATATATTTTTTCCTATGGTCAAAATGGATCTTACTTAATTGATAGCCTAGCTACCCTGTGGTATTACCTCTTATTCGCCCATTTGTTTGCTCGGGTGGATCCCAGGTGGCTGTGACAGCAGTACCCTTTCCTCGAAGTGGTTTTACTTGAAAATTTTCTGGAGGGCCAGAAGGAGCTGCAAAGACAAATGTGGGAGAAAGTAAAACTAGGACTGACAAACAAATAGTTATACAAACAACATGGAACACTGTCTATTCTCTTGAACTTAATTTTTTTTTTCTGCCTGGAGATTTTTCAGATGGAAACAACAGTTTGTGTTTTCCATGGGAATGAGGTCATTCTGATCACTCCAAACAAAAATTCAAAACAGCCAGTAAACAGTGACATTACTCTGAAATAGGCAGTTAGAACATGCATACTTGGTTTCAAAAACTAAGGCAAGATTGTTTTGAGTTTTTGTGCATTTTTATGGGTGTGCGGCACAATACAGACACCCTGTTGTTTATCCTTTGCTTCATTAACTATTTGTGTATTTTCTGACATGCAATAAAAGTGCAGATTGTAATTAAATTCACTTTAGTCTAAATAACCAGCATTTAAAATCTTTTAAACCACGTTCATGGAAAATAAAACTTCCAGTAACTCTAGTCAACTTGTAATGTTGAACACATCTCTGTTATAATACTAAGATTCTTTTAATCTGACATTGACCTTTTTAGTTAGTTTGCAGATAATTATATCTATAATAATAAATACTATCAGGATTTGTCTGCTCAGCTATGTAAACTAAGCAAAACATCTGGGTTAGAGATCAGAGAGCATAAACAAACCTGATTCAGGGGTTCTCTGGAACACAGATGCACTCCATTTTCCCTTCTGATCTCTTTGCGAGATACAAATAGAGAACTCGTACATGCTGTCTGCAGAGAGCGTTTCAATTATGAGACGTCTCTGAGCTGTTTCCTTGTATTCCCATCGAGCAGATTCTCCTTTCTCTCTGTATTTCACAGTGTAATACCTGCACATACATTGATTCTAAAGTTGAAACATACAACGTCGTTCCAAGGTTTGGGGTCACTATTCAGAAAGGACACATTAAAGTCATTCACAGTAATGACACAGACACGGTAGACATTCATAATTCCTCAAAAGATTCTAAAAAGGATTCCACAAAAACATTAAGCAGCACAAGTGCTTTAACACTGATGATAATGAAAAATGTTTCTTGAGCACCATATATGCATATTACTATTAGAATGATAGTATTATAATGGCTGTTAAAAATCCAGATTTGCCATCACAGGAATTTTAAAACATATTAAACGTAAATGTAAAAAACATTCATTTTTAATTGTAATAACATTTCACAAAATTCCACTATATTTTTAATCAAATATATGCAGCCTTGGTGAGCATAAGAGACTTATTTTACCAACTGTTTGAACAGTAGTGTGTATGGTAACACTTTATAATAACTGCATGCTATTAATCATTAGTTAAGCATTAGGAAACAGTTAATTCATCATTTATAAAGCATTAATAGACATTAATAGACATTTATAAGCAGTTTATAAATACAGATATAAATGCTTTATACCTGATTTAAAAGCATATCTATAATGTATTTAATAATTGTTTTTTCATACATTATTAATGATCAATTTATCATATCTAAATTAAGTACAGCATTATTTACACACCAGTTATTAAGGAGTTGTCAGTGGTTCATAAGATCACTTAGAAATTGTAAGTAAATGATTAATAAACTATTTAAATGTGCATTCATACATCTTTTTATTCAGACATATAGTTATAGTTACTTATAGTGTTAATAAATGGTTTATTAACATGTATTTCTACTGTAATTCAGGGTTAATTCAGGTAGTTATAAAACATATGTAGTTGTTAGTTAACTATTTTTGTGAGCTCATCTAAAGTGAGGACTATTAATGCCTTGTAAAGCTTTTACAAATGAGATTTAAAGGCTGTTAATATTTCTATGTTCTGTATCACTGTGTTGTGTTTGTTTCTGTTTTTTGTTTACAAGATAACTGAGCCTTTAAATATCCTTTATAAATGCTTTACAAGGCATAACTAGTCCTCACTTTAGATGAGCTCACATAAATAGTTAACTGACCACTACTAAATGCTTTATAACTACCTGAATTTACTACATTTCTTGTGATCTTATGAATCACTGGCAACTCCTAAATAACTGGTTTGTAAATAATGCTATACTTCATTGAGAAATGATAAATTGATCATGAATAAAGTATGAAATTACACATTATAGGTATGCTTTTAAATCAAGAATAAAGCATTTATATCTGTATTTATAAACTGATTATTACTGTCTATTAATGCTTTATAAATTATGAATTATCTGTTTACTAATGCTTAATTAATGATTAATAGTGTGCACTTATTATAAAGTGTTACCGTGTATATAATGCAACCAACATTCCAATTGGCCCACCATTTTAAAAATAATATAATACATGTTTACCTGGATCCCTCTGGTATTTCCTTCTTCTTTTCAACAAGTGGATCAACCCATGTGATAAGGACAGACTGAGGAGACAATACTCTAACTCTGATGTCCTCTACTTCATCCACAACTTCCGGCTCTGATGGAAAAGGATGACAAAGAATAAATATTAGTTTTAAGTGAGTCAAAATACTGATATGGAGTGCTGGTTAATCCCACTGTGATATACCTGGTGTTACTTTATTTAAGGTGGCTGTGGTGATGGGTGCACTCCTCCCCTGAGCTCTGGGTGCCTGCAGTGATACCACATAGACGGACTCAGACGCTATGAACAGAGGGGGGATACCAGATACGGCCACGTATCATTACACATAACCTGCTATGGGACATACTGGAGACATGCAATTTGAGAATATCTCAACCTAGATTTAAAGGCATACACTGAATATCTCAAACACTATTCCTATCAGCCTTTAAACATCCAGAGTTTTGTGCTTACCCAGTTTGTTCTTGTTAGCATTGCGCTGGTCTGCTTGGTGCTGGCTGAGGTCCACTCTGTGTTTGTTTTGGGGTCGCAGAGGGAGGCGTCCTACTTGATGAGGGGGTTCTGGTCCTGAGGATGACTGAGGGGCCCTCTCTTGTCCTAGTGCCGTCCTCTGAGTTGGGGGCCGTGGGTTAATCTGTGATGAAGTTATAGACACCATCCTGCCTAATGAAAGACAGACAGAGCAAATCATATTGGCTTTGGATTTTAATAATCTGCTATTATTATAATTTTATGACTTTGGAGAAAATCGGTTGTTTTAAATGTGCTTTACAAAAGAGCTCTTTGCACAACTAACTTGAATTTATTAGAAATGACTTCATTGTGATAACACTGTCCAATGTTTATTTTACATTATCAAACATGGTGGGTTCCATAAAGTCTGAAAATTTTGAATTCAAAATCGAATTTAGACACAGATACAAAGTTTCATAATTTTGAATGATGTAATATATGAAATATGAAGAAATTCACAAGTTTGATGTTGACAATATTAACAGCTTTAGTAAAAAAGGTCAAAATTCCTTACAATGACACACACAACATTTGTGAAGCAAAAAATATGTTTTTTCCCATTGAAAAAAAGAAAAAAAGAATGAAGAAGCATTTTCACAAATGGTCTCATACTTTTAAATCCCATTATACTTTACAGAGGATGACTCATGTTTGCAATCTCTCATAAAACAAAAACTCTGGCAGATAACAAAGACATGAAGATTTGCTGAAGTAAAGTTACAGGGCCACACAGTTTACAGTCATGTGCACTCTCACTTCCTCTCTCTTATTGCTTTGCTGTAATCCCCCAACTGACAGGACTTGGCAGGCGAATGAGACAGTCAGACAGTCTTCCTCCTCTCTTTCCTTCAACACACTGCTCCATGCGCATCTCTCCTTCTCTCCCTCTGGTGTGCCGTACATCCCTGAGAGGATAATGAAAAACATTCCCTCTCTTTCTCGATCCGCCTGTCGTTTTTCACTTCTTTAATCATTCTCAGATGATCAGTTGTAGTCACACCTCCTCAGTCTGTGTGTAACCAGTGTGGTGTTGAAAAGTTCAGTAATCAATCGATACATTGAACTTGTGAAGTTTTTTTCTTAACAGGCATGCTAAGCTTCTTTTATGTATATTATATGTTGGACCCTTAAAAAAAAAACAGTACTTTTGTACAGTACTTTTGACTGTTGAGACTATTGAGACACACCTTCGCTTTTATTGACCCGTAAGTGAGGTGTTTGTGATGTTCGAGTTGGGGGAGGATGACACTAGTAGTGCAAATCTGCCCACCCTAGCTTTAATATAAAAGTGCGTTCTTCATACTAGAAAGGTTTTTTACAACTTTGAATCAACTTAACCAATTACTTAAAATGTTTCAGCGTTTAGAAGTGCTCCAAACACCACAGACTAAGAGCACCTGATGATCAAACAATCAGATCAATGGCAAATATTGGGATGAAAGTTTAATATATTAAATGCAATCTACAAATAATTATATACCAATAAAATCATGATTCTGTAAAATGCAGGGCTTGGCAAACTATATGCAAGTTATAAGCAATTAAATATCATTTAACTTTTTTAATTATACGCATATTAAAATTAGTGCTGGCCAACAATAAATCACGATTAATTGCATCCAAAATAAAAGTTTTTTGTGTACATAATATATGTGTGTGTGCTGTGTATATTTATGATGTGTGTGTATATATATATATATATATATATATATATATATATATATATATATATATATATATATATATATATATATATATATATATATATATATATATATATATATATAAACACTCATATGCATGTATATATTTAAGAAATTTTTTTTTAAATATAAGTAAATATATACATGTAAACACATGTAAATATGTTCAAAATGTTTACTGTACGTGTGTCTTTATAAATACATAATATAATATACACAGTACACACACACACACACACACACATTTTATTAAAAAAAACTTTTATTTTGGATGTGATTAATCGTGATTAAAACTTGTAAAACTGACCTGAAGGCAGTTAGAAATAAATGTTTCAAAACTTTGTGAAGCAGTATTTTGAAAGCAGTCATCACTAATGTCAGATCATTTTGATGACTGAAGAATGAAAAGAAGGAAAGACAGGAATGAGTAAATCCTTCATAACTTCTATAAAGTGCTTCATATCCTTTATAGCTCTGCCTTTTGTGAGGATTTTGGCTAAATGCCGTGTGTGTATGATTAAAAACTGTCCTATGATTGCTCTGGCATCACTTACTCAATGCTTAAGCTCTGTCAGAATTATTAACACTTAAGTTAAGGTCTCAAAAAAATACTGAAATGATAGTACAGTAACTGCAACTCCTTTTACTTTGTACACACAACAGACACTTATTCCCACTTCCCATTCTGAGAGTCCAGCCAACACAGCTGAGACAGGCTCACATATCACAGGCCTTGAAACAGGGGTGAAACATAGTAGCTCACCCCTCTCTAACTCTTTCCCTTTCTTCTTGTTTTCACAGTGTCAATCTTCCAAGTTCATGTCTTGGATCCATGATGCCACATCGTTCTCTTTTCCCTCCCCTCAGGTCTGATTTGTTAGCTGATCATGAATTATCTCCATGAATTCTCTCTCTGTGGGAGGTTTCGGATGCGATAACAAGCTCCAGGTTGCAGGAACCAGACCAGAGTTACCATGTCCATGTGTGGACTCAGCTGGGCTACATGTGGACCTGTTCTTAAAGGTTAGTACCAATGATTTCTACAGCCAAAGTGATGACAAAGAGATGATAGCACAACATTGGTGGCTGTGAAACAGAATTAAGCTTTTCCTGCCACAGTTTTGCCACAGCACGGTTACAAGCAAAATGACATAAAGCATATGTCTTTTGTTAACCCAGCGGCAAAGCCAGAGAAAAATTAGAGCAACACTATGGTAACATCATGACAATAGCAATAGCAAAGAACAAACATGGACTGGATAACATTATGGGAAAACCAAGGAAATAAAATAATAATGAAATGCCATTTCTGGAGATGTTAAGTGACCACAAACAGTATTTTTTTTTTTTTTTTTTTTTGTCCAAATGTTTTTAGACATTACCAAACCGAACATTCAGCTGTATTTTGTCTATTTTAAGTTTGCAACTAAATCTATGTAGTCTATGTCAGAGGTGCAGTTATGCGTCAGGGTTAGCATATGGCACACAAAAGTGCAAACGCTTCAGGAATGTCGAAGTTGTTATCGGATTGTTCGAAATCTTCAGGATTTCCACGAGACGTGTGTGTCGTGTAACCCCCTCACGAAAGAAGAATGCCGTTGTGTTCACAGCTGTGACAACGAGTGCTTATCAGGATCAAGTAAATGCTGGATTTTATGTGAAATATTTTAAGTCTGCGGCATAGAATCTTTAAAATATGTCAGAGAGTTATACACATCTGTCTGTTATTATGGCAACAATTCCATGCTGTGAAACATAAGGATGAACAAAACAAATTGTGATTGGTTGTTTGACACGTCAGTCAAAATGGCCTAATGGGCGGGCCTTGGCCAATGAAAGCTGCCATATGCCGCGTTTCCACCGAAATTACCCGGAACATTTGTACCAGGAACTTTTTTTCCCAGGAACTTTTTTCCCCCCAGACCTGTTGCTTTCTGCGTTTCCACCACGGTGTAAAGTACCGGGAAGATTGGGCAAATAGACTGGTGACGTAGGTCTGCGCGTTTCTCAATACAAAGTACCGCTGATTTAAAAAAAAAAAAAGGTACGCTGATTTTGGACGTGCATCATCGGTAGTTAGTTCTGACTTCGTGCATTGGACTGGGGAGTGTGATGTCAGCGACGACGCGAATCCTGTAATTTTCCTCTCTGTATATTTACAATAAAACGAAATAGGATATAAAATACCACTGCCTCCTTTGGTTTTCATTTTAAGCATAATAACAGCTGCGGAAATGTACTTAGTTCAGGGATATGTGTATATGCAGCCATTACAATGAAACGAAATATTATATTTATAATATTATATTATAATATTTTATTTTCATTTTAACATATAGATAAATTGAATACAGACCAAAGAAAACCTGTTAGATTTACCCCGCAGCTGAATTATGTTATGTTTAACCACTAAAGAGACATCAGAGCCAGCGGTACATATCAGAAGATCTGTCCGAGAGGAGGCTGCTCTCTGCGGATACATGAGGACTGAGCTTCCGCTGATCGAGTGGAGCTCACCGTCTACGAGATCGGCGAAATACATTTTTAAATAGACGCTGTCTTTATAAATAAACCATAGATTTGAGTTTTAAACAACTACATTCTCGCCTGAAATACTTTTAAAATTACATTTCATGACACAATAACAGTAATATTTGAAAATGATCCAAATAAATGGTGTTTGAACTCAACCAATGCTGCGTGAACTCAGATCGCTTTGGCTACTGTTATTTCCCCCTCAGTATATTTACAATAAAACTAAATAGGATATAAAATACCACTGCCTCCTTTCGTTTTCATTTAAACATCATAACAGCTGCAGAAATGTACTTAGTTCAGGGATATGTGTAATGTTATGTACAGCCATGGCAATGAAACAAAATATTATATAGACTTGCCTTTTTTATTTTCATTTTAACATATAGATAAATTGAATACAGACCAAAGAAAACCTGTTAGATTTACCCCGCAGCTGAATTATATTTTATGTTTAACCACTGAAGAGACATCAGAGCCAGCGGCACATATCAGAAGATCTATCCGAGATGAGGCTGCTCTCTGCGGATACATGAGGACTGAGCTCCCGATGATCGAGTGGAGCTTACCGTCTCTGAGATCGGCGAAACACATTTTTAAATAGGCACTGTCTTTATAAATAAACCACAGATTTGAGTTTAAAACAACTACATTCTCGCCTGAAATACTTTTAAAATTACATTTCATGACACAATAAGAGTAATATTTTGAAAATGTTGATTCGAATAAATGGTGGTTGAACTCAACCAATGCTGCGTGAACTCAACCAATCAGAATGTTTAGCGCCAAAGTCCCGCCCCCGAAAGTTCCGGAACTCTGAAAAAGTACCACCTCGCCAGCAGGGACTTTCTGAGGGGCATTTTTTTACCCGGAACTTTATTTAGTTCCTGGTTCCTGCGGTGGAAACACACCAAGTACCAGGCCAAAGTCCCTAGTTCCTGGGTAAAGTTCCTGCGGTGGAAACGCGGCTATAGATTCCAGACTGTCGTGCTACGCGAGACTAGTGTAGTATTTACTTTGAGTAAATCAAAACAATTTCAACTGCTAGTAAATTTCACAAAGAATTACAAAGAAAAGGCAAGTAACACATTTAAATAAACATTAAATTTTGAAGAAGAAAAAATTAATAATCTGTTTTATTTACAATTTGCAGTGTATGCTGGACCATTGATTCAATCTGTGGTTTCTCCATTTTATGGATTTTCATCTCTTTTACTCTTGAGATCGTAAGAAACTAAAACAGTCTTCATTTGGTTTAAATCTGAGATTCCTTATTCTCTTCAGAGGGCTTGCATGTACAGAGTTTGGCTTCAAGTGGGCTCAGTGGATTCATAAAGAAGAGAAATAAAAGCTTTGATTTAACAAATTCACAGCTGACAAACTGCCACTGTCTTTCCAGGAACTTGGGGTATCGGAGGTCTCTGGGATCCAAACACATGTCCGAGCTTTAAACCTTCTCAAGGGAGTAACAACATAGATGTTTTCCATACGCCTGCAAGTCTAAAATCTGTCATTTGCCATTAATGTACAGAAACAACTATATTTTGAAGTAGTTTGAAGTAGAGCTTGCATTCCAATAAGGTTGGGTTTGACATAAAATTGTGTTCTCTTAACATTTTCCTCATAACTCTTTTATGTTTATCTTGAACCTGTTTGGTGGTACTCCTCATAAAATTTTTGTGCATCAGTAATAGGCTGGGGAAAGTATTGGGCCTACCTGGAGAGGATCTGTTGAAGGGCTCGACAGCAAAACCATCCAGTTTAACCCACTCTCCCCCTGCAGGAAAAAAAGAGCAATGTGGTTACACATAAGACAATATATTGATAACACTTATTGGTTAACACTTAATTTTTATCTTTGCACAAAACATTCATAATTAAAAATAATAATAATATTAATAAAACAGCATTTTATAAATGTAATAAACTGCTATTTTTAAGCATATTTTTTTGAAAATACAAATATTATCAACATTTTTCATGCTCTATAATATTATGTTGTTGTGCCTAAATTCACTTGTAGTATGTGAAACAACTGATTTTAGTTTTTAGTATTTTATTTTGTTAATTTAGTTTGATTAATACGGAGCCCCACACATGACATGCAAGAAAAAATAAATAAATTGTGTACTCGATTTACTAATTCGTTCCCTCGATGTACTAAAACGTGCACATGATTACTATTTAAATCCTTCGATTTGCTCATTCGTTCCCTCGATTTACTAAATCGTTCCCTCGATTTGTTAAATCGTGTGCACATTTTACTAATTTGTTTTCTCGATTTATAAATCATGTGCACAATTTAGCAAATCAAGGGAAAGAATTAGTAAATCATGCACATGATTTAGACTACTATTTTTTCCTTCATGCCTTGGCTCCGTAGATTAACTGGTTATCCTAATGAAATAAATTTGCTCATAATAAAGATAAGAAATAAAACATATTTGACCTCATCAACTATTTACAGCACTTTATTTTTCATAGCCACTTTTATGACTGAATTACTCAACAAAAGCTGAATTATATTACGCATAAATGTGTAGCACATTTCGCAATCAAGCAACCAGCTACCTTTAAAACGAGGAGCTGTAACACCACATATGTTTACAACTGCTAAAAACATCCTCAGCCAAGAACATTTATGATCTGTTTGCAGGATTATTAATGTGCATTTGTATTATGACAGATGCGTTGGGATAAATGTTGTGGGCCGTTCAGACATATGCCCAGATCCTGTTTGTTGGAGGGGGACATGGACGTACTGACAAAAAACTTTATGTGAAAAAATGTATGTGACGTGTGTTGGACGAGTGACTGGATACCACAACACAATGCTTAAGGCTCTTGACTCAAGCTCTGGATTGGATACAAAAACAATGACTGGCCACATAAATGCTCTATCTTTGGGGAATTCAATAGCAGCTGATGCCAGTTATTTGAAAAACAGAAACGACCATATATTCCCACACACTGCAGTCTACACATGAGTGTGTGTTAGCCATCCAGTCTGGTTTAATATTGTGAAATGAACAAAAAACTAAGAGAGCATTAAAGTTATTACTACTTTCCTTGTAAAAACCCTATAATAATATGTGTTAGATTCTAACAAGTCTAAATTAATGAGGCTAATAAAAGTTTACATTCAGACATTTAATGAGATCCATGGAACACTAGGTACAAAGATACTAGGTAAAAAAGGTACAAAAGCTGTCACTGGGGTTGTTTTTTTGTTTTTTGAAAGGTACTGTTTAGGTACTAATATGTATACACTTTAGGTAATATGTACCTTTAGGGTATTTGTATGCACCCTTTAGGAGTAAGTACGTCATAAATGTGTACTTCTTGAAAAGATACCAACCGAGTTAGAACTTTTGTACTTTTTTTCTGAGAGTGTATACAGTGACCAGTAAAATGATGTTGAGCCACAGTTAAAAATAAGTGAAAGAAAGTTTTTTTGTGCTGTCTTCTATCTATTTTCAATTCAATTCAATTTCACATAAATGCACCCTTAAACAATCTTACCGACTCCAAAAATTGGAACGGTAGTAGATCTCCACAGTTAATGAACAGTTTAATATTTTATATTCTTATTAAAGTCGTAAATTATGTATACAACACTGAGGGATTCCTGTTTTGTTATTCTTAAAAGGATAAATGCCCTAAAAGTAAAAAGTTTGGTGTCATGTCGTTCCAAACCTGTATGACTTCTGCAGAAAACCAAAGAAGTCTGAGGTCCAAACAACATTCGACCTCATTGAGGTTTATTGTACGGCCTAAAAACAGAGACGTTTTTCAAACGTGTTCTCCAAAAGCAGAGAAATCCCTATAGGTTTGGAATGACATAAGAGTGAATAAATGATGACCAACATTTTGGCGAAGTTTTAAAGCATGCATATGTGTTTAAAATCATGCGTTTTCTGTGCATACTGTACTTTATCTATCCATGCACTAATGTACAACACTGAGTCATAGAGAAACATGCAGATCTCTATCTACACACGCATGCAAGCACACACCTCCTGGAGTCTCTGCCCTGTAGACAGGTTTACTCATCCCATCCTTATTCTCTGCACTCATCTTGAGAAAATGCAGGACTCCAGGCTCTAAAACAACACAACATGCACATGAGAGCCTGGCATAGTGCTCAAGTACTCAATGTGAGTCTCTAGCATTTTATTTAAAAAATGAATGATTTACACTCTTACCCAGGTCCTCTAGTAACTCTGACCGTCTGTCCTTGTCGACAGTCATGAAGCGCAGTGACTTCATGGACTTCCCATAGCCGATGCTGTAGCTATCAACAGGCCGTCCATCCAGCTCGCTGGGGGAATCCCATGTGACTTTTAACCCCTTATCCACAGAGGTAAGCTTTACATTACGTGGTGGCAGTGGCTTAGAACCTGGGAGATAGTACAGCTGTTTTTCAATCACATTGCAATTACAGTCTGATGAGTTTATTTTTGTTAAGAGAGCAGTTATAAAGTTCAGCAAATCACCAATTAACTATTAACTAGCTACTATTAAGTAAGGGATATTGTCACAAAATTATCAGGCCCACAGAATGAAGCAGTCTTATATAACCTTGAAGGGTTTTATTTTGCAATAATGCAGGAATGCAGGAGATTGTCATAGAACAATGTCATTATGCATAAACATTTGACAGATTATATGACAGACCAATCAGAATTAAGTATTTCAGAGGGCCATATATCAAGGGAAAATTAAACTAAATCGTAAATTTAGCATGACAATTCGCTAAGTGGGAGTCGAAGTGTTTAATGTACATGTGTTGTATAAGCTTACTTTCTTATAGCTTGAACAAGAGCAATAAGGGCTACAACCTTCAGTTAATCAAACTGTAAAACTCTGTGTGAAGTTCTTTAGAGTGCTCAGGCTGTTTTTATAACCCTACTTACAGTTGGAGTGAGCAAATCTCTCATCGCTGTGCCTGTTTACTGTACAACAGCATGATCCTGGCATAAAGCCCGGTGAGAGAGATCGATCTCTATCACTTATTTAAGAGTACACATGGACATATGCCTTTCGAATCACTGCTTTATAATGTTACATTGGCAATAGAACATCCCTTCACATAATTTGGAACCACATCACACATCATTGCAATTACCGCAACTTGCGCACACACACAGGCCACAGAAACATCAAACCTCAGTCTGTGACTTGGCCCGCTTGAAAATTTATGATGTAGGGTGGGTTCACATTTTGATTAAATCAAGACTTGTAAAACATAAGAATTAGATCTTTCTCCAAAAATAAACATTTTATACTGGAGGAAACTACTTGAGGCTCGTATTAGGTAGTGGACATCACCTAGATCAGTGGTTCTCAATTTTGGGTAATTCTGCAGTCAGTGGAAAAAAAGTATTATTTACTGTGATTAATTTTATGATTCCAGACATTTTAAGAACTGTTCCTCAGTTAATCAGTTGAAACAACAGTTTTCCGTTAGTAGAGATCATATTCTTTTTGTCTTTATCTTTATTTTTTACAACAAAATAGTTTATTATCTTTTTTTCTTTTCTTTTTTTTAAGTTTGAAGTAATAGCTGGAAATGTCTTAATCGAACTTCATGACAGCTGTAAAAAATAAACTTATATAAACTCATTTTTAACCCATTCTGACTGACGTGTCCAAGACTTTTACAATTTACTATCGCATTTCTGACATTTCGATGTAAGCCAGTTAGACTGATGACGTATTTCCATCAGCAGACTTTGCAAATCACTGTTCAATAAATCCCCCAAAAACTAATATTTAGAATAGCAAGGCATAAAATCAGATGTACATACTTCAAACAAATGTAAGATTGTTGGAACGTAAGAACTGCCCCAATAGCAGTCCTGAAACTCTTTGACGCTGACCCCAGGCCATTTATATTATCCATTCCTTTATTAGAAAGGTGAAAATAAATGCCCTGTGATCCATTTTTTTTTCATAAGCACCCATAGAAAGACCTGTAGGGCAAGCACCTGCTGCTCTGACATCATTTTCTCAATGAAAGGCATAAGCAGACTCTCACAAAAATATCATTTGCTTATTATTTCCATTCAGGTGACTGGATGACATTCAAACTAATGCAATAAGCATTTAGAGTGTATTATTGTTAAGTCAACAATAGCTTAGTGTTTTTACACAAACTTTTCAGCCTGAACTACAAAATACCCAGGTGTTCCATCCATCTGATGACAGACAGTGCTTAAACATGTGAGTGACAGGTTGAGCGTGGGCATCGTGCCAACTACATGCTGGCGTCTTGTACCATAGCACACTCACTAATCAACAGATTGAGTTTCTGAACCCTCTAGCCTTTCCTACGTCAATCAAAGACGCTCCGCAAATTCCTTGGTGAAAATCTGAGCAAGATTAAATTCCAGTAGCTGGTCAGGGCATGATTCTTCTCTTCCTCTCACTCTCTGGCAGAGCTCTTACCTGACAACACAAGCTCATTCTTACCGGAATAACAACAGACGTGATGTTAAAGTGCAAGGTTGTGGAACAAAATCCTAAAACCCATTCTTTCCAATATATCTTTTATCTGTCAAGCAGATGTCTGGAATGGTTTTGAAGCTGCAGTTGGGCACCATTAAACGATCTAAAAATGTGTGGGTTTTTTTTTTTTTTTTTTTTTTTGGCTTGAAATCAGTAAAGCTAAGCAGCTGGTGGCTTAAGATTTAGTTGTGTTAGATGTATTCTGGTTTGTTGAAGATGGAGGGAAGAGGAAAGAGAAGAATACTGGATAATATGCAGCTGCTGATGGCAGTCCCAGGCTGCACTGGGTGACCTCATATAAAGAACATTTCCAAAACACTGAGAAAGAGCAAGTGAGAAAGAAAAAGGCCAATTGTAACGTGGCAGCTAAAACAGCTCAGTGAGGACTTAGCTACCACTTTTCTCATCCAAGATTTCTCAGCTCCACTGCATTCTCCTCAGAATTAGGAGGGACAGGCAGAGTGAAAGAAAGATGTGAAGAGAAAGAAAACGTGGCTAAAATTGATTTTGAAGAGCTGAAAATGAAAGAATGGCTAAACCATCTGTGCTTTTACACTCCCTGATGAACTTTTAAAGAGGTTAACTGTACTTCCTGTGCTGGTTCTAATTTGATAAATTACTTGCTGAGATATGCACTTACAGTCCATCGATCTATCTATCTATCTGTCTGTCTGTCTGTCTGTCTGTCTGTCTATCTATATATCTATCAGGGATCCAATTGGAAATCCAATTGGGAATTAAAATTGGGTCATATTTTGTAATATATGCATCATTCAAATATCTTATTTAACAGTTGGCTATGCATAAGTTAATATTCTGTGTTCTTTGTGCACCTCTGGCAACCACTTCTAAATTAGCTACAGAAATTAACTACGAAAGTGACATCACCACAATCAGTTTAAGAACAGTAAGCACTGCAAATATAGAATATGTGTACTCTCTCTCTCTCTCTCTCACACACACACACACAGAGAGAGAGAGAGAGAGAGAGAGAGAGAGAGATGTCATACTTCTATCATTTCCTTTTTGAAACTGATTCAAATTGCTAAAAAAAATTAAATAATAATAATAATTAAAAAAACGACTTGTTATTGAAAAATGTTGAACGTTCTTTAAAAACTTAAAGCGAAGTGTGTACACTTTTTGAAGTTTGTGCACCTGCCTGTGGTTCAGCTATTCAATTAGACTACTGTCTCGCCCCATTATGCATTATTAGTGCTGCTTGAAATGTTTAATAAAGGTTTGGCACATGGTTTCTGCGCACACTGTGATAAAACAAACAGAACCTAGACCTCCGGATTCTCAAAGCGTAGGTGATTAATTCAGTAGAGCGATCTGTCAGAAGTGCTTATGAAATAATAATCTTTACAGTACAATATGGCAGTTGTACTAGACAAACTAATTGGCTAATCTAGCCAAACTAACCTGGCAATTATACTAGACAAATATACTTAACGAATTGTATTTTTAAAATAGTTCTAAATTTAAATTCTACACAATTCTAATAAAATACAACGTTTGTTTTTGTAAACTGCTATTTAAATAGAGATAAGCAGATTGACCTACCCGACAGTAGTGGGCTCTGGGTGCAAAGTGTGATCAGGAGCCCGAGAAGAGCTCGTGCCCGTGCAGGAGACATTGCAGATAGTGCTCCAGTATTACGGCGATCCGCTACACTGAGGGAAGGAAGGCTGTGGGATGCTCGGATGCTCAGTTGCCCGCTACCGTCAGTCTGTGCGCTCTTTCTCAGACGTTGTCTCCCTCTTCCGGGGATGAATGGTACTAGGGGCTAAACATATTTTTTTAGAACAAGGCGATGGAAAATCTTTGGAAACATACTTCCTATGATGTAGAACTCACTTATCGTGCTCTGTTTATTCCTACAGCTTGTTTACCCAAAATGCATTCTGTACTCGTGGTATAGGCTAATACTCAATAAGCGTAATTGTTTTATAACTACTGTGTTTAGTTACTATTGTAATTTATAATCAGCTATAAAATTAGGGATAAGAAATTATTTATGCGTTCTCCACAATATTTTGCGAACTATACAAGACGAGAAAACCAAAGCGCATGCGCGCAATTTGGAATTCGTCTACAAACGGAAGGCTCAATAAGGTGGGTTATACCACTGCAGTGTGCACTTAAAATGGTCCTGTAAATGATTTTCCACACATATGTTAGAGCTGTTTTCTAATAGGTTAAACTCCCGTCTACTGCTATTCACTGTAGTCAGCATTTTTTTAATTATGCTATTTTTGCATAATTTTCTTCTCAACTCCTGCAAGGCATAACCCTCTAAAATAAATGATTTATAAAACAGGTCTAATCTATGATTTTAAAGTGTAAGGTAGAGAACAAGTATCCAGTGGATCATTATTATTTCAAATGATTAACCTTTAAACATTATGTTATAAAGAGATTCCTATGGATATATGCACCTACATAAATTATAATCTAAGAAGCACAAAAAGAGCAACACATTTTTCTAATTCATATTCTTTATTAAACACAATAAATGTAATTAGTGATCCCTCTGAGGCAGACTTGTTTGTGGTGGACATCATTAGACTTCATCAGACTGCTACTTCCATCTGATATGGTATGGTCTCTAATTAACTGACAAGAAGGAAAGAAAAGGAGACAATATTTTAAAACAACAACAACAGCTCTAGTTTCGCTTGTACATAAATTCTTTATGACTCCAGAAACTACCCAGCAGCTAAATGTGAACATAACTGAACATAAAACCCCTAGAGACAGCAGAGCTCCAAGTGCAGTTAACCCTGAGTAATGCATCAGCAAATAAGAATCCATCACGAACAATCACTGGACAGCCATAGTCTCTGACTGTCTCAGGGGACCATGAATGAGGCAATTAGATCCGTGTGAGACGGAGGATTAAGAGAGAGAAAGAGAGAGAGAGAGAGAGAAGGAATAGTAGAACCCAAGACCAGTTTTTAGAGATTACACTCAAAATTAGCCCTATTTAGTTTCTGTTAATTGTAAACAATCAATTATTTAAACAGTTATATATTTAAATATTATATACAGAATTAATACACACAAACACATACATTATAATGTTTTATACAGGCAGATACTGAAGATACTTAATTCTTGGTTTTCCACTTAAAATTGTTGTTTTCATTAAAATGGTTGAGATGGCTTAGAAAAGTTTATTTCTTACATTCACTCTGGAGGGATCTTCTAAGCTCCCTTTTCTCTTTTTCTGGCATGACAAAGTAATTGACAGGCTGCACGGTGCCAGTCTTATCTTTGTAATTTTCCCTGTGCTTCTGTGACAACTGAGGAAAAGAGAAGTCCAAAATATGCATGACTAATCAGTCAGACAAAAGAGAGCAGTTTAGAACATGATCCACAATCACACCTTAATTCTTTCTTACCACGCTGAAGTCCTGAATCTCCTTCTGCCTTTTGAAATCAATGTTGTACCGGACCCAGTAGGGTAATATGCTGTCTTGGGTATGGGAGCTCAGAGGCACACTACTGTAAGAGCTTCTGCTAGAGGCCATCATTGCAGATCGGGTGTTTTGGAAGTACTTTAGGGACGAATTGCCAAAAGTCTCCCCATACAGGAATTTATTAGTGGGAATGTGTCCACTGTATCTTTAAATGATGCAGCAAATGCACAATTAACAGTTAGATCCAATATTGGTAATATCGTTTTATGATTAACCTGTACCAGTTTTAGAAATTAACCACAGTAAGGGTAAAAAAAAAAAAAAAAAAAAAAAAGCCAAAGAAATGGTAAAATTGTACGATTTTAATGGAAACAGCTATAATTAATTAAGTTTATTTAAATTCACTATCAATTAATTTAACGTTATACATTCAACATTAAATGACAGCACAAATTTTTTGGATGCTCCGTGAATGTCAAAACTTAACGTTAACCCTGAAAATTAATTGAAGGGGACACATATTCTGCCCTGCACACAAAATAAGAAATAAGCTATGTTTTTACCCGGGCATCAGAGACGATGGGATGTAGGCTGTGTTGTTATGCGTAATGAGAGTACCATTTCCTCTGAAAGTCATGACTGAGTAGATAATAATACTATGAATATTATCCGATCATAAGCTGCTGCGTGTCAAAGCTGACCTGCACCGCAGATAAGACAACAAAAGGTTGCCTGGCAACCATTTTTTTCGGTATTGACATTATACAGTCTATGGTATATCCCAATCGTTTTTATTAATAGCTAATCTGTACATTTAATTATATACAGAATATATAAAACTATGATTCTGCTTCGAACAATAATCAATCTGGTAAGAAGCTTGTGGGGCGTATTTGGTTTCTGCAAGAATTCGCCCGTCCCCTGTGAAAGAGTTTGACTGTGTGCGACTGCCCCCTGCTGGCGTCACCCGTCATCACATTGCGCTCGTGCGGAGCTGCGAGGCGCATCGCAGAGTGAAAAGATAGGGTCGGAGCGGATCTGACGAGTGTACATGTGCGCATAGTAAAGCGAGAGAAAATGAAAGCTCTTTAATTATTAATTACTCTTTTCATGTTATTGCGCACAGAGGATGCAGCTTGAACCATAAGAGGATTTTTCCGGTTTTTATGTAGCGAATAAAAGCAGTTGGGAAATGATTTTATAAGAAGTTATGCAGCGGTGTTCAAGATAGATCCGCGATTCTTGTGATAAAACAGTTTTACTCTGTTTCAGGCTATTGATTTTTCTTCATTTTAAGTGGAAATGGCTTTAGTAGTGTACCTGAAGACTGTCACGGAGCTTCGTGGAAAGGGGGACCGCATCGCTAAAGTGACTTTCAGAGGTAAAGAGGAATCATTTTTTTAATTTCCAGTGAATGTTTTAGTATATGTGCGTCTGTATATTAAGCATCTTGTGATATACGTGTGTAGGTTTACTATTTATCCCATTTAATATATATATATCATGCAGTGGTGTGCAACTTGATGGCTCTGATGAAAAGTTGTAGAAATGCAATCCGCATGTCTTTATCAAAGAACATCGAGTTTTTTTGTATTTTTTGATATCGCTTTAGATTATTAAAAACTCCCTTGCTGGTAGATAGATAGTAACATTATTTCCTCATACACAAGCGTGAGCTAGTTTCATTAATATGTAGGCTCTCAATTTTTTACTGCAGTAGCCTACTGTTTAATTCATTGTTAATTTCAAGCAAGGCGTTTTAATCAAATGGATAGCTCAGTAAGCTACTGGGATTCTTTTTCAAAAACTCTCTTCAAGGTCCCCAGAAGTATTAAAGATGGATAAAGTTGTGAATTGTGAAAAGTGAACCAAATTTGCTCAAGCTTTTGGTTGTTTAATCTCATTAGGCTACATCTTGTCATGAGGCTTGCCTCAGCACTCCATTAGATTTAATGTTAGTTAAATGTGGCTTCAAAGACACTGAATATGGATGACAAGACATTTTTTAGCCTGTTTCTCTCCTCTTTTCCTCTTTGTTTTATTATTATTATTATTATTTGATATATCTTTATTGTGTATTTCAGCACCTTGGACAGTTGCTCAGTGTCCATCTGAAAAAAAAATTATTTTCATTTTTCATAAAATGCTCTCTGTATGTTTGTAAGAGAGAGGGCTTAGGAGGCAAATACAGCCAGAGATACTGTATGTGTGGAGTTTTATGTGTTTCTAACATATAAAAAGGTAAATTACAGAATCGCCTTAGTTAAATGGAGCAGAAATGGGCTAGGACAAACAACATTTTATTGCTAATAAAAAGAGAACAGAGTAAACATTTTCCATTTTTAATAGGAATCTTCTTACAGAAGGATGTTCTGAGAGAATTGATGTAGAATGTGACGGTCTGCATTTTATGCAATTTGATTGAGACACTTCTAATAATAAGCCATTTTGATGCATGGTACTGTTGTTATTTTCCCCCCACTTTTTTCTGATGGCAATGACTATCAGCTCTCCTGCTACCCTTTCCTTCCTTTTCCTAATCTTCAGCAGCCCAGTGTGCAGTGATTTAGGCTGTCTGGAGCGGAAGGGCTCTACTGAGCTGTGTCCTGTTTCTCTGTGGGTTGCATAACTTAGATTGAGTACCAAAGAGTGGATCTGAGGGCAATGAAAAATCTCAATGAAAATGTTTCATCAGAGATAGAAAATTGTGGAATGTATGAAAATATTGGCTTTCAGACTTTGAGATGTGAATACGTTGGAATTTGAAAAGTCCTTGTGAAGACTGTACATCATTGAAAATACAGTTCAAGATTGTTTGGTTGCTTAGCAAGTTGCCCATCAATTTTTAAGTCATTGCTTAGTTTATGCATGTTATATGAGCTTTTATCCATGTCTTGTTATTGTCACAAAGGAAAATGTTTTTAAATGTAGGTTGGGAGCCTTGTGATTTTTGCCCTCATTTCTCTCTTTATTAAGACATCAGTACTGCACAGTTCACAAACTCTTCCTCACCACACTTTTATAAATTCTTGTTTTTCTATTATGACTTTGAAGTAAAAAAAAAAAAAATCCTCATCAGCTCAGTCTTTTGTGATCTACAGCTCTGTGTACATAGGGTAGATGTAAATGTTATCTAGGGAAAAAGCTCCTGTGAACAACAGCAGGCAGCAATGAGTTTGAGATGAGATGCTGTTTGTTTCTCTGAGACTAAGAGAATTTTGTTGTCTGTATTTTGAGATTATATAACTTATTTCATGGTTTGGTGCACAAGGGAACGAACGAGGATGAAGACAGTAATACAAAGTCTTTAAAGGGATAGTTCACCCAATAATCAAAATTATGTAATTAATAACTCACCCTCATGTCGTTCCAAACCAGTGAGTTTTTCTTCGGAACACAGTTTAAGATATTTTAGATTTAGCTCTCAGTCCCTCCATTGAAACTGTGTGTACGGAATACTGTCCATGTCCAGAAAGGTAAGAAAAACATAATCAAAGTAGTCCATGTGACATCAGAGGGTCAGTTAGAATTTTTTGAAGCATTGAAAATACATTTTGGTCCAAAAATAGCAACAACTACGACTTTATTCAGCATTGTCTTCTCTTCCGTGTCTGTTGTGAGAGAGTTCAAATAAAGCAGTTTGTGATATCTGGTTCGCGAACGAATCATTTGATGTAACCGGATCTTTTTGAACTCGTTCATCGAATCGAACTGAATCGTTTTAAACGGTTCGCGTCTCCAATACGCATTAATCCACAAATGACTTAAGCTGTTAACTTTTTTAATGTGGCTGACAATCCCTCTGAGTTCAAACAAACCAATATCCCAGAGTAATTCATTTACTCAAACAGTACACTGACTGAACTGCTGTGAAGAGAGAACTGAAGATGAACACCGAGCCGAGCCAGATGATGAGCAAAACACTGACTCGTTCTCGAGTCAAGAACCGTTTCTGTCGGACGCGTCCGATTCGAGAACCGAGGAGCTGATGATACTGCACATGTGTGGTTCAGTGTGAAGCAGACTGACACACAGGGCATCTGAACCAAACTAATTCTTTTGGTGATTGATTCTGAACTGATTCTGTGCTAATTTTATGAGCCCAGGTAAACTGAGAACTTGAATCAAGAGCAATCATCGCCAATGACGCCATTACGTAGAGCACAAAAGAACTGGTGAACCGCTTTCTTCAACCGGTTTATTGAATCGAACTGTCCGAAAGAAGTACTGGTGATCTGAAAACTGATGCAACCGGAGTCAGTCTTTTGTTCGTTATCTGGCTCGGCTCTGTGTTCATTGAGGTGGTGGATGGTCAACGACTGAACAAGGTGGAGCCTGAGGGACAATGGAGCCTGGTGGAGCTGGTAGACTGATGGGCGACGGTGGAGACGAAGGAGCTAGGAGCCATGGTGGAGCTGACGGATTGACAGACTGAGGTGGAGTCAGGGACTTGGAAGCTGAAAGTGGAGACAAAGGATCCTCCAGCCATGGCACCGATAGAGACTGGAAGACCCACTGTTATCTCACCGCACAGACGGTGGGATGAGGGTGAGCATAGGGACTGAATGGTGCACGCTCATTTGCCGGCTCTCACACCTGGTCAGACAGGTCAGGCTTAAGCTCTGAGGGGATCTTCAGCTGTTGCTATCTTTGGCGATGGCTCATCGGTCGCGGCGGGCTCTGGCTCTCCATCTGCTGTGGACTGTGGCTTAGGATCCAGGCAGTGGGGTGATGGTACCCATTCCATAAAGGCGACGAATGAGTCCCGAGGTCCATCTCCGGACAGCCATGCTCCAAACTCCTCATTCAGGCTCGCCAAGAAGAACATGCAGAGGCTGCTGTCTGGGTTGCTGGAGTGGTTGGCGAGTGCAAGGTCGCAGAGTGAACCTTGAGAGGCATCTCCTCCTGCTCCAGCAGTAGGAGGAGGACAACTGGATAATGTCCGTGTTGAAAGAGGGGTATGTGATCCTTTAAATAATCCATAAATGCACAAATAAAAACTGAAAAAAAGGAAATTATGCGGAGAGGAGGGGCGCCACAACTTTAATTGTTTGGTCAGGTATTTGGTCACGGATTGGTGCACGAGGGAACGAACAAGGAGGAAGACCAAGTTAATAATACAAATTCGATATCTTTGTCACATTCTTTAACGTTCCGCCTGGAAACACACACATCTTGAGGAAATCCTGTAGAATTCAACCAATCCGATGACGACTTCGACACTCCTGAAGTGTTTCCACTTTTGTGACCCATATGCATCAGATGTTTAGCCAACGGTCTGTAGGCGTGAGACTAGAACACACGTACACATTGATGATAAACTTAATAAATAACAAACTAGAATTCAAGAGACATGAACAAATTTAGGGCAGATAATGAGGGGCTGACAGGTGAGCACAATGAGGTGATAAACTAATAATGAGAACAGGAACAACCAAATATGGATACAGAAGGAGAAACCACAAACAACAGTCCACAGGGCAGTGACAACTTATAACTTATTTAAAAATTATAATTCAGGCTAATTTTATTATTTAAGAACTTTTTGACATGACCTGTACCAGTGCAATTGTTCAACACAGAATCAAGACAACAATAAACAAAGGTATGACTATATAAAACTATAATAGCAAATCAAAACAAAAATTAATTTCTCTCTGCCATATGTGGTGAATTTGCATTGTAAAAATGGATGACTACGAAGAGAATAAGAACAAACATTGTATTGAATTGTATTGTTCATTTGTTTTAGTATCAGTGGCCCTAAGTAATGATTGTTTATATATTTACCTTTCTTAAACATATCTACCAGTGTGCCTTAGCCATAAAGCATTAATTCATTGTTTGAGTGCAATACCTTTTGTGTTCAAGTGTTTGTGTAGGCTTGTGTATGTCTGCAAAAGTTGGTGTGTCGATGTGTTTGTATTGACAGTTCTTGTTTGCTCAAGCGCACACTGACAACAAACAACAAGCACTGTTCTGTATAAGTAAGGTCTCTTGGTCAGAGACGGTGTAAGGGGTTAAAAAATGAGTTTCTTGCTTTCCTTAATATCTATACCCCACCGTTATATAAATCAGTTTCACACTTCACTGTTTTACTGTGTTGCATATATATATATATATATACATACACCTAAAGGATTATTAAGAACACCATACTAATACTATAGCATTGAGACAAGGCAGGATGGATCCATGCTTTCATGTTCTTTCCACCAAATTCTAAGCCTACCATCTGAATGTCACAGCAGATATTGAGACTCATCAGACCAGGCAGTGTTTTTCCAATCTTCTATTGTCCATTTTTGATGAGCCTGTGCGAATTGCCTCCGTTTCCTGTTCTTAGCTGACAGGAGTGGCACCGAGTGTGGTCTTCTGCTGCTGTAGACCATCTGCTTTAAGGTTCGATGAGATGTGCGTTCAGAGTATTCTGCATACCTTGGTTATAACACGTGGTTACTTGAGTTAGTATTGCCTTTCTATCATAGAGATGGTTGTGGGTGAAAATCCCAGTAGATCAGCAGTTTTTGAAATACTCAGACCAGCTCGCCTGGCACTAACAACCATTCCACGTTCAGAGTCACTTAAATCCCCTTTCTTCCTCATTCTGATGCTCGGTTTGAACTTCAGCAAGTCGTCTTCACTACATCCATAGTTGCTGCCAAGTGATTGGCTGATTAGCGATTTGTGTTACCCAGCAATTGAACAGGTGTACCTAACAAAGTGTCCAGTGAGTATATGTGTGTGTGGGTGTGTGTGTGTGTGTGTGTGAGTATACAGTATACAGTATATATATATATATATATATATATATATATATATATATATATATATATATATATATATATATATATATATATATATATACTGTATACTCACACACACACACAAACACACACACACACAGATTTATAATATTTGACATTTAGTTTTTATTATATTACATAGTGTTTTTTATATATAACGCTGCTTCGATGCTATGCTCCATATTGACCTTTAACTTTATTTTTCTCCATGCAGGTCTCTCCTTTTTCTCCCGGGTGCTTGAAAACTGCGAGGATGAAGCTCGGTTTGAGCAGGTCAGTATTTTCCCCTGCTATCTCTCCAGCTACTAACTCAAGAATGTTCAAGCGTGACACTAACACAGTGGACCTCGGTGCGTTGAAATATATATATGCTACAAATTTGATTTATCTCTCCCCGAGAGAGCATGTGGTGAAGGAATCACTCAAGCAATCAACCCGCTCAACCGTGACCAAACACATCACATTTAGCCCCACTGAATCCTATTAATGCTATTTGCACAGACCCTCTGGCAAGCAACACAGCAGTATGAAGTGGCAATAAGCTTGTGGGTAAACCAGCCAAATTTCTATTAGGATAATACAGTTCTTCGAATGATCGCTTTCTTTACTCCAAAATCTCCCTGCAGGTCCAAGTCTCATACTTAGGTTTTATTTGATTGGTTAATAGCAAGAAAAGCTTTGTTACTTTCTCAGTCATACTGTAAATAATAATGTAAATATGACTTGAGGATGTGTGTGTGTGTGTCCACAAATATTTTCTGATCTTGAATTAATAAAGATATTTTTATTTTCATTAATAGTAACTTGCTGTTAATAAATTTATATTTATTTATCCTCATAGTAAGCAGAAATTAAATTATGTTTTGCTGTCAGTCGTGATGGGGACTCCCACACTAGTGTTAGTCTCGTCTCACCTTTGGAGGGGGTTGTTGATTTTTTCCAGTGCTGCAAACAGCAAGCGTTTACCAAAATGCTCTTTTGATTCTATTTAAAAAACTAAGTGCTGCTTCCTTTCTTGCTGATTGGTCTTTTGTCTAATAGAGAAGGCGGTGTTTCCACTGTGTGTACAGTAAGATAAGAAGAGAGAGAGACTCATAGTGAGTAAAGCAATAAACAAAACAAAAATAATAATTATTTGAGATTATTTAAATGTGGAAGAATAAAGTAAAAAAAAAATTCTGCTAAGCGGGCCGGGAAACATAATTAGTTTTTATGTTGCTTCCATGTAAGCCCCATGACCTTTTTGGTTGAACCCCAGCCTATTCATTTCCTTTCAATCTCTCACTCATAGATTTGTGGTAATAGTTTAATCATTACTGGGCGGTTGGAGAGGACTGTTACACACTTTAAATCTACTGAACCCACTCGCCACTTATGATTACATCACAGATTTCATACCAAACTCCACAAGACAGTTCAGACAACACTTCTAGTACTGTAGGAGAAGCTGTTGCTCTCACTTTTGTTCTCTCTTCTCTTTTATTTAAAAGCATGTTTGTGTTTGGCACCAGCATTGTTTTTCCATTCAGGTTCATCGGGCAGGCATGATCAGGTTTCATATTCATCATCATTTACATGGCTTTTAATGTACCTAACACTGACATTTACCGAAAGCAGGACATAAACAGAAAGTAAACAGACTTTATTTAAAAGAGATTTTTGAGTACATTTTCTATGGATCATGACAGCTTTTATTCATCATTTCAAGATCAATGACATCAATGACATCAAAAAGCAGTATAACTGGGCATATATTCAGACACAATGGGTAGTTGAGCACAGTTTGCATTGTAAATGGCTGATAGGACAGAAGTCTCTCAGGTTTCATTAAATGATTACGGAATTGTAATCTTTAGGTGCACTCTTTTTTTAAGTGAATTTTCCCTACATCTCTACTAACATAACTTGTTGTGAAATTCTGCATCTCTCATTCTGTCATGTATCCCATCACTTGTTTTCTCAGTCTTACTATCTCAGTACAAGCAAACAGCAGTTTTTAATCCCTGTTTTCTAATCCTGCTATTTGCAGCTGAGTACACCTTTCAGGACTCTAGCCAGCTGTACTCATTGTACACTCTCAAATAGACTGTTCATTTGAATCAAAATGGACTCAGATATTGTTTATGCATGAGCAATTATCATTTAATCTTCAACAAGCTCACAGACACCGGAAAAGACAAAACATACATAATTTGTACACAGTTTAACCAGATATGTCTTGCTCTCATAGTAAAATGCTGCATTTTCTCCACACAGTCTTTGGTTCCTTTTTAATGTAATATAAATAACATCTAAACACTTCTCAATGCTGTGTGGCTTATTATTGCAGTGATGCTGCACACTGCTTTAGGCCCGCAACCTGACGTTGACTGTGATGGACAGACAAGGTTCAAAGCAGACGTTTGCTGCAGCTATGTGCAAAATTGCCCTCCTTTACGTCAGCTCTGCAGGAGTGCCTGTCTTTAAAACATTGATTTTATCTGCAGGAGTCCAGCAAGAAACTCTGTTCTTAACAGCAGCTGATGTGAACGTTTGGCACTCGTCCTGTTTAAGGCTTTTCTTGTGGTGAATGAAACCTCAGTGGTACGATGTGTACAGATTCTATTGCTTGTATTTTAGCAGTTTAATGGCAAAAGTAAAAGAAAAAGAGAGGGGCTGATAGAAAAAGATTTGCTCAATCCTTTGTGGCAGGCAATATCTTTCCAGTCTTGTAATGAGTGTTTGGAAATATGTCGACTTCACTTTGGTAGACTTGCAAGTCTTTTCACCTGTAAATCCTAACTTGGCATTCAAATATGAAAAAATTCCAATGTATTCGCTTGTGGGAGAAATTTTGATCATGAGCTTCTATGCTATTTATTCCACCGAACATGGAATTGATTTGACTTACTGGTAGATGGTATAAACATGCCATCTGGATTTAATTTATAAATAAATGTGCTGTTAGGTCTTTCAGAGAAAGTTTCTCGGTGATTGGTCTTTGTAGAAGACAAACAAGCTCAGAAGTTTTATTAAATACAGAAAAAGCTGTGCGGTGAGTCGTTTTTCTTTCACAGTGTCAATTATTTTTCATTTAATAGTTAATGTTTCTTCAAACTTCTTTAATATGAGTGAAGGAACATATTTCTGGTTTTGTTTTGAAGAAAGGGTACTTGAACTTCACTAATGGGACTGTGGGGGTGCATAAAACAATAAAAGTTGGGAAACACTGTAGGCCTGAACCAGAACTAAAATATGGGCCTAGTGAAATGCATTTTCTATGAATGCTAATGAGTGAATACACGAAATGATGACATAGTTGCACAGGAATTCATCATATAACCAAAAGTAATAAAAGTTGGTTAAAAAAATGAATGCTTGTCCCTAAATTATTTTTTGTTTATAAATGTGCCTGCAAAAGATAATAAAGATGCTATTATAGCACTACTGCTGCTCTTTGTTTTAATGCATGCATATGCATTTAAGGATGTTCACATGCGAAGATTGACAAACTGAATTTTCTCTGCCCTATTACTCTCCCATGCATTTCACTGTATAATCAAACACTCTCTGCTGGAGCTTGTTATTGCTGAAACATGCAAAGCTATCCCCATCCACAAAACTTCAGCTATGCCTATCACACTGCATCAGTGTCTCAATGAAGAAATAAGAGTTGCTTTCTCATTATGCTGATGGGGAATTGTCTCATCATGACCAGCAGATCTCATCTAATATGATCATTCTCCCAAACGGTGCAATGAAGCACTAAATTGCACCAATCTCTCTCTTTTGTCAGTCTAATTATTCTTTCTGTTCAGCTTTCCAATAGTTTTAAACTACATGCTTCACGCTGGCATTTCTCTGAAATGTGAAATCTTGACATTTCACATTAGATGCTGTGTTTTTAATTTGGAGCATGAAGAAAAAATGTTGTGCACAGAAATGGTAATCCTTCAGTTTAGATGACTAATGAAAAGATGGCAAATTAATTTGTTGTTTTAAAGTCCACCTTTGAACTGAATTTATTGAGCAGGAGAGCAGTGATTCTCAACTGGTTCTGATTGTCTTCATTTTTAAAAGTAAAGGAGCTTATTTGTTTTTCTATGCCATCTGTGCACATGTATGATTAGTTGCATTTTAATTATTGATTTGCTTTAGCATTGTTTTTCTCTGGTATCTGTGATCCAATCACAACAATTTTGTGTGCCAGTTGAGAACCATTGATGTAAATTATTCTTGTAGGAAGGTGTTTTTAGACAAATAAAAGAACAAAAGTTCTGGTGATTTTTTTTTTTTAAGTATATTCAAAACAGGCTAGCATTTAGCATGCAACTCTGTCATTGTCATACAGTACACAATCTGCATACACTCATACTACAGTGCTGCTGGCTTCTGGTAAAGTCTAACAATACTGACCCCTGTCTTTAGAATGTGTAAAACAACATACAGGCATGTAAATGCATGTCTAGATTTCTTATGATGCTTGGGAGATTTAATGGCAAAGGAAAAGATTTGAGCTTGCTGTGACTCAGAAGTGAGTGAGGTCACCTAGAAGTTTGCAGAGGGTGAGATGTTTGAGGTGCTGCAGGAGAAATCCCACACTGTGAGGCCATATGGTGTAGAAACATAGCAACATTTAGTCATTTCAGATTACTGCGGTAAATCAAAACAATCGGTTTTTAATCATCTTAATTAGCTGAAATGTTCCTGAGGGTTGGCTGCACACTGGGATTCTGAAATAAGAAGTGCTTTAACATGCTATATTAATGTCAGGAAGTGTCTTCATGCGGCAGAATGAAACATTACAGAGGTTGGAAGATAAATCTGAACATAAGAGCCGAGAAATTAAGCTCAAATAATTCAAAGTGCAAAAAGCGACTAAACCATAAAGTATGTGAGAAAGAGATAAACATGTAGGAGAGGAGAGGAGGAGAAGTAAAAAAGTGTAAGGGCAAGCGAGCGATAGAAAGAAAAACACCAGGGGGCTTGACTGAGCAGGCCGATTAGAGATGCGGTTTGATGTCAGGACCAGCGCACATTTTGTACTGAATAGTAAGACGTTGATTTCACTGAAAAAGTTTAGCTTTCTTGCATCTTTCCATTATCTGTATCACAGACAAAAAGAAAAAAAGAAGTGAGGGGGAGGGAGATGTGGCATGTCAAAGCGTGTGATCCTTTGCCATTGAATAATTCACTCTCCATGCATTTAAATGGTGAGGCGGCTCTTATTTCTTAAAGCTGAATTGCAAACTCAGATCACCTCATGTCTTAATCATCTATTCAAAGCTTATATATAATATACTGTATATCCAATGGGAGAAATTAAATGCAAGTAGGTAAAATAGGACTGAGGTTGATGATAAAACCAGGGTGCATGTTTTTAAGTGAGGTATTCTGTGTGTTTTTGATTACTGTGGTTATTATTCGAAGCTCAAAGAGAGTGATGGTCTTTGCAGTTTGATCAATCCTTCATATTCAGTGACGATTCATATTAACTACTTCAGACTAGTCTCAGATTTTTTAATTCAACTGTAACTTAAATTCTCCTCTGACCTACATATATATAGAATTATTTGGATTAATGGTATAGCTTGTAGTGACTGCTAGTGAAGTTTCCTAAAGAGGGTTTTCACAATGAAAGACGAGCCATTTTGGGTCCCCCAAAGAACCTTTCAGTGAACAGTCCTTAAAATAACCATTTATTAGTGCAAAGAACATTTTAGAACCGTTTCCACTACACTGAACCTTTTGTGAAATGGGAAGATTCCGTGGATGTTAAAAGATTTCATGGAACAAAAATACATTTTTTATAGTATAGTAAATTTGTTAGCAAGAAAGAAATCATTTAAAATATTGCACCTATTATTTATTTTCATAACATGACTCTCTGAAATGCTATGCTAGACACTGATTGGGCAGTAGCACCATGCATGTTTACAGTATATGTAATCATGTTTATATACAGTCAGCCTAGCAACAAGGCAAACACTGATATGTATATATATATATATATATATATATATATATATATATATATATATATATATACACACACACACAAGGCGTTGCTAGGCTGATTGTTTTGTACTTTGTAATTTTCTTTTTTAAATAATAAAACAGGTCAAAAAATAAAATAATCATAATCAAATAAAAATGTAATTAATTTATTAACTTGTTGAATAGCTACCTGTACATTACCCATTACAGATTTATCATTTATAGTTTATAATGAGTCTGTTCACAATATAAACACCACTTAATATGTATATACAGGGTTTTGAAGCTGTGAAAAATCAATTTGTAACCTGTTTCTCTGGTTTGTGTGAGTCTGCATTGTATCTCAGGAAATAAATAAATAAATAGAGTGAGAGATGAGGAAAGATTGAGAATGAATTCAATTTCTCAGAGTTATCTCCAGTGAAATAGAGTCCAGTCAAACAAGACACTGAGCTGGCACCAGGATGGGCAGATAAGTATTTTTTTTCACTGACACAAAACTGCTTCAAACAAGGTTATTCCATAACCTGTCCTAAACTTTATTTTTATTTCTTAAAGGTTTTATGTAGAAACAAGGAAAGTGATCATCTAATAATCTGACTGCATTTCAGACATTGCAATTTTCTACACATTGCAGTCATTTTCTTAATTATGGTTTTCCATAAAAACATCTAAACATCCTTAAAACAACATAATTTTACAAGCAAATTTGCATAGTTAAAAACGTTTTTGATGATAAATTGAATTTGAAGTTTATTTTTATCATATTTCCTGTTTTAACCATGAATATAACAAAATGCGGTGAAGCTTATGCTTAGAACATTATGTGTGAGAATGTGTCATGCTATCTTTGTCCAATTATTTGTATTACATTTTTTTTCCTGGGTAATTTGGTCATGGTGGGGAACTGTGAGCCAGCGGTACATCTTTGTGTTGATGAATGCAGCGTTCTTACAAATGTTGTTACAAATATATCTCTGAGCTGCAGATAATTTTTTTTTTTTAATCAGTAGCTTTATCATCCACAAAGTTAAATGAGAAATATCCCTCATCTGTTTTGTATCTATGGGTACAGTCACTGGCATTCCTTCTAATCAGTTCTCTACATAGCCACCAGCATTTGTAAGGGTATTATTAATTATTGTAAAGGGTTTGTTGCAACCTGACACAGATTTGTTGTAATAACATTGTCTATAATTATTGGTGGCAAAGTGAATTATGCACAGCTGTTTACATTTTCACACAATATTTTGGTTGTTCATTAATAGGGAAGCACCATATACATATATTGAGATTCTGGCTGATAGCAATATGTCAATACTTATTTTCATGAAATGGTCAATACTCAAAAAATGGCCAATGTTACAATTTTGAACTATTTTGTACAAATAAATATAAAAAATAAAAAAATATATATTTTTTTACAAATGCATTAAGCATCACAATAAGATTACATTTAACAGGGTTATTACATTTTAAAGATGAACTTTTAAGTAAACTACCATCCTACAATATGTTTTGCATCACTATTAATTTATAATGGTGCTGAGCTTTAACATCCCTTCTGATCATTTTAAACGTGATTGATTATTTGACAAAATGCTTTTAATTCTCAATGGTGTGCTTGTGTATGGTATGCAATTGTTTGAAGCACAATCATTTATGCAGCTTTCTAATAGCTTTCAGATTTGATTAGATCCACAGGGAACATAAAGCAGGTTAAAGAGATGACCCCTATCTCGACTCTTCATTTTCTTAATTCTTGCCCCGTACTCTCAGAACCGCCTCTCACCTCAAGCTTTCTAATAAACGTACTAAAGGCCAAATGTACACAGGGGACTGTAGAGGTGAGTGAGTTTAAAATAAGCCCTCACTGCCAGTTATTCCTTTCTTTCTAATGAGCAACTCCATCTCCTATTGTTTATTCTTCTCCAAATTTTACACCTTCTGTGGGAGGGAATATAGATGCTACGCTGGAGCTGAGGGATTTGAGGGGAAAATCCTCACTGCGCTTGGCTAGACTTTCCCCCGTGGGTATTTGGCTCAGACCATGAAGCTAAGCAAAGCGCACAATTCCTGCAGTACTCCATCAGCGACTCCTCTCTGTTGATTTAGCATATAGAGCTGTGTTGTGGACTCTGCAGCTGCTCGAGTGCAAATGGAGGTGGTTTGAGACCTCTAGTAAATCTCACACACATCCTCCCTGCAGCCTTTTGTGTTCAACATGACTTCACAGTGTCCATGCATGCCATATGACTTCTCCCGTGTTTCCATTTTTCCTTTCATTGTTATAAAATGTTCAGTTGTAGTCTTGTGTCTGCATCTGGTACGCATCTCTCATTCTCTAGTGCGAACCATGTCTCTCATCGCATTAACTGCTCATACTGTGATGAGAACCCATAACGTTCAAATAGAAAAATGATCCTAATGTGTTTGGAATTAAAGACTGTGGGTGTCCTGTGGACAGAAGTTCACTTTTGTGTGTGTGTATCGGTGTTTGTGTAACAGCATCACATCGTCATCGACCAAGCTCAACAAATATTTTCTTTTTGTTCATTAATTTTCACTTAGATTCTTAAATATGTTATTTTCCTTGTAAAAGCCTCATTTTTCTCTAGCGTCTCTGGTCAAAGTTTTTGAGAAACACATAAATATTACTGTTAAAATTAATATTTTCCTTTTAGAAAGAATGCCTTCAGTTGATCAAAAGTAAAAAAAAAAAAAAAAAACATTTATAATGTTAAAAAAATATTTTGAACTATTTACCTATTTATCAAAGAATCCTTGAAAGAAATCTAATTTTGCACAAAAATATTAATCAGCATGACTATTTATAACCGTAATAATACAAAGGAATGTTTCTTGAGTTCCACGTCAGCATATGACACTGAAGACTGGATAATTACATGAGAAGTCCATTTTAAATGTAAATCTGTTTGCCTAATAGTTATTATTTAACAAATATGTCTTGTATAACTCCTTACATTTATTATTAAATATAATTTATTTGAAATGGTAATTGCATCTGTCAAATGAGTCATGTACTGTATACATGTACTGTTTGTATTTTCCATATTATTTGTATACTAGAAGAAGATAAACAAACATCTCTTATAAGTTTTTAATAGCGCCATCAACAACTGTGTGTTCTAGACACGTAGTCATCATCTGAATTTTTCAAGACTTAATTTGCCTTTTGAATGCGTCTGTCTATCCTGCAAATAACCAAAATCTGTGTTCAAAACAGGATTAAACAGTCTCACATAGCCAGACCTTCAGACTGAAAGGCCTGGAATACATGGCAGCTTTCATTGGCCAAGGCCAGCCCATGTCAAACAACCAATCACAGTTCGTTTCGTTCATCGTCACGTTTCAAGGCGTGGAAATGTCGCCACAAGAACAGACTGGTGTGTAAAACTCTCAGACCTATTTTAAAGATTCTATGTCGCAAACTTAATTTAGAAAATCCTGCATTTAGTTCATCCTGATAAGCGCTCAACGTCACAGTTGTAAACACGGCGGCTTTCTTCATTCGTGAGAGAGTTTGGTGCCATGGTATCTCTGTTTCCAGGCGGAATGTTAAAGAACACAACACACACGACTCGCAGAAATCCTGTAGAATTCAACCAATCCGAAGACGACTTCGACACTCCTGAAATATTTCCACTTTTGTGTCCCATAATGCCTCAGACGTTAAGCCAACAGTCCGTGTGTGTGACGTCTGAGGCTGAGACTAAACAGATGTGACAACCGTATTCACCTGCATGTGGCCTCTGTGACTTTTTTAACCACACATAGTCAGAGCATCCTGGCCAGTCTTAGCGCTGCACTGATTTATTTGGCAAGAAACATTGTGGTCCCACAGCCTGGCAGTGGAGTACCGCTGTTCTCCATAACGCCTCAGCATCCCTCAGGGCAGCTCGTTTGTCTGTATGGATCAGTGTGCCAGATGGGAGTCCATGTTCTGGGATCTAATGCATCATCCCACTGTTAAGAGCCCTAGAGGCAGAAAAGACACCTGCAGTGTCATAGATTGCAACAATTAGTTTGAAAGGGAATGCAAGTGGGTTTTGCTTCAGTATATATTATAGTATAATATTCACACAAATATTTTGGCATGTTAATAACAAGTAGATGTAAGTGACTAGTGTTATTTAGATTGAAGCTTGGTCATGATAGAGAAAAACAATTGCATTCAATTATTTTCCTTGGATACCTTTTAAAACGGCATAACATTTCGCATTTGCAACTTTATATGTTATAATAAGATTATTCGTTACTTTAAACTTTATCTCACAATTACTTTTACCTGGTGTAAACAAGCTTCTTTACCCCCCCAAGCATGGCACAGTATCGATAACATTCAGCTGTTGATTTCCTGTTGTGTTGTTAATGATTTCCTGTAGAACACTTCCTTTTTAATTCAGATTAGGGTTTTACTGGAGAGCCATTAATGGTTCAGATAACTGTCTAGTTTTGGTTTGATATGATAAGAAATTATAGCCTAATAGTGAGGTGGGGTGCTAGAGCTCTTTTTGATTTTGTTATTGCAATATAATGTGGATAATTAGCATGGAAAAGTCAATAGTCTGTTTAAACAGATTGATTTTTGTTTGGCTTGTTTTCCAGGCATTCCGCTGGCCAATTGGGAGTCAAGTGGACGGCGACGAGATGCTGGAGATTCAAGTGTTTAATTACAGCAAAGTCTTCACTAACAGGTATAAGAATTGATATGCAACAACAGATCATCTAAAAATATATTTATTGACACACATCTCTTTAAAAGTATAAGGTTTAGAAAATACAATCTAGTCAAGACATAATAAATCTGAGCACGATGTTAAGTGATGCAAGGCTATAAATAAAGCCCAAAATACATTTCCATTTAATTCAAGTAAACATTTAATTGACATTCATGGCTTCAACCTGTGGTCTCCAAACAAACTCCAGCAACACAGCACCTGTTATTTAAATATTCTCTTAGACAAACTAAGGCTTGTTTGTTTTGCAAGTCTTTGTTATTTCCATGAAGGACCTCATAACTCATAATTGCTGAACTCTTTCTAATGCTGGTTTTCATAATCATGCTGTTTTGAGAGTCCATTTGCAATGTTGACAATTTGATGTATTTTTAGATAATATTATACATGATGACTAAAGTACAGGGGTGAGGACACATTTGACATGCAACAATTCTTACTGCAGGCTTTGCACCATAAAAAATGTATTGTATTTAAAAAAAAGTACCACCAACTATTATAGTATTATAAGTGTTTATTTCTCCTTTATGGAAGCCTGTTTTTGCCACTGAATAAAAAAAAAATATCTCACAATTCTGACTTTTTTTCTCACGGTTATGGGTTTACATCTCACAATTCTGGGTTTTTTCTCAGAATTGCATGATAAAAATGTGCAATTCAGATTTTTTTTTTCTCACAAATGTGAGTTTAGAATTCACAATTTTAACTTTTTTTTTCTCAGAATTGCGAGTTATAAAGTCAAATTCTGAGGGGAGAAAAAAAGATGATATAGTCTCAAAATTGCAAGTTTATATCTCTCTGTTCGGACTTAAAGGGGTCATATGATATGATTTAAATTTTTCCTTTCTCTTTGGTGTTGTTACCAGCTCTGTGCATAAAGAAGATCTGTAAAGTTGCAAAGACTAATATCTCAAATCCAAAGATATATTTTTTTATAAAGGTTAACAGTCAACCACACCCTCCTAAAACTGCTCGTTCTAACACGCCCCACATGTCTATGTCCCGATGTGGGAAGAATTGCATAGCGCCGGCAAAATTTTCACTCAAAGAAATAAGGCGTAACTTTTATTCTCTCTGTTGCCACTGCTGCCATGTCGTGGATTTACTGTGTGTTTCATTGTGAAAGTGAAACTACTTGTTTGGCCTTCCAAAAGAGGACATGACTACAAATCAGTGGTTACGGTACAACCCAAATATTCAGATGTGTGCAAGCGCATTTTATGGATGATGAGGACTGTTTCCTGAACCAGTAGTCTGTGACACAATGACTGTTTCTGTAAAGTTGGGCAGTCACAGCCTTTAAGTACGTTATTTATATTTAAATAATATACCTATGATGATTCAAACACGAGTTTTGAGCAGTGTAGAGCAGCACTTCTTGTGTTTTGTTTCTGAGATCACAAATGCAGACATGGGTTTATGTTTACGCAGCACAATACGCAACGCGTAAAAAGACAGTATAAATCATTATAATCAGTAATTATGTTCCCACTGGATGCAACAAATGCCTCGTTTGTTATGGCTTTTATTAGTTTTGTCTCGTCTAGTGATGTCCGGATCGTGAACAAATCTTTTTATGGATCTTCTTAGTGAGTCTTCTTCTTACTGGTCGAACCAGTTCACCAAATGGAACTGAATCTTTTGAAACAGTTCGCGTCTCCAGTCACGAACTAATCTACAAATTGCTTCAATTTTTCGGTTTCATAAATGTGCCTTACACTGTCTTTGACGCAGAATAAACCAATATCCCGAGTTCTTCAGTTACTCCGAACAGTATATTGACTGAACTAAAAATGAACCGATGATGGGATGTGCACGAGCAGAACAGCTGGACTGAGTCTCATGCTGCTGGCCTGGGAGACGTCACACACTTGAGGCAGTCGGCCAATCACAACGCACTGGATAACTGGCCAATCAGAGCACACCTCGCTTTTTCAGAACCATGAGCTTTGTAAAAATCAATGCAATTCAGAAAGGCGGGGCATTGAGGACAAAAAATAATGTACATTATATAGGAAATAATGTGTTTTTTTACCTTAAACATCATTAACACATTGCAATACACCAAACACACAAAATAATGTTCTTTATAGCAGCATCACATGAGCCCTTTAATAACTAGAAAATGTGTGTTAAAAATCTAAATTGTGAGTTATAAACTTGCAATTTTGACAAAAAAGTCACAATTGCAAGAAATAAATTCACAATTCTGAGGAAAAAGATCATAATTGCGATATATATAGAGTTTATATAAAGAGTTTATATCTCACAAATCTGACTTCATTTCTCAGAACTGCAAAATACAGAATAGAATTTTAGATTTAAAAAAATATTTTCTAAACAATGATTTTAATGTTTATCTTAATGTTTATAAATCAATTAATAAGATGTTTTAATACTAATATAATGTTTTTTTAGTTTCTTTCTTAGAATAGTGAGTGGCAGTAAAAACACCGTTCTAATTTACACTTTATAACATTTATGAGATATTATGAATGAGAGAGCAGTCACAGGGTAGAGATCCCCCCTATAGGTTCCGGTTATAGTATTTTCTAGAAGCTTGATGGGATGCAGTGCATTGTTTTTTTTTCTCCACTTGTACCTGTCAGTATTCACTCTAAGTTTTCCATCACTGCTTTTTTTTCTGAAAGAGTGCTGTGACTTGTTTTCATCCACTGTCTTCCTCTAGAGGTGGAGGATAGGCTGACAGTCATTACTAGCTGTTCTCCACTCAATGTGTCCTGAAGAGTGTGACACTCCTGCTGATGCAGGCATCAGTGTGTGTAGGTTTATGCGGGTGTTTATATGGTGAACATCCTGCCGTTTCACTAGAATACATCAGATTCTAGATTGAGCTGAGATGTTAGACTGCAGAGGTGTTAACAGATTCTCTTTTGCTCTTGCTTGTGAGCGAGTCTGATGTCTATTAAAGTTTAAGTCAGTTCCATTTTAACCAGCCTGGCTGCCTCTATACGTGACTAAGTAAATCAACAGCTGTCAGTAGAAAAATCTACCATGACTATGAAGTCCTTTTAATTATGGTGTGCAATGGTCAGCCCATTGTTTTGAGTTCAAAGACATCTATTGTGGTCTGAAAGACACCTGTGAATAGATCACAATGTATAAGAAAAGCATCTGCTGAATAATTCACATGCCACCATAACATATGTTAACCACGCAGCTCATTAGCTATTTGTTTGTTATTTACAGATGTAATTTCTATCCATCGTATGCCTTACGTACTCTAGCTGACCATGTCGACAAACACCATGTGATACCCTGAGCTTTGCAAACTCAGTAGATCAGGACAAAACACCAGGTGTGAGACCGATGTGTAGCTCAGAAACTCTATCTTCTTTATGCGAGACTTTAAGGTCATTATACATTAGAGATGAAGGTTTCCTACCCTTGAGAAGATTCATTCAACATTGCTGTTGTTGTTTCATGACCAACTGACCACCAGGTGGTGACATTGGAGATTCCTGCAAATGCAATAATAGGATGCCATCCTGCAATTATAGTTGATATGAGAAATGACACAAAAGAGACAGAAATCTTTTGTATCAGTTTACTATCTTTACTGTTTCAGATAAGTGCACCTTTGTGCTTTAAAATTATTTCTGAAGGATCATGTGACAATTCAAGACTGAAGAAATGGCTGCTGAAAATCCAGCTTTGCCATGAAAGTTGTTCTGGATCCAGACTGGAGCCGTGGCAAAACAGAGAAACAAATAGAGACATCATTAGCGTAGCTGCTGTTCCAACAAAGTAAAATTAATTAGTTTAACTCAAGCCAAAGAATAAAAATGCACATTTGATCAGATACAACTGTAACCAACTTGGTCCAATAATTAATATCTCTGTATTATCCGAATTTAATAGGACAAATTTATTATTTTACATTTTGAACACACTCTGTTAGCTTAGATAATTTAGAAGTTTTGATCTGGTCTTGTTGATATATATAGTTGAGTATCATCAGCATAACAATGGAAACTAATCACGTATTTTCTAATAACATTACCAAGGGGGGACATGTATATTGAAAATAGAAGAGGACCTAGGACAGATCCTTGTGGCACTCCATATTTTACTGGTGATAAATGAGATGACTCCCTATTTAAATAAACTAAATGGTAGCGACCGGACAGGTAGGATCTAAACCATCTTAGAGCCTGCCCTTGAATACCTGTATAGTTTTGTAATCAATCTGTTGAGTGTGTCATGATCTATGGTGTCGAACCCAGCACTAAGATCAAGTAAAACAAGCAATGAGATGTAGCCTTGATCTGATTCAAGAAGCAAGTAATTTTAACAAGTGCAGTTTCTGTGCTTTGGCTGGGCCTGAAACCTAAAAATTAAAATCTTAAATACTTCTTACAAATAATTTTTTGCAGGAAGGAGCTCAATTGAACAGACACAAAGTTTTCAAAAATTTTAGACATAAATGGAAGATTTGAAATAGGCTGATAATTTGCCAGTTCACTAGAATCTACTTGTGGTTTCTCTTTAATAAGAGGCTTAATAACTGCCAGCTTGAATGGTTTTGGCATGTGACCTAAAGATAACGACGAGTTAATAATGTTGAGAAGTTGTTCTTCTGCAACAGGTAACAACTCTTTCAGTAATTTAGTGGGTACAGGATCTAATAAACGTTGTTGGTTGTCCTATAGTTGTAAAGCACTGCAGTTTATCTTAGGTATCTAAAATCTACGTAAAATCTATAAATGTAAAACTTTATATTTTAAATTGTAATAATAATTTGCTCTATTTTTGATCAAATGAAGGCAAAGAGAGACTTTAAAAGATAAGAAACATTTAAATGTCTTACAGAAACCCCAAACTTTTTAACAAAAGTATGTGTAAATTAAAAATAGTTACTGTGTTTAAAAAGTAGTTGGGAGTTAGTTTATAAGTTTGAGTCCAATGTAATGTAACGTTTTATGTCAGTGGATGTATATCAAAAGTTGGGCTGCATTTTCGTGCATTTAATTTAGTGATATCACTGGAAGAGAGAGCACTCCTGCTCTATAATAAGATCTGCTGCTGATGACAACTACAGCAAATATGCAGAAAAACGTCAAATTCTAGCTCCAACATGGCCACTCATTATATTACTCACTAATGAAGTGAAAACTCCTGCTCGGCAGTTCCTTGGTGCTACATATATACATCCCTGCTGTGAGCTATTTTTTCTCAGTTTTTAGCAGAAGGAAGGTTCATTGTCTTACTCAATGTTTTTATCTTTTTCTCTTTTCTTTAATCTTTCCCTGTCTAGCTCATTCTTATTTAAACAATGCTTGAAACTTGCTATTACGAGCACTTCCTGTGTCTTTTTGCCTCTTTAAAGGGTTAGTTCATCGAAAAATCAAAATTATGTTATTAATAACTCACCCTCATGTCGTTCCAAATCCGTGAGACCTCCGTTTATCTTTTGAACACTGTTTAAGATATTTTAGATTTAGTCAGAGAGCTCTCAGTCCCTCCATTGAAACTGTGTGTTATCAGGCTCGGCTCGGTGTTCATCTTCAGTTCTCTCTTCACAGCAGTTCAGTCAGTGTCGCTTTGGATAAAAGCACCTGCTAAATGAATAAATGTAAAAATGTAAATGTCAATGTCAGTGGTGGTTATGGCCTACACAATAACAATAAAGGTAATGTTAGAAACAGTAAAGTAGTAAAAAAGAATTCAAATTCTTTTTTATTCAAAAGCTTGTGAATTTTCCAGTTCTGACCTCTTCAACAAAAGTCTAGTGACTTGACAAGGCAGGACGCAGTAAATTATGGAACAGATGAAAGTCAATTGTCTGTTGTTCGTTCAGAGGATCAATAATGTATGTGGGGTCTTTAGAAAAGTTGATCGGGAGCCAGAACCTGATCTAGGATCAGTGAATTATTCACCCGTGGATGCATGCGGTTCACCGACAGTCACAAAGCCATTATTTCACCACTGAACTGGGCACATATCAATCACAATGGTCGTTTTTCCTTTATCAAGTCTCTCTGGATGAACAGTGGTGCTGAATGTGTCATTTCACATCCGAATACAGCAGTAGCTCAGAGGCAGGTGCTAAAACTGTTAGCAGTTTAAATGGTTTGATGTGTTTTCTCATCACATTTACTGACTACATCGATAGACCCACCTGTCTTTCTCTTGCTGAGAGTGACAGTGATGCAGTAACAGACAAGAGAGAGAGTGTGTGTGTAAGCTAATGTGGCATTTAATTGGACAGTCCAGAGGTTCTGATAGCTTTTCTTTGTTGCCTGTCACTTTTTTTTTTTATAGAGACTTGAGTTAACAATCAGAACAAAGACACATCACTATTGCTCAAGTGTTTGTTGATCTTATTATGTCTGAACTGTTTGCTTCTAAATTCATGACCGACATTGTGGTTACATAAAAAGCATGTGTTGCTGAGAGTGATTGCATCTTTCTTGTTGTAATAAAGAAATTAAACTTCTTTTTTTATTGGAAAATTTCTACCTGATTCACAGACCGGACAGTTTTCAGTGTTGATTAAACAATAAAATGTATATCATTTAACATATGATTACACAGCCAATTATTTTTTTAATGCTTTTAAAGGCTGTTTGCTAACTAAAAATAATTAAATAATTGGGGTTTTTTTTTGGGGGGGGGGGGGGGGGGATTAATCTTGTAAAATGTTAAAAGTTCAGTCATATCGGTAGTCTAATAATATCTGTTTTACCTGAATGCTATTTTTTTGTTTTAAAGTAATTAATACTTTTATTCAGCAAGGACAAAATACATTTGTCTAAACAGTAATTAATTTTAAATTGTTACAAATGGTTTCCTTAAAATGATAGCTGATATATTTGACTTTCTATTTATCAAAGAAGCCTGGAGAAATCTATTACAGTTTCCACAAAGTATTAAACAGCACAACCATTTTCAAGTGTGATTCACAATTTTCTTGAGCACCAAATCAGCATTTCTGAAGGATTTTTAAAGGATGAAACCGTTGCCTTTGTCATCACAGCAATAAATTACGTTTTAGAATAGAGCAAAAATAGTAGCGTTATTTAAAAAAATAAACATATATTTCACAATATTACTGTTTTTGCTGTATTTTCTGTATATTCTTGAAAAATCTTTAAACAATAGTATAGTTAATCAAGCCTGACTGTTAATAATAGCAGTAGTAGTACATGTAAATATATTGTCTTTAAAGTTTATGATATTTGTCTCAGCTTTACATACTTCAAATATTTTAGTTCATGTATAGAGTCTATTGTGTGTGTGTGTTTGCAGGTTAATTGGCACTTTCCGCATGGTTCTGCAGAAGGTGGTGGAGGAGGGTCACTTGGAGGTGTCTGACACTCTTATTGACGACAATAACTCAGCCATACGGGTGAGACGCGAGGATCGCAGGCAGTGTGTGTGTGTGCATGTTTATGTTCTGGTCTGACAGATCAGAAATGCTCTTTTCTTTCATATAGCACACCCACTCACAAAAACATCCATTCACATATTTCACCACAGGGGTCTGGTTTCGCAAAACTTGCACAAAAAATTGTTGGCATGGATACATGTCTACTCTGAGGCTATAAGGCACCATTCAGTTTTATTTTCTCTCTTTCTGATATCCACCAACATGTGCGGGTTGATTTCCGTATGGATCCCGCGCATCTCTATGTGTCAGAATAATTAATAGCTGCTCTAGGATAAAATGTATCTGTTTAGGTGGAAGTGTGTTATATTAAACACATTTGTTGATCTGCTGCAGTGATAGTGTACACTGACTGATCCTTAGTCATGTTTTGTTTTGCTAAGGGCGATGCAGTGTCATTCATTCATTTTCCAAGCTATTGAATAAAAGCTTCCTGAAACTAAATAAAAATATTGTGGATAGGAAAACTAAAACTTTTCCAGAACTTTGCCATATTCCAACATATATTCTGTTTAGACATTTCTCATCGATTTCTGTTTCTTACTCTAGAGCAACACTTACACTATTGTAAAATTTTTGTGATTTTTGTATCAGAAAAGCAACTTGCAATTATGAAAGCAAAATTATACCACTTTCATGCAACTTAGTCTTTTAATGGATTTTTTATTTTTATTTTACGTTGAGATGAGACCTAAGGAAAGCTTTAAATTTGTATTGGTTAATTAAAGCAGGGGTTATATCTAAGTAAAGTTGCAGAAGGGCTTGGGTTCTCCCTTTTGTATGACATTTGCCCTTTGGAGAAGTGACCATCAGGCAGTTGACAGGATAAGTTGGACTGAGGCTAAATTGTTCCTTGTTCCTTCTAATGAGTTTGTAAACATGAGAAGGAAAGGGTAACTGATGCTGACAGACTGATACTGCCATATGGGTTAGCATGACCCTAACCTGAAGACTTAACTCTAACACCAAACATTCTACCTCTCTTCAGCTTTGTCAGGATTACAAAAGTGTCAAATCAAGTGTCTTTATTGCTTGTGAAACCTGTAAACTAGTTAGTGTTCACTTTATACACAACTTACTTTAAATAGAATGCACAATAAGACATATGTTTCAAATTCTGTTCTGTTCTATTCTATTCAGTAATCTTGAAAACAAGTAAAAAAAAAAGTGAAATAAACATGTACTGCGTGTATTAAGTATTTGTATATGCACATTTAATTTTCATTTATTTATTTATCTGTTAATTATTTTAAATTTCAGACAAGTATTTCCATAGAGATCAAATATCAGACCATGGACGGGAGTGTGAAGGTATGGAGCGATGGTGAATTCCTTGATATTCCAGATGACTGTGATGGAACTTTCCAGTTTGAGACAGACAGTCTACTCTCTGGACGCAGCCAGAGCTCTGGGACATCACCTGGACGTTCTATCCACGGCATTCCCACATTCCGCAAGTAAGTGTGTCAGTTAACACAATCACGCTCATCATCATCCTCTTTATGCAGTGGCACAGATAACTCTGTGATGATAATGGTGTTGAAGAAGATAATGAGGAGATAATTTGATTAAGCAATAAAGAAGCAGTCTAACTGAACATATACATTTGCTCATCATATTAACAGATAATCTTATTAGTGCATCTTTTCACTACGTGGACATTTTTGCTGAATAATGAAGACATGGATGACTGGAATGTGTGGGATGCATTGATTTCCACTAAGCCTTCCAGTCTCTACAGGTCCTCTGATCTATAAGTTATAACCATACACAGACACAAACGTACTCCATCATGGTTTGTGTGTGGGCACTATTAGTGTTTCTGCAAGTGTTTAAATGCAGATGCATATGGATGATTACTGCTAGAACAATCTATATTGGGAAAGTTGTTTAAAGTTACTACTAGGTAAATTAAAGCAGTCTCAAGAGATTTGTAGGTGCTTTTGGATTGATTTGAAAGCCCTGTTTCATTTAGACCTTGTATTTGCTATTGGGAATTAATTAGTGAGTATTCAACCAATAAATCTTATTTTTATTGAAACAAATAGTGATCCTGGAATTCAAGTATTATTTCTGTTTTAAATTGATGTTGTCTTTAGCAATTGATTTATGAGAGCTACTTATCTGTTCTGATTACACTTGCTTGCTTACTTAATCTCCATGAAGATATTATTTTATTCACAATTTGTACAGTGTCCCAACTTTTTTGGAATCGGTTTTGTAATCTATTTCATTTAAACTTAATCTTTTCCATATTGTGACTTCTTATGTCTTCACTCTGATAATATAAAGTGATGCTCCTGTTTGAGTAATTTTATATCTATATGCTACTCTGTTCATGTTGCCTCTGGATATGGGTCTTATCTTCATGCAGAATAATTTCTTGTTAGAGAGCTATTATTAATAAATCAACTTTCGCATGTATCAATTTTGCATTTAACTGAGTGATTGAGAAGAGACAGCAAGAGGAGAGAACACAAGGAAACATTCAGGTCTGAATAAAGAGGATGTGATATGATAATTCATTATATATTGCACATTTGGCATAGATGACAGCTGCTAAATCAGCGAAACAAACACACCAGAAAAGTTCATTACTTTTCTCAACTCCTTGCTGCACACTAGCAAGCAAGCAATGCATTTGGAGACCTTATACAAAATTTGTTCTGCTTCTGACCAGGAAGAGTGAACACAAAAACACTGTCTTTCATGCTTTATGGATGACTTTTGAGCTCACACAGAGAGGAACTCTTTCAAAGACTTTGAGACTTTTCAAAGAGTTATAGCCTACAGTATGTTTTGCTCCAAGTTTCTTCTTAGTTATGAACTGAATATACTTTTAAAAGTCTGGCTTTACTACTACTTTGCATTTCACAGCAATTAGCTGTATTTTACCACTTTGAAGAATTTATATTAATTACAAATTGCATGTATTTGTGTATCTACTTATAAAGGTTAAACAGTCAAGAAAAAAATATTTCTAGAGATTTATTTTAGTCACTTAAAAGTTATTGTAACATTATGTACTCATGTTGATTGGCATATTAAATAATTAAAAAAGTTTTCTTCAGTTGTTTTAGGTTACTTGACATTTTTAATAATATATCCCTCTGTCCTCAATTGAACCTCATTCCTCATGCAGTTTCATTATTGATTACAAGTTTTATTTGTACAGTTTTACTTTAAAAGTATGTAAGGTTTTTTTTGGAGTTTCTGTATGAAGAAAGTGTGTGTGTGTGTGTGTGTGTGTGTGTGTGTGTGTGTGTGTGTGTGGGAGTGGGTGTGCGTGTGTGTGCGTGTGTGTGTGCGTGTGTGATTTCGTTGTACGGCTGAAGTTGCCGGGACCCAGTGGGACATGGTGGAGCTTCTGATCTAAAGTAACTGCTAGTCCTCTCTAATGACTAGACCCCTCTCTCATCTCCAATTCACCACCATCCCCCCTAGCCCCGCTCTTTCTCTCTCTCTCTCCCTCCAATCTTTCTGCATTATCTCTTTCTAGCTTTTCTCTTTCACTCGTTTCTTTCCCCATAGAATCATGAGTCTGACACTGAAACATACTCAGCTATTCTGTATGTAACACTCCAATGTCCATGGTTGTAGAAAATAGTATGCCCCCATACTATTACAATATAATATCTCTTTTATTTTGCATCAAGCAGGGGGGCTTGTGAATCGCTGGAAAGCTGTGAAAAATCTCTCAAGTTCTGTCTCATCGATGGGACTCACACTTTTGTTTACAAAGTCTGTGTTTATCTGTTGTGACTCAGCTGAAGATGGGATCAGTTTAATGATCGGTTTAATTAATGCCAAAGTCCAGGTAAATCCTTTTTTCTTTTCCCAGTATTGGACTGGGTAAGTGGCTTTTATCCAAGGCTAGATTTAAAGGGGTGAGATGGATTTACATTACAGTTGAACATTGTATGTATCTAAATTCTTATATTTTTCAAGGGTTTTGTTCTTTTTCTTTCACATGCTATTTGAAGAGCTTCACAAAAAGCACCTGCATCACTGAACCAGCTTGATAAAGCTTTTGATGCTTCATTGGGACCATCCAGCTTCTATCAGCCTTTTGTGTGCAACATCATTATCATATAGAGGATACTGCATGTTTATCCTCAGCATTAGAACAGGTGCTTTCATGTTTAGTAAAGCAGGAATTTCCACCCTGCTGGGGGAAAAAATGTTTATTCTAGCCTAAGGTGGTTTACTTGTCACCCAGCTATTTATTGTTGGTCCCTTTTGAAGGTTTTAGAGGCGTTTTGGGATTTTTTTCAATTAGCTGGCTTAATAGTTTAACCTAATGCCAGCTTGTCGACCAGATAAACCATCTAACCACCTTAGATTGGTTGAAGTTGTTGCAGTTCCTAGTTCTGATCACATTCATTCTCATAGCCTGCTGTTTGCAAGGCAAGCTTATTCATGAGAGCAAGAGCGTTATTCTCTTGAGCTTGGTACAAGGACAGGTGATAGCTTACAGTCAAATGAAACTTTACAGAACAAAGGCATTTGCACAGGGATGTTTGTCACTTAAGAGCTGTTGCGTTACTCTAGTGGTTCAGTTCGCTGGCTTTGTTGAAGTTTAATGTTCATTCTCGATCGCTCCATTCTTTTGTACTCCTCTCCTCCACCTAGCATAAAACTGTCACTTTTAACCCCCACATACACTTTAGAAAGTAGGGCACAAAAGCTCAAAGGCGCTTATGGTTTAATAATTCATCACATTAATGAAACAGAATTGTGCTTCTTATTCATTTACGCATTGCTGTAAATGAAAAAAAAAGACAAAAATACAAAAGAGACTCATATAAAACAAACACTTTAATGTATTCATGTCTCTGCTGAATAGTGTTTAAACTGTCTAATTGTTTAAAATTGAAGAAGCCTATCTATATTTATAATTTATGAGTGACCGAGAGGGGAAAATAATCATGTTGTTAATACTAGGTTACTGTGTAGTACCCCACAACTTTGTTCTGTTTTAGCTTAGTTTATGTGGCTACAAAAACTAGCCTCAGACACCAAGGTCTCCCAAGTGCTTGAGCAATACATAATTCATATGCTGCTTTATGCTTTTGAATGCATCCCATTTATCTCTGTTTAAATTTATTGCTGTGCATTTTATTCGGTGTCATGGTTGAGGAATGGCCTTTGATATACATTGATGTGAACGATCTACCCTATCTTTGAGCGTCTGTGCCCTTTTTCTTGCCAAATAAAGTTCAGCTAGTCTCTAAGCCTGGTTAAGATCTTCTTTAACTGGTTTAGTTGTAATGTTTTGTTTAGTAAAGTACATGTACATGATCACACACAATTCATTTATAATGATACAAAAGATTTCGATTTTAAATAAATGCTATTATTTTGTGCTTTCTTGACATCAAAGAATCCAAAAAAATTTATTATGGTTTCCACAAAAATATTAACAGTTTTAAACGTTGATGATAATTAAAAAATAATTGAGCACCAAATCAGCATATTAGAATGATTTGAAGGATCATGTATAACTGAAAACTTGAGTTTTAACTGCTAAAAATTCAGCTTTGCCATCACAGGAATAAATTACATTTTAAAACATTAAAATAGACAACAGTTATTTTGAATACTAATAATTTTTCACAATATTTCAAATAATTCAAGCCTTGGGGAGCATAAGAGACTTCTGAATGATAATTTGTTGTTCAGCCTACTACAGTATGCTGCATTTGAGGATTTCAAAATACAGTATATATATATATATATATATATATATATATATATATATATATATATATATATATATTGTTTGTGCTCATATTCTATCATGTCTGAATGCATCTAGCAAATACAAATGAAGTGCATTTCTCTACCTGGTGTCATGTTCTCTCCTTTCATATTGTGTTGACAGTTGTTGTATTGTTTGTATTATGTTAAAGGTACAGGTCATAATTCTTAAACAGGGTTTAGAATAATTGGTTTTGGATCAGTGACTTTTTTTGTGCATACTGTTTAGCATCTTCACTCATAATATCTAAAATGTCACTTGAGCTCACACACTAAATTACATGCAAAGGTCGCTCTTCATTAAACTGGGGGAAGGGGGATTACAATCTTTATTAAAGTGGGATTGTAGCAGAGTTTTCACTTCTTAAAGAAACATCAGATGATCCAGTCAATATAGACAGATTGAGATAGACTATTTGAAATCCAAATAAAAGTGCAGCATTTGACATTTAATGAGGAAATGAAATGGCTCAAGTGCTTCATTGATTGACAGTGTTCACAAATGTCCTTTTCCTATGTATAAAAAATAGTGTCTGCTCCATTGTGTGCTGCTCAGAGCGCAATCTGAGACTCTGGCTTTGTTCTCTGTAGCAACGCTGTCCATCAGACTGATGATTTACTGAACATCCTACACTATGTAGACTAAATAAGATAGTGTTGAATGTCTGGCCTACATACAGTAGACCTACCGTAAGGATATTTCATGTGGCACAGAAGTAGCTCCAGTAAATCGCAAAGACCTGCAGAACTGTCATTGTTTGTGTTGTCAAGTCATGTCTGTGTGTTGCCTGTTTCTCCTTGACTGCTGAACTGAAGCCTTTGATTAAAAAGAGCTGGTCTCATCACGCTCTAAAAATCATCTAATTAGTGTTAGGTTACCTTATCATGTCTAGATACAATCCAGTCTTTTCTTCTTGATTTTGCCCGCTCTAATCATAGGTGATGTTCTAGTGAAAGTCCAAACATATCTGGAGTGTTTAATGTATATTTTAATTGGTTTTTGTTTGTTGACATAGTTGAGGTTAATAAGCTCTTATGTCCAATTACAGTTTATTTTGCATTATTTGATAACCAAAGCACATTTGTAATTGGTAAATTGGTATTTATTTTAAATCAGAATTGCAGCACAAACAGCACTGTTGCGAAATATTGTTACCATTATTTGTAATTAATTCCTGTGATGGCAAAGTTGAATTTTCATCAGTAATTAATTAAGTTTTCAGTGTCGCATGATCCTTCAGAAATCATTCTTATATGGTGATTTGCATCCTAAGAAACATTAAGTTGATGTATACAACTGTAATTTTTACTTCATTTAATATGGGTAATTATATCAGACACATCTGTAAGAGAGTGAGAGTGAGTGAATGAGGGTGTGTAATGTTGTGTGTCCATGTGTGTGTGTGAGGTCACGTACTCTCCTCTTGCTTTTTCACTCAAACCTGGTCATCATCTCAGGTTCTCCCTTATTGTAGACGTCCCGTTTAGTCTGAGAAGTGTCTCTTTGCCTGTGTGTTCTGCTTGGATATGGACTAGCAAATGAAAATGGACATATAGTACACTAGTGGGGAATACCTCATTTTTTACCCAGAGTGGCTCAGCATACATTTCTCTGTTGGTTAGTTTTTGCTGGTTGTCAGCGCGTGGTGAGTATCCTTTATATGTGAGTGAGTTTGTTCTGTTGTGCAGTTCAAAGACTGCTTAATCTATGAGTATCAAGTTCTTTTGATAAGAAACAAATTATTTGTAATTACATTTATAATATATTTTTGTGACCCAATGCACCCCAAAAACATGTCTGACGCATATGATGCAATTTCTATACTCTGATCTCATATTAAAACTCCTTTTTTTATACATATATAACTTCATGTTTGACTGTGTATGTATTTTAGAGGGACTTGGACTTATTTCAACTTATTGGGGGGGAACAACAACTAATGAATTCATGTATAAAAGTTTAAAGAGTAAGCTCTAAAGACTTTCTCTTCAGTGTCACCCTGATATGACGGCAGTGATTCAAAGAAAAGATTTTAGAGGGTATGCTTCCATTATAAGACTGAGATGCAAAAAAGACTACATTATAGAATAATGTTTTAATTTCTTCTTTTTTTTAAGTATCTGCATTTGCATAATCAGTCCTGGCTTGACAGTTGATGTTCTATTATCTGAAGATTTACGTAATACATCCAAAAATTGGAGAAGTCAGTGTAATCTTGATACATTTTCACTCATGCTCAAAGGAAATAAAGAGACAAAACGATCTGGAATTCTTTGATCTTGTCCTGAGAAAGTATCTATATCCACAGATCACAGCTAATTGGAGAATTGTGCACATCTTGTTGAATAATTAAGGACCGTTATTTGTCCAGCAGGCCCGTGACATCATCAGGCCTTTGTAAGTGAACTGATATCTAATCACCATAATATCAGTGCAGAGTTATTGGACACCGCTGAGCCTATTGTGAGTGGGGTCTCACTGTTGAAACGAGTGTCTCGTCTGAGTGATAAATATCACAGAAATTTTCCATCCTGGGAAAACCTGTCGTCCTCCAGTAGTGATGATTTGATTGCTCTCCACCAGTGCCTAAAAGACAATGAACACATCAAAATAAGATAACACTTGACCTTTAGAGCAAACATTTGTATATGGAAACCATTTTGGTACTTGAACACCTATCTATTGCACTACCTATGTGTAAGCCTTATGTATTCATCATTTATTTTAATGAATTGTGGAATGTATCCAGATGGTTCACTGCTTTTTATACAAAATCTATGTAAATGTCATATTTCTGAGTTTAAACTGGTGTAAATTATTGCATATCTGGGAGGCCCAGAGGTAGAGGTGATTTAAAAATGAATCACAGTGCAAATATTGTCACTTTCCCCCCATTAATTGTCATCTAAATGTTTGTTTTATATTGCAGGACAGGAAAAGGAGTGTTTTCAGCCATGAAACTGGGAAAGACGCGCATCTCTAAAGATGACCACAAAAAAGGAGGTACAGCAAATATTACTGATTATTAGAGAGCTGGTTTTACAATAAAGGCAATGTATTTATTTATTTGTTTAGAGAGGAAAACAAACCAACTGAATTTGTTTTAGCTTACGGAGTATTTGTGTCTGCATTTTGGGTCAACAAAGTGCTGAAAGCACAGTAATAAGTTGTACTTATTGTACTTTTATAACCTTAACCTTAACTGTGCTTTAAATCCATAGTTCTCTACTGGCTTTGCTTCAGGAGATTTTACATCGGACATCAATAGGAAAGACTAAAAAATCATAAAATTCTAATGCAATATCAACTGTGCTCATTCGCAGATGACGCTGCCATTTTGGATGCAGAAGATCTTGATCGAAAGACCATGCGTCTGGGCGGTGGGCTCGACCCTGATACCATCTCACTGGCCTCTGTTACTGCAGTAACCACGAACGTCTCCAACAAAAGGTCGCATATCTGATGTGCACTAGGTGTATTATAAAAGCAGTACACTTTCTCTTTTTTGAAGTCTATCTGTTTGCATCGACAGCATAGACCTGCTTTAACATTGTAATTAATCTGATTAAAATGACTAATCAATTGACAGTCTTTGTTTGAATGATTTTTTTAAAGATTGATCTTCACGTTTGGTTTTTCAGATCAAAGCCTGACATTAAGATGGAGCCCAGTTCAGGGCGTCTTGTGGATTATCAGGTATGAAGGCAGACGAAAGAACACAGAGAGGAAGGGAGAGCTCAATAACATTCCCACATTACAGAAGACAATAACTCCAGGTCTTCAATTGCCAACCAGACATGTTAAACCAGTGGCATTTATCCCAGAGTAGTGTATTGTGCTCAAAGCCCTGAATATACAGAGCCGTCCCAAATAAACAACATCGGCCTTGAGCTTCAGTGTTTCAGAGAAGCCTTTGATGTTTACTCACTAATTGTCCTCTGCGTGGCTGTTGTGCTGAGCAGTTGAATTGCAATTTCGTTTCAGTACTGACACTGTATAATTCCTTTAAATGCGGGAAATCCATATATCCCGTGTGTGCTGTGTAAGTGTTTTTAGGTCTTGTAAAAAATTTTCCTTATCTCTAACAGTTCATATTTTGCCGGAGGTTGGAAACTCTTTGCTTTCTTTCTTTCTTTCTCTTACATTAACGTTTGGGACCCACTTGCAGAATAAATCACTGCAGCAATAAGAAGTATTATTGTCTGCATTCTTCTAGAATCCCGCTTCTGTTGTTTTGCAGAGAGTAGTTTATTTCTGTGATCCAATAGAATACTGTAGCTCATTTGTCATTTGATTCCATAAAGCAAACTTGACTAATTAGCCCACTACAGTCATAAAAACATAACAGATAACACACCCACGTTAATACAAGCTCATCTTTCTTCATTAGCATGTAAGACACACACCAGCACCAGCTTTTGTTTTTGGTTCAAATATATAATTTTTTCTTTTTATTTTATATCCCATTTAAAATGTCTTTCAGATCAGCGTAACAGTAATCGAGGCCCGTCAGTTGGTTGGTTTGAACATGGATCCTGTGGTTTGTGTGGAAATTGGCGAGGAGAAGAAGTATACATCGATGAAGGAGTCCACAAACTGCCCCTACTACAATGAGGTTATATTCACATTGCTGAATAATCTGAGCAAATCTGTCATCTTAGACATTTTGACAGCCTGTTTACGGATTGTAACTGCAAGAATCATCTTATTTTATTTGGAAAGACAAGTGATTTTGCACTTTTGCATGATAGTTGCTGTATCAACACCTGAATAATGCCTAAATCCACCCCCATTGTTTGAAATGATGAATTACCTCATTTTATAAACTTCATTTCCAGATAATTTCAATATTTTCCTCTGTCTTCCAACAGTACTTTGTCTTTGACTTCCATGTGCCTCCAGATGTCATGTTTGACAAGATCCTGAAGATTTCGGTGAGTAGATTAAGCCTTCGTTCACACTTTCAGCATATGATTACACATACAGTATTATAGCATACCTCTATGAAAACTACTGAAAACAGTAGATGGAAAATATTAAGTTGTACTTCTGCTTTTCTCTCATGCTAAAATGAAGGTTATACATTCTAAAAACCTTCTACGAAGCGGTACTCTGGTGGGGACCTTCAAACTAGATGTGGGAACTGTTTACTCACAAGCTGGTCAGTGACCGAGGAATAATGAGTGGTAGTGATGTAGCAATTAGATGGAAAAAGTCTTTTAATTGGTGCATGTATCTTACAGAGCATCAGTTCCACCACAAATGGGCAATGCTGTCGGACCCTGATGACATCACAGCCGGCTGCAAAGGTTACGTTAAGTGTGATATTGCAGTCGTAGGAAAAGGAGACAACATCAAGACACCGCACAAGGCCAATGAAACAGATGAGGATGACATAGAGGGGTCAGAAACTGATATCTTCATGCATTAAAATTCATGTATTTATTTAATTAGTTATGTATTTATTTATAAATATTGGAGTGCATTTTAGAGTCCCAGATGTTCATGTGCTAAAGTTCATACTATATTTTACACCATCTAAGGCCTTATTAATTAATTAATTAATTAATTTGATTATTTGAGTGTCATGTTGGTCTATTGTCTATGATATATTGCAGGAATCTTCTTTTGCCGGAGGGTGTTCCATCAGAGAGACAATGGGCTCGGTTTTATGTTAAGATTTACAGAGCTGAGGGACTACCAAAAATGAACACCAGCATCATGGCCAATGTGAAAAAAGCATTTATCGGGGAGAACAGGGATCTTGTGGACCCTTATGTCCTGGTGCAATTTGCAGGGCAGAAGGTAAGAATCACCTGAAAACACTCAATAAGAGATTTTTTATTAGACAGTGACAGAACATTACTTATTCTGTACATGTAATACATTTTTTACACATGCAGGGTAAAACGTCAGTTCAGAAGAGCAGCTACGAGCCCATCTGGAATGAGCAAGTAATCTTCACCGAGATGTTCCCACCTTTGTGTAGGCGACTGAAAGTTCAGATCCGTGATTCAGACAAGGTGAATGATGTTGCCATAGGAACCCATTTCATCGATCTACGAAAGATCGCAAACGATGGAGACAAAGGTACTGGCAATCTGTCCCAGTGTAACACGAACAGTTTAATGAATGTACAGGTTGAATGGAGGCTTTAAATAAACGGACACCTTAAAGAACCGAAGAATTAACGGCTCGTCCATCTCTCCCCAGGGTTCCTACCTACTATGGGCCCAGCCTGGGTGAATATGTATGGTTCTACCCGTAACTACACCCTGATGGATGAGCACCAGGACCTAAATGAGGGGCTGGGGGAAGGTGTGTCTTTTAGGGCACGCCTCCTCATTAGTATCGCAGTGGAGATCCTGGACCCCTCCTCTGCAGAAATAATGAGCTCTACTGAGGTACAAATAGAGCCGGTGTCCAACATGTCAGAGGTGAGATTCCAGGGTCAAGGCACTGTGACACCTCTTGTAAGATCAATACTGAAATCTTTGTGAATCATAAATTATTCTACACTAAACTGTCACACAATGACATTACACAAAGGTTATTTGGAAGCCATCTGATTCATTCTCACTCATCTTCAAGCCTGCAATCTTCATATTTAACAATGTTTAAAAAACTCAGTTTTGGCCTGGTCATGTGTAACCTTCTTGCACCATATGTGAAGTCAAATTGATTACAGCTCAGTCCAGATTCTACGAAACATCAGCTGCCCTCTGGGAAATTACTAGGCCAAGCTCTGTGTCCTCTGACAAAAAGTCATTGCAGACGTGGGAGTCCAGCTGTCTGTGATTTTGTATGGCCTTTGGGATCAAATATTGATTGTCAGAGGCATTTTACTGAAGTGCAAGATTTGTTTTTACACTTGATGTAGAGGCAAGCATATGATGCTGATAATCCCAGCTGCCTTTAATACCATGACTAACCTTGCGGTTTATGCGGTGTGCATTGATCCAAGCTACATGAAGAATAGAGACGTATAAAAAAAAAAAATAGAGAAGAATAAAAGTGTAAGCCAAAGATATGTCGACGTTGTGATCATTGATATAATACAGATGACCGGGAGACTAGCACAATAAATTAGATTTTTCTTAGTGTTTAGAAGAGGAGGAGGTGAATAAACTCCTTAAAGGAATAGTTCATCAAAAATATAAACAAATTCCAAGAGGTTCTTTACTCGTTACAAATCAAATTACTTACTTTCTTCTGTGGAACACAGAAGGATATGTAATATATAATATATAATATATATAATATAATATATATATACTCTTCAGAAAGTAAAAGTGAAAATAGAATTAAAGCATCATAAAATTCCAAAAAATCCATATCATGAATATGAATAAGTATTGAGACGATGAAGCTCCACAATCACAAAAAAGCACCTCTGAAGTGTCACTAAATGGTTGAAGTCTTTATTCACCTGAAAATCTTCCCATCCAGTGCAATGCTAGAAAACCAGACCACAAGTCCATTTCTTGAGCAAATCATCCAGATCAGTTTTTGCAAGTGGATCAATTGATTGTTTGAAAAGATTGACTGAAAAGTACAATTAGTTTATGAATTGAGCATCACTCAAAAAAAAAAAAAAAAAATCTATGGAGATTTTTCTGTGTGTTTCTTACAGAAAGACTTTTCCCTGGTTTCCAGAATAAAATGCATGGCTGAGATATTTTTAATTAAAGAAACTTGCACTGACATTTCTTGAAATATGTCAGTGCCTTTGATTTGTCTCAAGATGCACACCAGTAATGTTTTGTTCTAATTGAATTATGGCTTATTACTGGCTTAGTCTAGTCCTGTCTGTGAAACCAGATCTTAGAATATAGCACACAAGTCATATGGGCACTTTTAGTGACACTTGATTGATGCCTTTTTTTTCCCTTTTTGGTCATTTTGGTCTCAGACTCTCAGCCCTTATTCACATTTATCATATCAATGATTATTTTATTTTTTCTATTCTGTTAATGAAGGAAAGTCGTACAGGTCTGGAATGAGTGGAGTAAATGATGAATTTCAATTTTAATTAAAATTGTTATGAAACATTTACCAGTCAATTTTCAATTGACTATGGATCATTATTTAATTACTAAATTGTTTTTATAAAACAAATTATGATGCAGTATTTGGTATGAAAATTAGTGGCCTACTTAACTACTAAAGTGCCATTGTTATAAAACATTTAAGATTTTCTCTCTATGATGAAAAATGTATTATGAACATTTTTTAACACAGTTGCATAGTTGTAGTTATACAACTGTAGATTTTTGTAAGGGTATGAATTCATTTCTTATTTTCTGCTGAGGACAGCAGTGAGAGTTTTATTTGATCAGAGATCATAGCTTCAGTTGAGAAGAAACCCCTGCTGGGTTACAATGCAGCACTGAGCTGCCATAATCACAAGTCAATTATGATTTCAGACTGTGCTCAAACACTTCAGATCACTATTGGGAAAATCCTATTCATGTCTGAGAGGAAAGAAGCAAGAGATCCCAATGCTGTGAAATAAAAGGTCACCGGAATGAAAAAAAAAAGCATAATGTGTTCATTCTTCACTCTACTGTGTCTTTTAATCACTTTGAGTCACTTTTAATGTTATGAATAAAATCAGTGACAGCTATTTGGATGTAATCCTGACCTTAAAGGCTCTTTTTTTCTATCAGAGTGCCACGGGGAAGATGGAGGAATTTTTCCTTTTTGGATCGTTCTTGGAGGCCACAATGATAGACAGAAAAATTGGTGATAAAGCCATCAGCTTTGAAGTCACTATCGGTGAGCTGAAGTCAAACACCTGTGAGGTCTCTTTTCAAAACATTCCCTTTTCAGTATGCTTCAGTAAAATCAAAACATCACAAACATTACCAAATTTACAGCACCACATGTACACAATTTTCCACTTAGGTAACTATGGTAACCAGATTGATGGAGTGAGCAAGCCTGCATCAGCAAAGAAGAAGAAAGAGGGTGGAGGGGAGAGTGAAGAAGAGGAGACTGAGCTCATCCATAACTCCAGCGATGAAGAGGGAGAGGATGATGGAGATTTGACATCTGTGCCGTCCACCCCTCCTATGAAACCAGTTATAACTGACAGGTCAGAGGTTCGAGAAAGGAAAATGATCATCAAATGATGAGTCATCAAACTGTCTAAAAATGTTTTTGAGAAAACACATTGTTAGTATAACAGAAGTGTTCTCTGACTGAAAATCACTGTCATAGGCAACTTTATTATAAGCAGTTTGTCAAAATCACACTTAACATAAAAAAATAGATACAAACACGAATCCAAAAACACTGTACAATTTGTGATTAAAAAAAGAATGGAATAATTTACAAACCACATAAACTTATATGTTATTCACAATAGTATATAGATAACATATCAAATGTTGAAAGTGAAACATTTTGAAATGTCATGCCAAATATTGGCTCATTTTGGGTTTCATGAGAGCTACACATTCCAAAAAAGTTGGGACAGGTAGCAATAAAAGGCCGGAAAAGTTAAATGTACATAATAAGGAAAAGCCGGAGGACCAATTTGCAACATATTAGGTCAATTGGCAACATGATTGGGTATAAAAAGAGCCTCTCAGGGTGGCAGTGTCTCTCAGAAGTCAAGATGGGCAGAGGATCACCAATTCCGCCAATGCTGCGGCGAAAAATAGTGGAGCAATATCAGAAAGGTATTTATCAGAGAAAAATTGCAAAGAGTTTTAAGTTATCATCATCTACAGTGCATAATATCATCCAAAGATTCAGAGAATCTGGAACAATCACTGAGCTTAAGGGTCAAGGCCGGAAAACCATACTGGATCTTTCCCTTAAAAATATACATTTTCTCAGTTTAAACATTTGAAATGCCGTCTATGTTGTACTCTGAATAAAATATAGAAATTTGAAATTCCACATCATTGCATTCTGTTTTCACAATTTGTACAGTGTCCCAACTTTTTTGGAATCTGGTTTGTACATCTAGGAACCAGGAATTTTGCTCCATTTACAGGAATTACTTCCACTTGCCTTACTTTGAAAAGAAACCCTGCATTTACATCAAGAGCTGGTGGCAAGATCAGAGGAGACGACTCTACAACTCCAATATAATGGACAAGATTGCAGATAAACTGGTCAGGCCTCCTCTTTAATTGCCATCTGACTGTTAAACTGTCAATCTCCTCCTTCGAAGCAGTTCCTTTACAGTTATTTTTGTAAAATCGGACGTGATTATACTGTTTAGGCATGTGCATGTCTGTCTTTGTAAACAGGAGGAAGGTCTGAATGATGTTCAAGAAATCATAAAAACAGAGAAAGCATATCCAGAACGCAGACTTCGAGGAGTTTTAGAGGAGCTTAGCACAAGTTGCAGGTGAAAGAATGTTAAAGATCATCTAAACAATCGAAGTTAAAGTATATACAGCACAAAATCACAATCAGCTGTCTTTTTTCCTCTATTCTGCACAATTTAAGTCGATTTGTTACACTGGCAAACAAAGATCAGAATCTATCCGGAAGAACCAAGCTGGACAAAGAGAGGCTCAAGTCCTGCATGAGAGAGTTGGTACGCCTACACACCCTATATGGTCTCAGCTTGGACATTAAGAACTGCTGATGGGTTATTAAATGTAATTTGCCTGGTTATATTTTTCATAGGAGAGTATGGCTCAGCAGGCGAAGACTATCCGCTCACAGGTGAAGAGAAACACAGTTCGAGACAAACTCAAGCTAGTGTTGAATTTCCTTCACAGGCTTCGTTTCCTGGCAGATGAGGTAAAAGAAATCACATCCCCTTGCTACTCCATTCACATTGAGCAACTCAGACTCAACGTTTTCTTGTTTAATTTCCTGTAAGCCCCAGCACAGCATCCCTGATGTGTTCATATGGATGATTAGCAACAACAAACGCATAGCGTACGCCCGCATTCCCTCCAAAGACATCCTCTACTCAATTGTTGACGAAGAGATGGGAAAGGACTGTGGGAAAGTTAAAGCTGTTTTTCTCAGGGTAGTTCCCCGTTTTCATGTCTTTCTTCATCTGAATAAACATGTTAGTTAGAAGGAATTGGATTAGGTTGGATATTATTGATGTAAACATTCTGCACTGGTGCTTGTGTTCTTTATAGCTGCCTGGAAAGAAAGGCTTTGGGCCTGCTGGCTGGACAGTTCAGGCTAAACTGGAGATGTATTTGTGGCTGGGCTTGAACAAACAGAGGAGGGACTTCTTGAGCGGCCTCCCTAGCGGCTATGAAGAAAACAAGGCTACTAAGGGAACCGGCATTCAAGCTGTTCCTCCCATCAGCCTGGTTTATAACAGTAAGATTATTAAATGCTTTAAATGAGATCTAAGGTTTTTTTTTTTTTTGAATGTATGTTATAACATGCACAGTATGTGACAAGTGACCCTCAACTTGTTCTGTAGTGAAGCAGGTGTTTCAGCTGAGGGCCCACATGTATCAGGCTCGCAGTCTGTTTGCTGCTGACAGTAGCGGCCTGTCTGACCCTTTTGCAAGGGTTTTCTTCTCCACCCACAGCCAGGTGACAGAGGTGAGTGTGAGTTTGAGTCTTTGGTTATGAGTGTGCATTTCAGGGCCTGTAAAAGTAGAGGATTTTTCATTTTGGCTGTCTTTGGTGTCTGTGAACACAGTGGGTGCTGTTTGTGTTTGTAGGTGATTCTAAAGTTAGGGGCATTTTACTTAAAGGAATAGTTCAACAAAAATGTGTGCAGTAATTTTCAGAAATTTTTGCATTGATGCTTATTACAATTACTGAAATTGTTTGTTATAATTGTTTTTATTTATAGATTGTACACACTAATGCAAAATTGATGAAAATTGTTGATGTTCTTAATTAAACATTTAAGAGCCATTTACCTGAAAAACAGTGGACTCTTTAAACAGAATTAAAGAGACATATAAAAATGTCTAAAGCTGTTATAAAAGCTGACCTTTAAAACTATAATTATTTACTAGTTTTTTGTATTTTTGAAAGATTCTCGTAATTGATGAATCGTTCATGGACATTTTTGTGTGTATATTTCAGGTCCTCAGTGAGACTCTTTGTCCTACATGGGATCAGTTGCTTGTGTTTGATAATGTTGAACTCTACGGTGAGGCTGGGGAACTCCGTGATGATCCACCAATCATTGTCATTGAACTGTATGACCAAGACACTGTGGTAAGTTTTTGTATTGCAAAAGCCAAGTCTTATAAATATAGAAATTTAATTGTCGTTGTTTGCTAGTTGAGTGCACAGTTCTGTTGACATTATCCTCTCCATGTATGAGTCATATTAAGACTGTGTGAAAATGTGCCCTATTGTCCTGACTTGATGTTTCTTCCTGTTTAAAATCTTCTGGTCCTGGCCTTTTGTTGGACGACATTTTGGCTAAGTAGAGTGTGAACACTTATTTCAGCACTGCTATCAATCTGTCTTTGTATAGCTGAATTCAACAAGGCATGCAAGAAGTGGAATTGCTTGGGTCCCAAAAACAAGATCAGATAATTTCCCTTACTCACATGGTGATAAAAACACCTGTTTCCTCCGGCAATAAACTGCCTCTTGCATTCCCTTGGTTGTGACAGTTGAGAGGGTTTAAAATGGGATGTTTCTTTGTAGTTGTAGTCTCTACAGTAGTTTGTAGTAATCATTGCTGTGGTTTATTTCATTGACAGCTGAGGGCCAAGGTCAGACATAGCATTAATGATCCTTTTTTAATATTTAGAGAGTGAATGAGCACAGAAAATTTTTTGACTCTTGTGAATGCAATCTTTTATGTTCAAAATTTCATAAAAATATACATAATTGACATCCAAAGCTTGATATTCAGATCTTAAAGCCCCAGCAATACAGTAGCCCTGATGCAAGTGCTTTTACAAGGAATGTGGCCACAATGACCCCTGGTGTTCAGAGGCAGTACTGCGACTGGTGTTTTTTGTGTGTGTGGCATCCAGGGGAAAGCTGAGTTCATTGGGCGAACATTTGCAAAGCCACTAACTAAGATGGTTGATGAACACTACGGGCCGCCACGGTTTCCCCCTCAGCTGGAGTACTACCAAATCTACAGAGGAAACTGCGCTGCAGGAGATCTGTTGGCTGCTTTTGAGCTCCTGCAGGTACAGACGGTACACAGTGGCTGTGATCAACTTGTATGTACTCCAATCTTGTGTGGACTCTCAGTCAATGCTTGGCCTATCTACTCAGAAATGCTTCTTGAATAGCAAAGATGGCTCTTTCTCTTTTCCTCCCACTTGTATTTGATTCTTGATTTTTCATGTGACTTCTCATTTCACTTTCCCATAATCCTCTGTCCCATCTTTCTGCTGGATTCTTCCATGGCAACTTTAACAGATTCCTTATGATGATGAGGAGATCAGGAGGGCCCTTATTGCTGTCCATGACTTTGCTGTACCTCAGATCAAGGTGCAATAAACAAAATAACCGTTCCCCCTCTGTAATTCTGCTTTGTCTTCCATTCTCGTGTAAGTGCCTCCATCCTCTTTGCTATTGCTATGCTTTGGCTTTTCCCCTGGCTTACAAGACATGGCAGAGGTTTGAAATTAAAATGTGTATTTAATCAGTATTATTAGTCAGTAATTACTTCAGTCTTTCTTCAGTTATTGACATATCTTTTTATTCAGAACTATCTGTTTATCCACAGATTGGTCCAGCAGGGCGGGCAGCTCTTCCTCCAATTGATGGGCCGACTGATTCTGACCGTGGACCCATTCTTCCTGTTCCATTGGGCATACGACCAGTTCTCAGCAGATATCGTATAGAGGTGAAAGTACCACCACAGAGAGCCACAACCACAATTCTGTTTTACTATACTTGCAGCTCATGTTATTTTTGCGTCAGTATTGTTGAACTCTTGGTCTTTATTTCTCTCCAGGTCCTGTTCTGGGGTCTGAGGGACCTTAAAAGAATCAATCTGGCTCAGGTGGACAGGCCTCGCGTGGACATCGAGTGTGCAGGGAAAGGAGTTCAGTCAGCCCTCATTCAGAACTACAAGAAGAATCCTAACTTCAGCACGTTAGTAAAGTGGTTTGAAGTGGTGAGTGAAATTATATATGTAACAAATTCTCCACTACATTTCTGATTTTAAAAAGTTCACTTGAGTAATATTGTGCTGCAGGATCTGCCAGAAAATGAGCTTCTTCATCCACCACTCAATATTCGGGTGGTGGACTGCAGGGCATTCGGACGCTACACCTTGGTGGGGTCTCATGCCGTGACCAGCCTTCGCAAGTTCATCTACAGCCCCCCAGACAAGACTGCTAACAACTGGGCTCACACCGGTACCTGTCATATACGAATATACTCACTGTTAAATAACATAACATACAATATAATAAACCTCTCCTCATGATCTCCTAATTAATATTTGTACAGGAATATATTTGAATATATATACTTTAAATATATTTCAATGATAGTAAAATACAATCAAAGACCACAAATAATTTTACATTTGTTGAACATCCCATCTGCATGTATTTCTACATACATTACGCAAATCAGGCAAGTTTCACTCTTTATTGTATAAACTTTTAATGCTTTATGCCATAATGTGTGAGTAACAGCTTATTGTCATTTGTAAGATGATGATAATGTACAACAGTCTGTTTGTTTTACCATATATTGCACAAACCTATTTATACATCAAGCAATTAAATCATAATTGCTTACACTATTTTTTAAAGGTTTGGAGTCAGTAAGATTTTTTGCTTGTTGTTTTTAAAAGAAATGTATTCAGCCAGGGCACATTTAATTGATAAAAGGTGACAATAGTTACATTTTATATTGTTACAAAAGACTTCTATTTTACAAATGCATTTTAAAATATATTAAAATACAAATATTTCATAATATTATTGTTTCTACTGTGTTTTTGATCAAACAAATTCAGACAAATTGTGGGAGACTTTTAAAAACATTTAAAAAATCTTACCAACCCCAACTTATTTAAACGATAGTGTGTACAAGAATACTTGCTTTATATTGCTTTTATTTAAAATTCTTGGTACATATTTTTTCCAGCTTTTCTTACTTTTCATTCCTTTTCTCTATTCCTTCTTCCTCTGATCTCTTCACGGTCTTATCCTTTCTGTCCTGGTGCTGGTCTTGGGTCATTGAATGCTAAATCATATGACCCTTCCCACACCAGCTAGACTGGCCAATGGCTACATGGCTCTCACGAATGGGACATCTCATTCCCGCCCCCACTCCCGTCCCATTTCTCATCCCTCAGGTGAAATTGTGGTCAACATGGACCCTGAACCCCACATTAAGAAGATGGACACAGTTGTCAAGATGGATGCTGTGAGTAGATATGCCATGCGGTGGGAACGCGCTGTTATGGTTTAGAATACTGCTCTGCTTGTGAAAACTGTGGTTCTGTTTGTTTTAGTGTTTTAAGGTTAGTGCACCAACAGTCATATGATGTGTTTTCTACTACGCTATTGTAGAATCTGTTGTGGATGTTGTTTGTATTTGATGTATGTTTGTGTGGCCCTGTCCTTGTAGACCACCGATGCTGTTGTTAAAGTAGACTTGGTAAGTTTGGTTCAGACAGATGTAAATGTTTTGATTTTATTCATATTCATTTGGATTAACATTACAAATGTAACCACATTACATTTCAAATAAAATCCTTTGTACTAACAGAATGAGGATGAGAAGGAGAAAGAGAAAAAGAAAAAGAAGAAAAAGAAAGGAGAAGAAGTGGACGAGGAGGAGCCGGATGAGAGCATGTTGGACTGGTGGTCCAAATACTTTGCCTCAATAGAGACTATGATGGAGGTGGGAGGGACTTTGATACATTTGATACATAGTGTCATATTGTAATATTTTACTACAATATCCTTAATGTGAATGCAGAATCTCAGAGCCCAGGAGGCTGCTCTGGCAGAGGCAGAGGAAAGAGAAGATTTGGAGATAGCAGCAGAGAGTGCAGGTAACCACAGAGTTTTACATGGTCTTGGTGTCATGTTTCTGAGTAGAACTAACATTCTGATTAGGAATGTGTTCAGATCAGCACTATCATCCCAAATCCATTTCCATTGTAGTCATGACATGAACCCATTAGTATTTTTTTTTTTACGTTGGACACAAACATTTAAAAACTATTGAGTAATCTCCAATTTGGGAAGTGATTTGTCCACATATTCTTTTAATTAAATTGAATTTTAATGTATTTGTTCCTTCATACTTTAAGGAGATCCATCTAGTAAAAATTATATTTAATCTATATGTATTTTGAGTTTTTAAAATAACTCTCATGGCTTGAAGCATCATCCTTCAGTACAAATTTTCATTCAGACTGCCATTGTAGGTGCTGTGCTCACACATTTCTCATTTCCTCATTTCCATCCGTACCTAACCATTCACCCCTAACTTCAGAGATCAAAGCTGATGACTTTCCTATGAAAGGCACCAAACCCAAGGAGAAGAGCAAAGACAAGAAGAGCTCCAAGGACAAAAAGAAGAACCACGATGGCACAGATAAACGACCTCCAAAACCAAAAGTTGATGAACTCATGGTCAGTGTTTCTTCTTGATAATGTTAGCCCACAGTGGTTGTGTTTTTCAGTTTTGCTGTATTATAAACATTCTTTTAAAAGTTACTCTTCAAAAGTTTGGAGTCAAAGAGTTACAAAAATTCAAAGACTTCCTGACCCAAAAATTTTAAACATACATTCGCTAAACTGTGATCTATAGCAGTTTATCCATATTTTAGTGTAAATGTACACATCTTTATCTCAGGTGTACAATAAAGAGCTGGAGAGTGAGTTTGGTAGCTTTGAGGACTGGCTCCACACCTTCAACCTGTTTAGAGGAAAGGCTGGAGATGACATTGACCACAATGTGGTTGATGATGACAGGATTGTGGGCAGATTCAAGGTAAGAATATATATTATATCAATCGGGCTTCAGAGATAACATTAAACATCTTATTTTTATCTGAATCTGTCTCCTTATGAACCAGGGCTCCCTCTGTATGTATAAACTCCCACTGTCTGAGGAGATCATCAGGGACGCAGGATTTGACCCAAACATGGGCATGTTCCAAAGTATTCCTCACAATGACCCTATCAATGTTCTCATAAGGATTTATATCATTAGAGTGAGTGAATTCAGCTTTGAATTGTAAGTATAATTCAGACGTCACTGTCTCTAAAGTTACATGACTCTCTTCTCAGGCAACAGATCTGCATCCCGCGGATATAAATGGTAAAGCAGATCCTTATATAGTCATTCGATTGGGAAAGTCAGAGATTCGGGACAAGGAGAACTACATATCCAAGCAGCTAAATCCTGTCTTTGGAAAGTGAGTAGGCTATACTATTATACTGGTTAAAGTTCAAACAAGAAAAGTGTTTCTTGAAAGCACACTGTCTTCTCTTTCCTGTCCTTAAGATCGTTCGACATAGAGGCTACGTTCCCAATGGAGTCCATGCTGACGGTTGCAGTATATGACTGGGATTTGGTTGGAACTGACGACCTGATTGGTGAGACTAAGATCGATTTGGAGAACCGATACTACAGCAAACACAGAGCCACATGTGGCATTGCATCCAACTACTCTGTGTGAGTACTTTCTTTCTCAACTTTCTTTAAGTTATCAACACACTGAGCATGAACCTCTTAAATCTTTATAGAACATATAAACATATGAACATATGAAGTATTTTATTTCTAGAGATGTCAATCAATACATTCATTTTACATATTGTAACAATTCATAAAATAAATGCATATTTCAACATTTATAAATGTGGCAATAATAACAGAGCAGCCATATCCAGCATAATCCATTCAGTTGATTTTCTTGATCTGTCCAAGGCAGACATAAAGTCTTTATAATTAATGTGTTAAACTGACAGTCTTATGATGTTTTTATTTTTATTTTTTTCACTGTGACACCATCCAGCCATGGTTACAATGTATGGCGTGACCCTCAGAAGCCAACCCAGATCCTTGCTAAGTTGTGCAAAGAAGCTAAACTGGATGGACCCAATTATGGACCTGGTGGGAAGGTCAAAGTTGCAAACCGCATCTTTCTTGGGCCAACAGAAATTGAAGATGAGAGCGGTGAGACATTTACAGAGCTTATACACCATTTATGTTTTCTCTGATCATATATGAAAAGACATTCATTTCATTTGGCTTACAGGTCTGAAGAAGCAGACTGAAGAACACTTGGCTCTTACGGTTCTTAGGCATTGGGAGGAGATCCCACGTGTTGGTTGCAAACTCATCCCTGAGCATGTGGAGACCAGACCGCTCCTCAACCCAGACAAGCCAGGCATAGAGCAGGTATGCAAGAGTCTGCAAACAAAACACCACTGTGATTACCAAGGACATACTCCAAGGTTTACCAAGTGACCTTGATAAACTGTCCATCTTTGTAACACAGTTCTCAGCAAGAATAAACATCTGCATCGGTTTTAGCAGATGCAGTGAATTTATGTGTGTTAAATGAGAACATTGTAAAATAAAATAATTAACTATAAGCTCCTTGAATTTTCACAATCTCAAAGGGAAGGATTGAAATGTGGGTGGACATGTTTCCTATGGATGTACCAGCACCAGGACCAGCCATTGACATATCACCACGCAAACCAAAGAGGTAGATGATTCTGTTCAGTGTCTCGACTTTTGTTGCTTTTCCTTAATTTGTCACAGTTAAGGTATTAATGTTTTATTTGTACGTAGATAATGTTGCCTTAATGTTTACATGTTTTTCCTTAAAGTTTCTTGGTGCATTGAACAAAGTGTCATTTTTGATATGTGCATCAGTGAGTGTAGCCTTGAAGAGGATTGGACAAAAAATAGCAAGCTTTAATAATCAGTCTTGCTGAGATCACATACTCACTCTTGGATCATTACACCCTTAAGCAAGGAACAGATTGCTTTGTTTTCGGGACTGCTTGTGCAATTAATAATCTTTGGATGACTTAAAAGCTTTGGATGAAGAACTGGCTGTGAATGGTGAATTGCCAAACTACAGAATGTCTTTTTATCTCACTTAATTTGTATAATTGTTTACTATAATGATTTTTAACTGCGTTTACAGTAACTACAGTGATGCTACTGTGATTCAGCTAAAGAGATGACACCAAAAGCTGTAGAAAAAACACATCCTCCTTGTTCTTTTTGCTCTCATACTTGCTCTGCCAGCTTCACGCCTCTCATCTGCCCTTATTTTATCATGTTAACCATCTACTGTGAAGAAGCTGCCAATTTTTAATGAGGCCTGTACTGTGAAACTGTCCTCCTTTAGTCTGGGATACATATTTGCTGCAAAGAGTCAAAATGTGTAGTTGCACCTTATTGACTTAAATATAAGAAGCTATTTGCATATTCAATATCACTATACAACCCTGTGCGCTTACTAAACTCTAAAAAGGTAAAGTCATTTCAGGGGAAGAGCAGACTATTGCGTTTTGATCAAAGATTACAAAGACAAAATTGAATCAATTACAAGAACAGGAACCTACATTAAGAAAGTAAAAAGGATCATGCTGACTGCAGTTTTTACCTAATCTGATCAAATAATTTTGGTCAATTTAATAAAAATACTTTTTTCTTTTAAATCTAACAAGTTACTGTAGTTTAGACTTTTTATGATGTGAGATGATGATCCCATTTTTTTCAGATATGAGCTCAGGGTGATAATATGGAATACTGACGAGGTAATTCTGGAAGACGATGATTACTTCACAGGGGAAAAGTCCAGTGACATTTTTGTGAGGGGGTAGGTATGGGCAGGTGTGTGAAAAGTGTGTGGTTTAATCGGATACCTTTGTTTTGTTTGTTTCTGTTTCCTTTTGTTGTTCGTCTGTGTTGTTGCGTTTGGTGTTATTTTGTCTATCCCTCCTCCCTGCCCCCATGTCATTGCTGTGCTGTTATCTAGCTTTGAGCTTCGTGTTATTATTTGGAACACTGATGACGTAGTTCTAGAGGACGATGCTTTCATGACAGGAGAGAAGATGTCTGACATCTATGTCAGGGGGTAAAGACGATTCGATCGCATGGCTTGAATGCTCTGCTAACCGACTTCAGAAATCTGCACCTGCCCCTTCCATTCACAACTAATAACAAAAAACACCACCCTCCATACAGATTCAAGTTAAACTGGACCATATCATTCAAAATGATGCTGCTTTCTAGGTATCACCTCAAAATTATTTGTATAACATTATTTTGAAATGAATTTAATTGGCTTTAAAGTTTAATTCCTCATAAATATATAATAATTCATTGGTATGGTCTTGGTTTATAGAGCCATTTTTGTTTAGTTTTGTCTTGGGGACTGAGATGTCGTCATCAAATACTGCATGAAAGCATAAGATATGTCTGTTTGCATGCCAAAATCTAATTTTATAATCTGGCATGCAACATTTGTATACCAACATGTAGCTTAAGGATCTGTCTCGAGAACTTAATCTGTCTATTTTGAAAAGTTTCACACACAATTATGCATGTATTGGATCCACACAGTTGGCTACTTAATAGTTCAAATAAATGCATATACTGTAGCTCTGATGTAATTCTGTTGGGACAGGCTATTCAAATCGATGCCTCACAACTTAAATAAATAGTTCACAAATATATTAAAATTTGCTTAAAATGTACTACCATCAAGTGATTCAAGATTTATTTTCTCCGTCAGAACAGATTTTTGAGAAATGTCACTTTGTTTCACTTGATCTCTAATGGATCCTCTGCAGTAAACGGGTGCCGTCAGAATGAGAATCCATACAGCTAATAAAAAACACCTTATTAATTCACAAGTAATCCACACAGCTCTACTACATTTTTTAAGAAACATATAAAATGCAACATTTCTCAAAATCTGTTCTGATGTGGAAACAAATTCACCTATATCTTGGAAGACCTGTGGGTCTATATATTTTCAGCAAAAAATGTTTTTGGGTGAACTAGTCCTTTAAGTGCAGAAAATTGACTAGATGTCAGGTCAGACATTCCTTTTTATTTTCTATTCCCAGAAAATTCACCTGTAATTTATATGCACTCTTTCAGATAATGTTATCAAAAAATATCAAGGACATAACATAAGTCATGAATTAACCATTATACATATATAATAATTTGGGACCTTGTTAAAATGTTTAATAATACCTACTTTAACTGCAATGACCATGGGGTAGAATTTTGATTATTTTTATTTATTTATTTTTTGATGCAGCATTGAAGTAGATGTGTATAAATACTATTTTATGCATGTTGATTATTCACCATTTTTATATATACTGTACATTTCACACATTATACAAGTATATAAATGCACTCTTTGTTCAGAACATTTGTGCATGTTTTGTCATGCGACTCTCACAAGAAATCATTGATGCTTGTATATTTTTGGTATGAATATTAAAATCGTGTTGCTTTTAACAATTGCAAATCCTCTCCCTGCTCAGTTGGCTAAAAGGACAGCAGGAGGACAAACAGGACACAGACGTGCATTATCACTCTCTAACTGGGGAAGGAAACTTCAACTGGCGCTTTGTTTTCCCTTTTGACTATCTCATGGCTGAGGAGAAGATAGTCATCTCTAAGAAGGAATCCATGTTTTCCTGGGATGAGACCGAGTACAAGATTCCTGCTCGACTCACCCTTCAAGTATGGGATGCTGACCATTTCTCCGCAGATGACTTCCTGGGTATATTCACATTTTTAGAAAGACTTACTGTATGCAAGTCATGTACTCGAGATAATTTTGGCTTTTTGAAGAAGAAACACATTTTTGTAATTAATGCTCAGTTTAAAGTGTTTAATTCCAATATAAATCATTTTGGATGCTATCTGTGTGTATTTTTGCAGGTGCGATTGAGCTGGACTTGAATAAGTTTCCCCGTGGGGCAAAAACAGCTAAGCAGTGCTCTCTCAACATGGTTCTCAAAGAGCATGAGCTGCCAACCATCTCCATCTTCAAACAGAAAAGAGTGAAGGGCTGGTGGCCATTTGTGGCCCGGGATGAGAATGATGAATTTGAGCTCACAGTGAGTAAATATAATGAATAAAATAAATGGAAAATATTTAAAGAGCCATTTCATTACCAGATATTACCCAAATGTTATTTTACATTTGCTTGATAATTTGCCAGCATGTGGTGTATTGAAGTGATTGCATAAGATTACCTCATTAATATTCTAACCATGTGGTGCTTGCAGGGGAAAGTGGAGGCAGAGCTCCATCTGTTGACAGCGGAGGAGGCAGAGAAAAATCCAGTCGGCCTTGGGCGGAATGAACCTGAACCACTTGAGAAACCAAAGTAAGACATAAAGCCGCTCATGAACATAAACATTTGTAAACAGTAGCTTTAGTGTATGAATAAATATGCAATATATCATATTTCATATACCTGTGAAAGCCTGTTTCTGACTTAAGAGTAAAAAATAAAAAGATACTTGGGTTTAGATTTAAGTTTTAAATAAGAAAAATGTAAGTAATAAAGGTGCATGGTACACTACCATTTAATTGTTTAGGGTCAGTACGTTTTTTTTTTTATGGTTTTGAAAGAAGCCTCTTTTTCTCACCGAGGTAATGTTTATTTAATCCAAAATACAGTAAAAACAGTAAATGTTGTGAAATAATATTAAAATTTTTCTATTTTAAAATATTTTAAAATATAATTTATTCCTGCGATTCAAAGCAGAATTTCCAGCAGCCATTACTCCAGTCTTCAGTGTCACATGATCCTTTAGAAATCATTCTTATATGCTGATTTGGTGCCCAATAAACATTTCTTATTTTCAATGTTGAGGCTTTTGTGGAATCTATGATACATTTTTAGTATTGTTTGAATAAAAGCTCTAAACTATAGCAGTTCTTTGAATCAGAAATATTTTGTCTTTACTGTCCCTTTTTATTAATTTAATTAATCCTCCCAAGATTAAAATATCAATTTCTTGAAAAGGGTTTAGTGACTCCATGGCAGTGTATAAAATGACAATGTTTATTTAGTAACATTTTGAGATATGAAGTTGCTATAATAAATAAATTCACAATGACCCTTTTCTTTTTACTCTGAGGCAGAAACAGGCTTCTTTAGTAGCCAGCACACAGTGGAGTATTTCGGGCATACAGTCTAACTGATGAAGATGTGCTAATTGTACAGCTATAGAAAGAAGACATAAAAGAGTCTCATATAAATACTGTAGATAATTACAGGTATGGCACAAACACTGACACATGAAGAGGGCTTAATCAGAAGTGTTCTCTCCACTGAAGAATGCCCCTCTTCCCTTTCTAATACTCCCATTCTCCTTTTTCACATCCTTCCTTCCTTCTTTGACTGGACTTTCCTCCGCCTACCCTGTCCCGTTCATTTCCTTCATTCCAACCCCCATTCCTGTTTTGGAAAAAGTCGTCCAGACACCAGTCTAATGTGGTTCATGAACCCTCTGAGGTCCATACGATACTTCATTTGGCACAACTACCGCTGGCTGATCCTGAAGGCTCTGGCCCTGCTGCTCCTCCTCCTCCTCGTTGGGCTCTTCCTCTACTCTATTCCTGGATACTTGGTCAAGAAACTCCTAGGGGCATGAGGAGAGATGGGAAGACCACTGGTAGCCCACTCTCACTGCCTCTGTTTTCTCTGCTTTCTGTCTCTCTGTGAGCCATTCACAGTGTATTTCTGTCTTTTTGTTACCCATACCGTATTCAAAGGCCTACAGCTTGGACCAAAGGGATTGTGGGTGATGAAGTGTTTTCCATTTTGTCATTCCTCTATCATCTCATCTCTTTCTTAAGGCATATCTTTGTGTTGTTATACTTTGTGGTTGTCATTTGCCACTGGTTGTCTGTATGGGCAAAGATTTTATGAATTTTATGAAATGTATAGTCTATTGTCTGCTACTGTGCTTTCTGAACTTACCTTTGTTGCCTTATGTGTCATTGTACTGCTCTGAGCTCAATCCACTTCAAATTTACAGTATAATGGATTTACGCTGTAGTCCTAGACGAACATTTTTACCAGCTCTGTGGGATTTTGTCATCATTTATTTACTCACCCTCATGTTGTTTCAAACTTGTATGACATTTTCTTTCCTCTTCGAAATGCAATAAAAAAGTGCAACGGAGGTTAATAGGAAGGTTGTTTTGACCGCATTTATTTGAATTGCTTTGCCAAAAAGCATTCTCCAAAATATATTCTTCTGTGTTCAGCAGAAGAAATAAAGTCATACAGGTTTGAAAAGACTAATACATTTTCACGTTGAGTGAACTATCCCTTTAATTTGAAAATATTCCTTTGAAAGATTTTACAACTTTGCAGTCATCATACTAACCACTAACATTTGTATTATCTCTCTTCCTCCATTATCCACGGTTTCACTTTTCAACTCACCACCTCTTTCCTGCAACCCCTTCATCACCTCAATCACAGCCGTCCTGACACCACCTTCCTGTGGTTTTTGAGTCCGCTGAAGGCCATCCGCTACCTGATATGCAACCGCTACAAATGGCTCATCATCAAGATCGTCTTGGCTCTGCTGCTGCTGATCATGGTGGGCCTGTTTCTCTACAGCATGCCAGGCTATCTGGTCAAGAAGCTGCTCGGGGCCTAAAGAGGGGTCAAAAAGGTTCATTTGAGACATTCTGATTTGACCTTGCCCTTGTCTAATATTTGGTTACAATTTGCAGCACTTCTTTTATTTTTAAACAACAATTTATGAGTTTACCGTCCCTCATAGTTGCACTCTAAGCATAACGTATCAAATATCTTGACTTTTTCAGTATCAGTTTGCATGTCTAACCCCCAAAAAGATCAATTAACTTATCTATTTGAGCGTTTCAAGAATAACTGGTAATAGGGAGAAAAGGAAAGCAGGGAAGTGTCTATTTTTGGTACGAAATTGAGTAAACTGAATTGAATTCTGGTATTCGTTCAAATGTTGATATAAATGCATTTTGCTTCACATTGTTGGATTGGATTTTGTTGTTATTGTCTACATGTGTATATTTCGCTGCTAGAAGCACAATAAGCATGCAAGGTTGTCTAAAGTAAGATGACTTATTCATCAGTAGCTACAATCTGAAAAATATTATGATAGGGTTGCAGGCCTCATATATACAGTACGTAATTTGATTACACTTTGCCTTGATGTTTGCACTTTCAGTCCATGACACAAATCTTCTGCACTCCAGTAACATAATGTAGTTTATCCTTTAGAGAAACACACACACTAGTAGGTTATAAATGATGGTTCATTTGCCATTTCAAGCTTTAACAACACAATAGAATGCTATTTCTTATATTTCCTCTTGATGTTTTTGCTTGCGGTGTACATTTACATGTTATGTACTTGTTTGCTTGCTATTTAATGTTGCTATATTTAAAGAATGGCAAATTTGACCATGGACCTGTTTGCACTGATTTTGGCTTGTTTATATAAAAAGAGTGTATTTTAATTATTGTTTACAAGTGTGCAATATGGATTGATTTATTTATTTTTGTCAGTATGAGGACTTAATAAAATGAACTCATTGAAATAAAACACTGAACATGTTTGTTTCCATACTGTGGGTATGCATGTGTGTGTGAGAGAGAGTTTACAGTATAACTCTGTTCTCTTTCACACAGTCGTCCGACTACCAGCCTGTCTTGGTTGTTGAGTCCCATACGGGTGACCTGCATAATGTGTTGGCGGCAGTATAAATTGGCAACAGTGGTGACTCTGCTCAGCATAACCGGACTGATCTTTTTGGGCCTCCTGTTCTTTTCACTACCTTCAGCTTTCATTCAGAAGATCTTCAACATCTCTGGATAATTTCCTGGTGCCAGCACAAAGCAGGTTATTGAAATGGATGCCATCACTTATAAGCATAGCTGATTAAATGCAATTTATTGCTTATTTAAGGTAAATATTAGATCATCTGTCTGTTAAGAATATTATTAAATGTTGGTGTTTGGCACTTGACAAGAGACTCTTACCCGTCAAAGGCTTTTAATGGGATGGATGTGTTTTTTTTGTGTGTGTTTTTTTGAGCGCTTTTGCCATTGGTTTATTGGTTATTGGTTTAACTATTTTGTCTAATTACAGATGTGTCTATACATGCATCACAGGAAAATTCTGTCATTTTAGTCATTTATTTCTGAAAGCCATGAACATCCACCACATTTCAACCTTGGCACAGTACTGTGACAATATTCTGTGCAAAAACCGATGGAAATTATATTTAAAACATTTTAATGGATTTAAATGCTCGACCTCATTGTCATGTGTTGCTAAAGTAAATTTCATAGTTGACAATTTATGTAGCTTTAACACAAATAGTAATATGATAGCTATTTTCATGCTATTTGCGTGTAATTTTACAAAACTACAGCTTGACTGAACATGTCGCACAAAAAGAGACTTCAGATATGGATTTTTCAGTATTCAATAAAACACTGAAATTTACTAGTTTTAATAAAACTACCCTGAACATTAAAGTGCCTCCAGCAGATCCCTTTTATAAAACAATTTTAGTACCTCCCAGCCACCGTAGTTCACCAAGGCGCAGAACTACCCGTCGACCTCCTATTGGCTGAGCTCGTCTCCGGGTGGAAGCGGGCCAATCAGTGCGGGCCACGGTGCGACTGTGTTGTGTTGATACGCTGCTGGTTGGAGACCGGCCGTGTGATGCGCTGAGTGAGTGCAGAAATCCCACGGCGCACGCAGCACTGTACAGCCTGAAGAACTGAACAAGATATTGACTAGGCACAAAGAACAACCATGCGAGCGTTCTTGGGTGAGTTATAATGACAAAAAAAGCATGAACTCCGCTGTAGAGTGGTGTTTTATCGACATAAATGCGAGTGAGGTGTGGAAAGCCTTACTTTAGTTAACATGTAGAATTGCAGCGTGAAGCACAACGTTAACGTTACAGGTTATTGTTTATTAAAAGACAAAACCAAAACATACTGTAAAACTAACTGAAAAAATGTTTTAGAAAACCTCGGTTTATATAGAATGCATAAATGTTGCATATAGTTTATAGTAGTCAACATTTGAACTGGATCAAAAAGGTTCATTAAGCTTGTCCTAAAAAAAACACATTTTGGTTTTAGGACATTTTTGAAGAATGGTTTTGATCCACTTGAAATGCTGATAAGTGTAGTTAAACATGCAGAGTGTGTAATGGTTGTTGGGCCTATACATTACAGCAAATTCATCTCCATATTGCATGAGACGAATTCTGTGTTCATATTGAGATTCTGCAGTCATCCCTAGTATGTGCTTAGAGTCTGGAAGTAGAAAGTCCTGTTTGATATGAACTATATATTCAGTGTTTCATGCTTTGGTCCTTGTTTTGTTTTCTTCAGAAATATGCTAAAATGTTGTTGTTGTTGTTGTTTTTTAATAAAGCTGATGAAAACACCTGATGCTCCTTTATGTTCTCAGGTGTGTTGGCGTGTTCTCTGACTGTGCTCTCTGTCCACGGTCTCTACTCTGCCAGTGATGATGTGGTTGAGCTCAACCCCTCCAACTTTAACAGGGAAGTCCTACAGAGTGACAGTCTCTGGCTGGTCGAGTTTTATGCCCCTTGGTAAGTTGAAAGAGTGTGGTGTAACCCGGATATGTGTCACTTGTAGATATCTCTAGATCAGTAATTACAGATCAGGTTACTGTCTGAAAATCTGGTGATGAATCAGCCCAATCTGTTGCTTTCTAAACAGTATATACACCGTGTAGTGTTTGCTGAAAGCATAGTTTAGTTTTTCTTCTCTGGTATTTTAGGCACTTTATTTGCATCATGATTTTCATGTCATTAGTTTTAGTTTGCATATGATTATGCATAATACAGTTGTGAGCATCATTATAAGATCTGTGTGATTTTACGTTTCATGATAGAGTTTAGATGTTAATGCTCAATATCTGACATATTATTGTTTGTTTGTTTTTTAAGGTGTGGTCACTGCAAGAGTTTGGCTCCTGAATGGAAGAAAGCAGCCACAGCTTTAAAGGTCGATTCAGAATTTAAGAATCATTGAATAAATTATTTTATTCTGCAAGGATGCATGAAATTGATCAAAAGTGGCACTAAATACATTGTTACTAAATATTTCAATTTAAAATTAATGCATTTTCTTTTCATTGCATCACAAAAAATAAATGCATCAGTTTCCACAGAAATATTACCTTATGTAACATTATGTGACATTGAAGCCTGGAGTAATGGCTGCTGAAAATTCACGGAAGAAAATTGTTTTTAAATATATTCAAATAAAAAGTAAATTGTTATAAATGTATTTAATTGTTATAATTTTTCACAATGTTACCATTTTTCCTGTTACTTTGATCAAATAAATGCAGCCTGATTGGGCATTGAGATTTGTTTCAAAATGTATTTTTAATTGCTTGTTAATTATTAGGATTATTTATTTTAATGGATTAAAAGTACTATGTGGTGTTAAGGAACCATGCTTGTTCAATGAAATATGTGTCCTCATTTATTGTTCTAAATGTATATTATGTGATCTGCTCCATTGCAGTTAATTGGATGAACCTAAAAGTTAAAAAAAATTAAGATTAAACCTTTTTTATTATTATGATTATTATTATTCATTGTTTTTGCCATTTGTGTTGTGATACAGGGCATTGTGAAGGTGGGCGCTGTGGACGCAGACCAGCACAACTCCCTGGGAGGCCAGTATGGAGTCCGCGGCTTCCCAACTATCAAGATCTTCGGAGCCAACAAACACAAACCAGAGGACTACCAAGGTTCAGTACTGCATCTCATAAAACCTCTCGGCATGCACTCAAAGAAAACCTTTTATGGTGATGTGAAAGTCTGTTGCTCCTCCTAAGTAGAGTTTATCTCTCTCTCTGTTAGGTGGACGTACTGGTCAGGCCATTGTAGATGCAGCTCTGAATGCTGTCCGCTCGCTGGTCAAAGACCGACTCGGTGGAAAGACTGGAGGCTCCGACTATGGCAAACAGGTATGGAAGCCCACGTGATGAATTTGTTGCCATGTTGTAACTTTTGCATTTTAATTGACTCTTTGGGTTCCGTTGTGATCAGGGTGGAGGCGGTGCCGGCAATAAGAAGGATGTGGTGGAGCTGACCGATGATAACTTTGACCGTACCGTGCTGGACAGTGATGATGTCTGGATGGTGGAGTTCTTTGCCCCCTGGTGTGGACACTGCAAAAAGTATGTTTCTTGTATACATCATCAGATCTGTCTCTCTGTCATTCCACTGAAATAGTACCAAGCATGCATTAAGCACTTCAATTATTTACATGGATTCAAAGACAATTAAAATTCCTCTGCCAGCTGTGCTTTCCCCTGTTGACTTTCTTTAATGTTTCCAGTCTTGAGCCGGAATGGACAGCAGCTGCCACAGAAGTCAAAGAGCAGACAAAGGGTAAAGTGAAACTGGGTGCTGTGGATGCTACTGTTCACCAAGGCTTGGCAAGCCGCTATGGGGTATGTCTGATGTACATCACTTACTTGATGTCTTTGAATAGAAACAATTCCTATATTGTCTGTAGTTTCATTTTATATCCCAGTGATATCCCATCTGGACTTGCTGTCATTTCTGCTGGTTTTATTGTTAGATTCGAGGATTCCCTACCATCAAGATCTTTCGTAAAGGAGAGGAGCCTGAGGACTTTCAGGGGGGACGTACCCGATCTGACATTGTTGCTCGTGCCATGGACCTTTACTCTGACAACATCCCTCCTCCAGAGCTTCAAGAGGTGAGTTTTCTCTTCTATTTTCAATAGGATATAAGAATATTTTAACTAGTGTTTTATATTGTTAGTAGTTAGTTTATTTTGTACCATAAAAGGCAATAGCTGTGTTTTCACTGTCGGGCCAAAAGCGGGTGTGCTAGTGCGTGCCAGGGCCAGTCGCATTTCCACTGTCACTTCTGGGGCTTGATCGTGCCTCATTGGTGCTTCATTGGGTCCAATGGCCCAGGTTTTTTGACCCGACGAAAACCTTGGGCCAAAACGGGTTTTTAGTGAAGCGCAGAGGAGCTTCTGGCCCAACGGTGGAAACGCTGCCCTTATTTTGGCCTCTGTGCTATAGGTCCGAGGTTATTAGCCCTGCCTGGCCCGTTTGAAGTACTGTCCCGACAGTGGAAATGCGGCTATTGTAACTTGCATAAAAATATTTAAATTAGTTTATATTCATGTGAATTTTATTTCCTTTAGATTTTGGATGAAGATGTTTTGAAGAAAACCTGCGAGGACTATCAGCTGTGTATCATATCTGTGCTGCCTCACATTCTAGACACAGGTGCGTTTGGATGGCAACTATAAAATACTTTTTGACCTAAACGTTTGATAATCCTCTTAAACGAATTGATTCATTAAGGATGCACAATATACTGGACCTGTACTGGTTAGTCTAATATTACCAATATTTTATATATTGGTCAGCATTTAATTAATTATGCATGCTTATTTACTAATTTATTCTATCCTCTAATGTTAAAAGTTCTTTTTTAAAAAGGACACAAAATTGTTAATACTACAGTATAATGCATTTCACTTTTTGCATTTAAAGTGATTTTGATTTTAAGGTGTTTTTTTTTTTTTTTTTTTTTTTTTTTTTTTTTTTAACTACACAAAATCGTATATAATGTCAGTACCAGCCATAATAAATTCATGGGGTGGTCATTTAAAAGTGATCCCTTCAGGTTATTGCATACGCTGTATGATACAAACGTATTAGTAACATGATGCATCTATCTATCTATCTTAGTTTGTTAATCGTAACAACACTGTTAATTTGTGGAAGCGAAGCTCAAACTCTGTATTTTCTCTATGCTTGCAGGTGCATCTGGAAGAAACTCTTACCTGGAGGTGATGAGGACGATGGCAGACAAATACAAGAAGAAGACATGGGGGTCAGTGTTTTCAGTTTGAGTACAAGTTGAGATCAGTCCGCCCATAAATAACACCAATACATGTCACTGCTTGTGTGCCAGATACGAGACTTTAGGGAATAGAGAGTGGGATATAGTCACACACATCACACTCTTCCCTCCCTCTCTTTCTCTCTCTACAGTTGGTTGTGGACTGAAGCAGGGGCACAGATGGATCTGGAGTCGTCTCTTGGGATTGGTGGATTTGGCTATCCTGCCATGGCAGCTATTAATGCTCGCAAGATGAAGTTCGCTCTGCTCAAAGGCTCATTCAGTGAAACAGGCATCCATGAATTCCTAAGGTAACAGAAGGCTGGAGTTGATGTTTCTGGGAAACCAGTTATGTCACAGAGACCGTTATCATGCAGTGAATTGTATAAAAAAAAAAAAAAAAAGGTGTTGTTTAAAAGGGCCCTTCTAACTGTCAGTCTGTAGTTAAACTATCGGTCTCTTTATTTATTCAGGGAGCTTTCTGTTGGCCGTGGTTCCACTGCTACAGTGGGAGGCGGAGCTTTGCCTAAGATCAACACTGTGGAACCTTGGGATGGGAAAGACGGAGTGGTGAGTATAGGAAACAGTATTAGGGTGCATAGAAAATTTTTGTTGTTGTTCTCAAACCCCACTTTTTTGGCCTTTCCTCAGTTGCCCATGGAGGATGACATTGACCTGAGCGATGTGGATCTGGATGATCTGGAGAAGGATGAGTTATGAGCCTGGTCTAAACTACTCTAGACACCAAATGATGCCCATGTCTTCTCTCCCATGGATGAGGGGATGGTCGGGACACAAACATCCTTAAGACTCCGGAAAAGATACAAATAAAGCAAATGGTTGTGCAGCTTTTTAAAAGAAAACATCTACACGTTGGTTGAAAAATGAGGCTTTTCGGTATGTACATCACGATTGAGCTACACTCTGCCTCAGGTTCCTTCACTTTTTGATTAAGCGACTGATTGGAGTTTTCAATCAGCTTAATGAAGCAGAATGTGACTCTGATTATCAAACTCTTGTTTCCAGTAAGCAGATGTCACGCATCAAAGAACCCTTTCTAATATCGGTTTCATTGTCTAGATTTAATCAGTTGGCACTGGTCTTTCTGGTAATGAGATTAACCAGTGGTTATTTAAATCAGCCTTTCTGTCATTTCAGCAGCTCCTTGACTTGCAAGATGCTTAAAGGTGTTTTCATTTTCAGCCTTTCTCCCTCTGATGTGATTTTTTTTTTTTTTGTGGGGGGTGGGGTTGTTTTTTTAAATTGTGTTACTGAAAAGAATGCCATCCAAACTGTTTCCCAGTTTGCCCAGTTGTTTAATGTGCTGGACCAGGTGTAATGTGGGCATAGTGTAGATTTTTCTTGCACAGCACTGTTTTGAAAAAAAAAAAAGGTTTTTGTTATGAAAATAAAACAAATATAATTTACTAGCTTTTATTTTTTTTATTATAACTGCTTATCTAGGAAGTTACGCAGATGAACACTGTTTGCATATGAATCTGTGGTTTATTGACAATTCATGCACATACACCTTACAGATGCAACATTTAGATTTGCACTGATGCTTTGGCTTCACAAAAATATGGCTGGACATCCCATTCCCAGCTGCAATATAACTTTTTATTTTGTCAACTATCATTCCTTACAACACAATTAACACTATACAAAATTAGAAATGACTCATAAATCTAATATATTTATGTATTTATCCAGTACAAATATTAGTTTTGGCATATCACTTCAACAGTCATTTTACAGAGGAAAAAAAAGGAAAAAGTAGTACTGACATACCACATATGCAACAGAGCAAATTAAGAGCCAAGTGAAAGAATGTTTCCTTTAACAGAAAGAGCTTGAAGATTCTATACTTGACATGAAGTGTTACGGTTACATTCCATGGAGCGACTACTGTTTATATTGACACTGGATCGGTGAAAGGACAGATAGAAACTAACAACCTGTCTGCCATTCTATCTGCTCCATATGTCTACATAGACAACAGCGTTCAAATATTCATGAGCAGCCTAAAAGCTGATGGCTGCTGTTTTTTACCTTCAGGGCAGAAACAGTTGTTAAAAGTGTAACTGTCTGCTTATGTTACCTTGAAGTTTCATTTAGAATTGAAACCAAAACGGAGCACAAAAATAATTATGCATGATTCAATTGCGCTTTAAAACAGATCATCGATGCGCGTTAAAATTTGAATCATTCTCAGACCTGAGAAAAAAAATCCAAACTTAATCTAGCATATTAGATTTTAAATCCAAATGCTACATTTGAACTCAAAACACATTGAAATAAAACCCAACAGTGAGCATTCATTATTGTTCACAAGTTTGGTTTCAGTAAGACTTTTCAGTTGGTTTGAAAACATCTTACGCTCACAAGCTGCATTTATTCATGAAAATTACTATAAAATAAGTAATATTGTGAAAAAATACTTTTTTTATTTTACCTTCATATATATTTTAAGATATATATCACCTGTGATGGCAAGACTTCATTTTCAGTGGCCATTACGCCAGTCTTCAGTGTCGCATGATCTTTCAAACTGTGAGATATTCTCAGGATTCTCTGATGTATAGAAGGTTCAAAAGAACAGCATTTATTCGAAATAAAAATCTATCAGTCGTAACAGAGAAAGCATGTTTACTATCACTTTTGATCAATTTAACGCATTCCTTCAGAATTAAAAAAAACAATTACTGACATCAAACTGTTGGCATGTTGTGTTACACAGTTAAAGAAGCAATACCTTCCTTTTAAAATAAAGTAGAACACAGACAGTCTGATGTTTCAAAATGATCATCATTGGCAGGACAGTAGGCAGCTCCAAATGCAGCTATAGCACAACCTTCAACCAAAGAACACCTAGTACAAATACTATGTTTAGAACATGCCAAAAGCATGCAAATAGTTCTCTGGAGATATCTGAGAGTGATTTTTGGAATGAATGCAAAATAAATGGAATATTTACAAGCAGAACTTCATCTTTTTGTCTAATAGGAAGTCTAGAAATGTTTACATGTTACTGATTAATCATTTACTGCTTTGAGTGGAATGCAAACAATAGTGGAAATATCATTCTTTTTCGGTCATCACTTAAAGACACTTTGAAGTCACTTGACACTTTTACAGATTCATGCTAGTTTCATGCTTTATTATTATTATTATTAATGCAACCAATAATCAAAATAATAAGTTTTAAAAGATAAATATCTGTAAATACCTGAATTTTGCCAATTGATTTCAAGGGTTCTTTAAAACTCTGACAATTCGCCGTAATTATGACAACTCATCAATACCAATTCCAAAACCAGGTTGGAATAGTGATGAAAAAGGTAACCACCCATTAACAGGAACTTTTTTAAGCAGAAAATATATAGGTGTATCATTAATAACGCAACTACTTTTCTAATTAAATCTCGCCTTTTCCGTGTGCATGTGAGTGGTTTCCTGTCAGCTGCTTTCAAGATCTGTATTCATAACTGTCGAGAGGTGCTTTGGTCAGACTGCAGTAGTCTGACAATAGAGGGGTCACTCTTGGCACCTTTGATGAATTCTTCCAGAGAGAGTCTGCCTACAAATTTGAATAAAAGAAGAAAAAAAGAAAGAAAGTTTATTTCACCCACTTCCAAGAGAACTTAAATATATCCTAAATATCATTTTATTTGTGTGTCAGTGGTTGTCATGGACACTGTGAAAAAATTATTTTCTAAATGAGTATTTCTCTTGTTTCTCCAACATCTTTAAAACAAGAAAAATTTACTTGGAAAGCACAGTTACATAAGACATAAAAACATTACATTTGACGATGAAAAATGATTAGGCAATTGGGTATACAAAGTTTTTTAAAGTTCTGACATATTTAACTATACATACATATTATATAATTAATATATCTTTTTTTTCAAGTGCAGTTTCTAAGACATTTTGCGTGCTTCAACTTAAGAGTCTATATCAAACTGAACAGTGAGTGGGAGACGGGTCTCGAGAGGCATACCATCGTTGTCCGTATCCATCTGTCGGAATATCTTATCTGTGCGCTTCTCTGGTGTCGACTCGTCCTCGGGCATCTTCATCACAGATGACACCATTTTATAAATCGCCTGTGAAGATTAACGGAACTGTGTGTCAAAGCATATGGTCGTTTGCTGTCACATGCAAAGGCTTCGGTTTTCAATAGCAACAAGTTTGATAAGACTGTCTTTATAATGCTACGACTGCCAGTCAAAAGTTCCATTAACGCAGCTGTCACTGTCAACACTTCCTTTCAGCGTAATCAATGCAAATGATCACCAGCTCGTATCTCTGGCAGACACATTTAATGTCACTTTCAGATATTGTTTTATAACGTGTTTGGTCGCAGGTGTAAAAGAGCCATCAATGTTATTAACATGGAGAGTCAACAGACCCTTTGAAGTAGTGAACAAAGCCTTTGTGTTTGGCCACCATTTGTGGCAAGACCATATGGCCTGTGGAACACTTGATTGAGGAGATCTGTTTATTCAGGAGGTCTGTATCACCAAACATTAGACTGAGCCAATATTGATGTGGAACAAGCTGCTCTGAAAACAATGACTCGCCGGGTAAAATACAGAAATGCAAATGAAACCAAAAGGAAGACAAGCACTAAAAAGTACATCACCTGTACGATTTCAAGCATTTCAGCTCGGCTGATATATCCGTTGCCGTCCAGATCATACATGCTGAAGGCCCAGCGGAGCTTCTGCTCCAGGCCTCCGCGTGAGGTCACGCTCAGGGCGATAATGAACTCCCGGAAATCAATGGTGGCATCGCCGTTGGTGTCAAAGGTGCGGAAGACGTGCTCCGCAAACTTTGAAGCGTCGCCATAGGGGAAGAAATTGGCGTAGATCTTCTTGAATTCCTCTACCGTGAGATGGCCAGACGGGCAGTCCTTCAGGAAGCCACGGTACCACTCCTGCAGCTCGTGGTCCGTGAACTCCGTGTTCTCCCGCAGGTCATTGAGGACCTCGGGTCGCAACTTGCTGTTCTGTTTACCCATGACCAAACTCTCTCACAGACGGTTCCCAGATCCTTGCTGCTCCCTGTCAGCACAAACACAAAGAAAAAAAAACTTCTTAGCTATTTGGAACCCCAAATGAGCCTTTTTTGTACTTTCGACACAAAGCCAGAATAAAGAGATCCACATTTCCTCTGCCGCATGTAGGTTTCGGAATAATGGAAAACGTGTTACACTTCCAAACCCAGGGAGTGGATCCTGGTATCCATGGAAACCATTTAATACCTTGTTAAGGTGAGAATTTATTGACTCCTTCAGAGTGGGGTGAAGGGGGGACGGCACTGAGCAGCATTCAGGGAGGCTAATATGAGGGCATAACTGTCACCAGACCCCCTTAGCAACAATGTAGTCGGCATGAGTTACCAGGGAGATGATGAAGAGATGTCTTTTTTTTTGCATGTGTGTGGGTAATTTGGAACGGTTGGTGTGGCTTACTGTACATGAGCCTGTGCTCGTGGCGTTAAGAGGGGGCAGAGTGTGAGTCCCTGCTCGTTCTATTTAAACAAATCATATAACGACCATATAAACGGTGAGGTGGCAGCAATGGGAAATTTAACGATAGGTTATGTAAGCTGCGTGACCATATGCACTCGTTTCCATAATCTCACACTTTTTGCTACAGCCTCTTCCTCCATTCTTCAGTTTATCTGTTATACTGTATACATTTCTTCTACGATCTTAAATTTCTGTATTAAAATAAATTTTGATATATTTGTGGGGACATAAAGTAAAAAACAAATGTCAAGATGACACTGTCCATAGTTAAGGGCAAGAAATTCTTAAAAATAAAAGCTTTTTAGGTAGTTTGATAATTGTTTAATATCTTTAAAAAAAAACACTTCACTGCTTATTAATATAATACAGTTAAAAAAAATAATGTTACCAAGTCATGACTAACAAAGCCATGTGGTTCAATCAACATGGAGAAATATCCAGAAAAATAAATAATAAAACAAAACAGGAAATGATATCACAGCACAACAAAGTCATAGTTCAGGTTGTAAATGTCATGTGGCCCAACCCTGAAAAAGTATAACTAATGACATTCATAAATAAATAAAATTACAACAAAAAATGTTATATTTAAACTTTTTTACTCTAGGGTTACATTAGATTACATTTTATAATTTATATTTTCAAAACCATATCCATCATGAACACAAAGAGTAGATTTTTAAGAATTCCGCACTTAGTTATTAAAAATATCAGTAGTTTAGCACTAGTTTTGAAGGCCATTACTATGATATTTCTGTTTGGAAAAATCTATCTTCATGCAAGCATCTTTCCTTCCAGCGAATCAGGATGTCCTACTTTAGCCCACAAGCTCCTGGTTTCAAGACTGCAGGGTGGCGAGTGAGATCATGGCTCATTACAAATATAAATTGGTGTTCCTGTGACGAAAATACCTTCTGCCATCTATCTCGTGCTGCATCCACATTTTTTCCTAAATAAAAACGTCATGGGTTACTATGACCTAAAAATCTTCCATTTTCAAACCTACCGTAAATATACATTTTTTTTTCTGCAATTTATTTCCATTAAAGCTACACTTTCTTAAGGAGGAACTATCTCAGTAAGTTCTAAGATAAATACATTGTCTAGGCATTTAGACTTGATTTTCTAGACATGGTTTTGCTCCGTTTTCTTAGTTTGTCAGGGCCATCATAAGACCGGCTCCTCCCATGGCTCGAGTCACATGGGTGAAGCTACTGGCCTGGCAGCACGCAGGCAGACAGACATAAACATGGGCGTAGCTTGCTGCTCCCTCCCTCTTTTCCCTCGACACTCACCAAGCCACTAGAAACCCAGAACTTTCCATCTGAAGGAAAAAAAATGTAAGCTCATGCTGCTGTCAAATGGAAAAAAATATTTAAAAAGTAGGGTCCCCACAGGAGGCACATATATAGATAGAGCTGAGAATCAGGCCCACATATGCATTCTCTGTGAAGAGGAACCAAACTGAAAGACACGATGAGAGGTGTGAGGAGTTGAACAGCTCTAATTTTCCAAATGCATGAAAAGCCCCTTGCAAAAAAAAAAAAAAAAAAAATTGATTCAGAACAGTGAAGTGTGAGACACATCTCCTCAAATGAATTGTGGGTGGAGAGCAGATGGTGTATTACTTTATGCTCCAGTACCTCATGGATCAGAAGCATCCTCTGCCACTCAAGTCACAAACCATAATGCTTTACAGGTGCTTTCACAACTGGCGTCTTTCTATAAACAATACAAGTGGCATTCACCCGCCCTAAAGAAAACTGGGAAAACCATTATAGCTTCTTTTGTCAATATCCCAAAGAATGACCTCATATTTCTTAAAGGGATAGATCAGCAAAAAAAATTACATTCTGACATCATTCAAATATTTTCATGTCAGTCATTTTAAACCTGTGCATTTTAACATAAAAAGAGAAATTTAAGCATTTACTGGTCATTTTTCATTAAATTAGGAGCCTGGAGCCTTAAAGTATCATAAAAATAGTTTATATGGAAATCTTCTGAAATCCTATGAAAGCTTTTTGTGAGGAATAGACAATAATGTTATCTCATTTTAACATAAAGGGACCAGTCAGTTAAGCCGTACTTAAGAACTGGATTAGACTGGTTCATTCAGATTAGTTTAATGAACCAAATAAACAGATTCAATGAAAAAATCCAACTCAAAAGAATATTTTGTTCATGAATCCACTGACATTTAAACCTTTCGCTCGTTATTCACTGATAGTTTCAACAAAGATAACTAGTCAACTGCGTAGAACTTGAGAACTGTACAAACAAACAGATTCATTCTCATTGGTCTAATGAACCAATAAAACTGGTTTATTGAAAAGATCCAACTCGCAAGAATAATTTGCTCACAAATAGACTGAAACCTAATCTTTTCAGTTGTCGTTCATTGACAGTCTTTCTTAAAATAAACAAGCAGTCAAGTTGAGTTTAATGTGAGAACTAAATAAATATGATAATATATCTGTATACTATTTTATGTATGTATGTATATATATATATATATATATATATATATACACATATACATACATACATACATACACACATACACACATACACACACATACACATATAGATTATTATTTTTATGATTTTTTTCAAAGCAGGCATCGTTGTTTCAACATGATATCATCACTTACAGCAAACTGAAGCTGTTTCTCACAAAGCTATTAGATGGCTTCAGAAAAAGCATTAGTCATATTGTCCACTTTCTATGATACTTTTTTAGGCTTCAGTTTTCTTTTTAAAGCTTGAAAGCTCCAGTTACCATTCATTAGAACAGCATGGAAAGAAAGTGCTGGTACATTCTTCAGAACACTTTTTCCATAGAGGAAGGAAAGTTATACAGGTTTGGAACGCCCTGAGAGAGAGAGGGAAATCATGACAGCTATTTCATTTTTGGGTGAACTATCACGTTAAGGGTGAAAATAGGTTTGGAAATGTCCATCAGTGTACGGTCAAGGCCGTATATACAGTTCAGTCAAGCTTGTGAGTATTTCAATGTTATTTCATTTACTTAAACTGTCTGTCCAGATGAATACATCTGCATTTGTTAGTTTAACACATTTTCTCTGTTTATCTGAAATGCCAGTTTCTATTACACTGACCCCTGATGCACTTTCCTCTCATCAAATATGTTACCCTTGCCTGCCATGCCTCTAAAGGGAACATTCTGTCACAGTAAGTCAGAGACTCTTATACTGCATCTAATGACTAAACATTCCTCTATGATTTCCACACAAGACCTAGTTTCCAGTTTCACTCCCAGTAGCCTTGGTTGCACAAACTTGTCTTTGTTACCCTCCTTCCTCTCATTAGAGTAGCCCCCAATACAAGGCTGCCACTCTGGCAAACTGGAATGTTGTGTCTCACAACCAGATTCTGCACACTCACGTGACATGTATTTTTTCACAGACCAGTGTGAAGAGCTATACAGTGCAACTATTGCCCTGAATTTATTTCCAGATAACAGCTTTCATTACACTCCATTCAAATCAAACAAAAATATGAGCCAGGTTGCCATGTGCACGGATCAAATAGCCAGAGAGACGTTACCTGGAAAGTGAGGGACACACTTTGTACACATCAGTGCAATTCAGCATGTAGTTGTACAGTATTCATCTTTGACCCATCATGCATAAAACATCAACTCAATTAACTGTGTGTGTGTGTGTGTGTGGCTCATTAAACCTTGTTTTCCCCAATGTGGCATAACAAAATGCACCCTGACAGGTGTCAAAAGATCAGTAGAACAGAAAACACTGTTTTTCTGCTGCTCTGGTGGACCATAAAATCACAGGACAACAAACAATCCGCTTGTTCCCTCTTTTGAGAATTCAGGGTATTTTTCCCTGAAATAGCTTGTCGCTAAATGTAATGATGTCGAGAGGTCATCCAATACATTTCTCATTCAGGATGAATCTCCCCAAAACAATTTTACACATTTCGCTGGTATTTACCAGATTTAGACTAGAACTAGAGATGGAAATGGAAATGTTGACAGCGGTTCCAGATCGTTCTGACATTGACGGCAGGCTGGCAGGTAAGCCTCTGAAATGACTGCAAGGCATCATGGAGAGACTTGATTGGAAAATGGGAAATCGACCTCCTGCTCCTGCTGTGAATATCATGCTGTGACCCACAAGGTGATCATAATACAGGGGAAATTAAGAATACAAATGGCAAGTGAACTGGAAGAATAACCTATTGTTTTCACACCATCACAAGCAGTGTAACTATAATTATACACTCATATATATATAATCTATGTAGTAATATGTGGATATTCAAGGAAATCAAGTGATTTAGTGTATCAGATTGATGCGAAGGATTAAATAGAGTCATTTAACATCATAAAGCCAGTTTTCCTGAGCATTAAAAACAGCCCCTGCCTAACTTACATTCATTGATTATGGATTCATGAACTAAAAAAGAAATTAATTTAAAAAAGAAATTAATTCTCCAACCTAGAACTACAAAAATAACCTCACGTGTCATTGCAAAAAAACATCGCAGACTGTTAAAATGAGACATGAAACTAGTATTTATCCTAAACATTATTTAGACATAAAGAGCTGTGTAGCCTTTTATTGACTCTCATGGACCGCTATCAGGCAAATGATGGGTTACAAACAGCGGCATATGGTGTTGAAAAAGAGAGAGATAAATATTAGAGTCTTAAAACAGACATCAACTTACCTCAGAAAATGACAGAGCTGATATGTCTCCCAATTTGTCAGCTGTAGATTTGGTCCCGGGTCCTGAGGAAGGAGTGTCCTCACAAAACTTTCAACATTTTCAACGCTGCATGAAAAAAACTAACAAAAGCTTGCATATACAAACAAAAAATAAGGGTTGTTTACACGTACCGGTCGATCTTGTAGACTAAAAGTTGGAATGTTGTTGTAATAAAGGCGAAACGAAAGAGTTATATATCGCAGAATATATTACAGACTCCATAACATCTCAAAGGCTCACTTGAAACCTCATCATTGAGCGAGAGACCTGACACCACACAGCTCTGCTCCTCAGTCAGTGGACGAGACCAAAACTAGACTGTAGGGGGGACTCGTGGACCTGAGAAAGAGATGTCACTGCCAGTTTCATATTTGAGAACATTCACATTCTAAACTCATGTTTCAAGTTGCAATATAGTTGAAGACAAATAATTAATAATTTCTGTGCACACACAGCGATCAAGTGAGAGCAAAACTCTGTGCTACTCTTTGGACGAGTCCGTACGCTTCGAAGAAGAGCAGATTGCAATATACATCAGTGAAAAAAGAACAGTTCACTAGCGGAAAAGAAAACGTGTACTTGTCTGCAGCTGGATACCGTTGCATTGCATCTCCATAACCGCTCATTTCTCTTGTAAAACTTGATTTTTGTCTTTAAACATTATCTCTCTTCTTGATTACAAGAATGGCATATCTAAAGATAGGAAGCCGAGTAGCTAAAATGTAAGTTTAGGCTATTTACAGTTAAGGGATGTTTAAATAATGAGGCTATGTAGTCTTCATCGTGACTAGTAGGCTACTATTCTTGCAGGTTTTGGCAACCTTTTAGTTTTTCTTTCTTTCTTTCTTTCTTTCTTTCTTTCTTTCTTTCTTTCTTTCTTTCTTTCTTTCTTTCTTTATTATTTTTAATCAATATCCAATCACTGCTACCAGGTAGGCTACCTAATGACGGAATTTACCCCACATAACATCACCCTGTATTAAATAGCCTATGGATTTATATTTTAATATTCAGTTCCGATGCCTTTCGTGTTTTAATAGCTCAAATTATTTCTATTTTATAAAATTCTCAATATTATGAAAGATTTGAGATAGGAAAACGCTGATGGTAATATGTTCGATATCTCCACCAGGAGGCAGCAGATGTTGTCTTGTAATTTCTCTTGCAGCCAAAAAGAGTACACAGCTCGTCATATTTCAATATAGCCTACTGTATATTCCTGAATATGTAAAAACAGTATATTTTATCACAACATTCTGATTCAAAACAGTTATCCAAACTCTATCCCAAAATGCAGTTTATGTCCTCTCCTAAAAATCATGTTGTGATTTTGAAATCTACTTTTTTATTATTTTAAAAACAAACCATCTTTCCAAAACAGAAAAACACTCATGATCTCTGATTGTACAAATGACCTTAAGTAATAACAAGACATTGATTGTACAAATTACTATAAGGAATAACAAAACACTGTAATTGCATGAATTTGCAATGAATCTACAAGTGACTTATTTTATGTTTTTAATAATATTTGTTTTATATAATTTAGATTTCTCAGCTGAATTGACCCCAGACCCATAAACGACCTCCCATGTTTAAACATGATTCTTGAGAATGATAGACCATGATGACACTGAGCTCAAAAACAAACAGCTAATGTTGACATATAAATGTACCTCAGACACACAGGGGCAATGGACTTTATGGTCACTCCATGGAAGCATGCTGATATTTCCATAGGCCTACCATTTTGACTCCAGAATTTTTTTCTACTGAAAAACAATTAGCATGAAGAGATCTGTCTGTCTATGTTATTAATGACATTGAATACTTGAAGCAAATCAATATAAAATCTACAGGTGCATCTCAATAAATTAGAATGTTTGGGAAAACTTCATTTATTTCAGTAATTCAACTAAAATTGTGAAACTCATGTATTAAATAAATTCAATGCACACAGACTGAAGTACTTTAAGTCTTTGGTTCTTTTAATTGTGATGATTTTGGCTCACATTTAACAAAAAAAAACCAAATTCACTGCCTCAACAAATTAGAATACGGTGACATGGCAGTCAGCTAATCAACTCAAAACACCTGCAAAGTTTCCTGAGCCTTCAAAATGATCTCTCAGTTTGGTTCACTAGGCTACACAATCATGGAGAAGACTGCTGATCTTACAGTTGTCCAGGAGACAATCATTGACGCCCTTCACAAGGAGGGTAAGCCACAAACATTCATTGCCAAAGAAGCTGTTCACAGAGTGCTGTATCCAAGCAAGTTAAATGAAAGTTAAGTGGAAGGAAAAAGTGTGGAAGAAAAAGATGCACAACCAACCGAGAAAACACAGCCTTATGTGAATTGTCAGGCAAAAACGATTCAAGAATTTGAGTGAACTTCACAAGGAATGAACTGAGGCTGGGGTCAAGGCATACAGACGTGCGAAGGAATTTGGCTACAGTTGTCGTTTTCCTCTTGTTAAGCCACACCTGAACCACAGATAACGTCAGAGGCGTCTTTCCTGGGCTAAGAACTGGACTGTTGCCCAGTGGTCCAAAGTCCTTTTTTCAGATGATAGCAAGTTTTGTATTTCATTTGGAAACCAAGGTCCTAGAGTCTGGAGGAAGTGTGGATAAGCTCATAGCCCAAGTTGCTTGAAGTCCAGTGTTAAGTTCCCACAGTCTGTGATGATTTGGGGAACAGTGTCATCTGTTGGTGTTGGTCCATTGTGTTTTTCCAAAACCGAAGTCAGTACACCCATTTACCAAGAAATGTTGGAGCACTTCATGCTTCCTTCTGCTGACCAGCTTTTTGAAGATGCTGATTAAATTTTCCAGCAGGATTTGGACCTGCCCACACTGACAAAAGCACCAAAGGTTGGTTAAATGACACACTGGCAAGCAAACTCACCGGACCTAAACCCCAGAGAGAATCTATGGGGTATTGTCAAGAGGAAACTGAGAAACAAGAGACCAAAAAATGCAGATGAGCTGAAGGCCACTGTTAAAAAATCTGGGCTTCCATACCACTTCAGCAGTGCCACAAACTGATCACCTCCATGCCATGCTGAATTGAGGCAGTAATTTAAGCAAAAGGAGCCCCATCCAAGAATTGAGTGTACATCTACAGTAGATGAACATACTTTCCAGAAGGCCAACACTTCAGTAAAAATGTTTTGTTTTTGTTTTTTTTGGTCTTATGAAGTATTTTTATTTGTTGAGGTTTTTGTTAAATGTGAGCCAAAATCATAACAATTAAAAGAACCAAAGACTTAAACTACTTCAGTCTGTGTGCACTGAATTTATTTAATACACAAGTTTCACAATTTGAGTTGAATTTCTGAAATAAATTAGAATTTCGTTGAAAAATGTATTTATTTCAGAAATTCAACTCAAATTGTGAAACGTGTATTAAATAAATTCAGTGCACACAGACTGAAGTAGTTAAAGTCTTTGGTTCTTTTAATTGTGATGATTTTTTTGAGATGCACCTGTATAATCTGTTGAACTGATCTTATAACAGATACCAATTCAACTATTAATTAAAAAATATATATATATATATATATTTAATTTAGAATTTAGATGTTTTTTTATAATTATAATAATAAAAAATAAACTAAACAAATCTTCATGTGAGGGAATAAAAGTACCACTCGATGTTCTTCATTGTAAAGTCCAGCTTTAGGATTTCATTTTAGGATCTGATGTGAAGTTTAACTACAAAACAAACAGTACATGTTGGGGTTGAGATGATTGATTTTTGTGTGTTGATTTGGCATCAAATCAAGCACCCATAAGATCAGCACCAATCAGACTGCAAAGAAATGTCTCCCTTCTCAAACATATAGATTTTTCTAGAAACTCTTTACATTAGATGTTAATGTTATGTAAAAATTAAGAAAAATAAGCCTTTTATTTGGTCAAATATACAATGTTGTTTAACAGAAGTCAAATTTAAACACAAATCAGTTTTTATCAGATTTGCCATGCATATGAGGAATTATGGGATAAGGCTGAAGTTAGTTTAAAACTAATAAACAACATTAATGCTCTTAAAAATAGAAAACAAAACACTTGACAATTCATGAAATCTGTTGTCTACTGTGTATCTTCCACAGTTTAAATGTACAAAGCTACATTCTTTTCCTAAAATCATGACGTAGTGTGGATGATTGTGGGTGTCACATGTTAGATATGCCATGCATGTGAGTGAAGTTTCTATTGTACAGCATATCCAACACCATATTAAGCAATTCCCACTCCATTATGAGGTTTCATAGAAGGCCCTGCTGACTGAATGTTCTGAACTAAACCAAAGTATCTACATTGAGAGTGAATGGTTTCAAGCATCATTGCAACAGTAAAAAGAAATAGGATTCACTATATCAGTAACCCTTGTCATACCACAACTGAAAGTTCATGTATCTAGTATCTAGACATCAGAAAAGTTTCGCATATAATTGAATTAAAAGACTCTGGCTGAAGTAAAACATGGCAGGACAGGGCACAGTATCATTGAGGACTTAAAGTACAGAAACATTTTGTTCAGTAAGTAAATCCATAGCATTATCTACTCGAAAAGGTAAGCAACTTGCCTCCTAAGACAAAAGATAAGCTCATCAATGCAGGAACGAAGGTTGGATCCAACTCAAATGTCCCGATCAAAGTCCACACAGGATGTAAATGAACAAATGTGTCTCCTAAAAATGTATGCATGCTATCACAAAGTATAGGAGTCTTTAGGAATTTGTCATATTTGTTATTTACACTTGTTTGTGAATAAATATGAAAATGAAGTGTTTACTTTTGAAACAGTATTAAACTCATACAAATGCTTTCATGATTTATTTCAGATGTTTGCCATTTATTTTACTTTAATCATTTTTACATTACATAAAAAAATGATTCATTGTCTGTTTAACATACAGTATATGAGTCTGTGCTGACGTTATTGCACAATGTACGGCATCCCAGAACTGTTCAAGCCCAAAACCTTATCGGAAAGTGCCTGTAATAAGAGTAAGTGTTGATAAAGTTGTGTATTGCAAACCTCAAAAGCTTCTGAGGCAATACACTGTACATTCTGTACAAATACTTTGCATTTTGTGTTTTTACTCAATGCAAGTATGGTACACCTGATTTAGCATTTACAAAAAGATAGGCCAATTCAACAGACCCAAATGATTAAAATGATCAATTGAATAAAGAAATACTTCCTTAATGTTAATATTATTAATTTTTTATTGTATTATTATTATTATTATCAATATTAATGACAATTATTAACAATATATATATACTTTAATAAAATCACGGACCAAGTCACCCATGCAAGCCCTCACAAAAGAGATTTTATTTGTGGTCTATTTGATTAGATAAGAGTTATCTTGCAATAGTTACGCAACTGTCTGTGTTTGATAATGTCATTACGCATCTTTCTTTTACAGTATACTGTACTGAGGTCAGGTTCTCACTAATTTCTAAAGCCTGACTACAGCATTGTACAGGTTCAATACCTGATAAAATGCAATAAAGAAAATTAAATGGTACATTGAGCCCTAATTTCTGAGAGTAGAGATAGTTTGTAGATCAAAGTATTATACAGACTAAAAGTAGCCTAAGGAAATCCTTAAAGAACATTCCTAAAGGAAAAGAGTTGATTCTGCATCAGGATCCCAATGTGATAGAGGTATAAACCATGTAATGCGAAAGAATTGTTTGCGCAGAAAGAGACATTAGTCAGCTTGTATTTTCATTATTTTAATATATGAATATATAATGTTTCTGTATTTTTGTAAAAGCACTATGAGAAAGAAATTAAATCAGTGCACTTCTCTTCTCTTCTTCTTATGTAAGACAGAAAAGACAAGTCTGTCAATATCTGAACTTTGATATCAGTGGACTTTTAAACAGGCATTCATGATTAAACAGTGCTGTGTGTTCTCCTTTTCAACCAACTAGTGTTGTATAAATTACCTAAAAGTCATACTCAAGCAAAAGTACAGATATCTTACCAGAAAATGACTTTGGTAGAAGCTGAAGTGCTAGTTTAGAATATTACTTGAGTAAAAGTCTTAAAGTATGTGATATTTAGTGTATATAAGAACGATTTAAAATTGTAAATGTACTTAAGTATTGAAAATAAAAGTACAAGTAAATGCAAATGTAAAAGAAACAAATACACACACACACACACATATATATATAAATATATATATATATATATATATATATATATATATATATATATATATATATATATATATATATATATATATATATATATATATATATATATATATATATATTTATATACACACACACACACAGCTTGAGTAAGATTGTGTTCAGTTTTAACTATTTCTACCATTTTGTATTTTTGGGTAAGAATAAGAAGCACTTCATTCATTACTTAGTGTCTTTCATTGAAACAAAAGAAAATATTTCTGAAGTCTGCATCTGAAATAACATGTATTTACACCATTTATGTATTGCAGAGGGTACATGGATTAATTTAAACTGCAGATACAGATGTATAAAAAGGCATAATGTTTTTGTTTAACATAAAACTGTGAATACTGACATTTGAAATAATTTGAAACATGAAAAAAAGTAAAAATGTGAAATTTAAACCGCCAATAGGTTACAGCAGAGCATCTGAGCGAAGTGGAGCAGTGTGACCAATTCCCGCCCCAACATAACATTTTTCTAGTAGGCATAATTGTTTACTGTTTGTACCAAAATTCTTGGATAATTGTCTAAAATTATGCATGCTGATAAATAGCAATACTCATGTTTCAAAACGAAATTCTTACATTCTTCTCAATTTTATTAATTGTATTAATTAAAATGTATTAAATATATTAATATAATCTTAGCAAACATAGCCTAGCTAAAATGCAAAAACGGAATAAGTGTTTTTTTGTATTTTCGTTCTTTATATTTCTGTGAAAATGGCTGCCATTGTTATGCAATAGAACATTCAAAACAGGCTCATTAAAACACAAACGCACACACACACAGGAGATGAAATGTGCCTAGATCTTTACAAAATACATCTGGATTATAAAGACCGTGAAAAGCACACACAAGATAAAATGCATTTAAGAAACGCTTGGATGAGTGAGTCATTGAGATTCAGCCGATTCATTCAAACGGCTGATTCATTCAGAAACAAAGCATTTGAATGTGTTAATGGGTGAATCACTGAATGATTTATTCAGCTGATTTGTTCAAATAGCTAATTCATTCAATAAGTAAACAGCGATCAGTGATCTGTTTGGAATTATTTTCGTTAGCAAAATTGAGCAAAAATAAAAACTAGTATGTCTAAAATGTAAGTCACTTATTACTTTACTAAACTTGTATAAAATGATTATTAAATGTGTAAAATATATTAAATGTATTCATGTATCTGCAGAAAAATGGTATCTTTGTGTGATAAAGATATAAAAAGCATACAGAAGCATTATTGCCATCTACAGTTTAGAATGCCTGGAATATTGTTTTTAATAGACTAATAAATGAATGTGCATGCACTCTGTGTGTGATTTGTTGATATAGCCTTCTTGATAGCTTAAAATTGCACATCATTACAACAACACTTATCGTTAGCATATTATCGCAGACGATGCTGTATCGCACACCCCAGCCTCAACCTGAGTGGGAAATTAAATCATCCGCGGTTGTGCGCGATGAGCAAAGGTGTTTTTTAGGAACTTGTAAAACACCAGACCACTGATTTGTCAAACCTGCTTTCCTGCAGTCGGTGTTCTGATTATTTTATGGTATTAACGAATATACTTAGGGGAACTGAATCGGAGAAAAAGTATACATTTTAATTGTAGTGGAGTAAAAGTTGGCTGAAACATAAAAACTCAAAAAAGTATGGATACTCCCAAAAAAAGTACTGTAATTAAGTATTTTTACTTCGTTACATTATACCACTTTAAAAGACTGGCCAAAAAAAGCATCATTTTATACAAACTGTTAGCTGCTTTAAAATAGAAAATGGTTTCTTCTCAGGGTTAGCATTAGTGTTGAGCCTTGACTTGAGACTCTCAAACAGTGCATTCCAAGTCATAGAAGACAGACTACAAGACAGACTTAATATAAATCACTGACAATTTAATCAGCGAAACACATTAATTCATACAATTTTTCTTTTTTATTGGGCACACTTAAGAGACATATTCAAATACACAGGTTAAAGATTCATGTGACTGCTGGCCTCATCAGATTTTGTTTCTGGCTCAATGCTTTGAATGAGGATGGCATTTCTCTTTTTAAGAGGAGACAAAATCTTTCTTGACTGTTGTAGTATTGTTTAAGTAATCAATAACAAACATTACAGGGAAAATACTGCATATAGTGCTCTATATCACGATAGCTAGTGAAGCTTATAAGGATGTTACGGACCAATTCTAGAATGAATAGCTTTCCATAAATAAAAAAATAAATGCCTTTGAAAAATAACTTTCTGTGTATCCAAGAAGGCTTGCCAGGGCAAACGTGATTAATCGAGATCAACAACACAAAATAAGAGGTTAGAGGATAAAGTAAATGGGTCAAAAGGGCAGAAGGTTTAATCATTTATTCCAGTATCAGTTTAGTCATGTCTGAATGGAAAAACCCTTGGCAAATGACATCAAAATAAAATGCAGTGAAATATGTCAGTTCCAAGATTAGGTATATGACGACTTCTGGTTTGGTCCATACATAATGTCCTACTTTGCAACCTCATAATTAAGAAGGCATAAAAGAAAGACAGGCTGCCTGTCGTCAAATAACATCACAAGACGAACCAGAAGGCGCTTGTTGAGATGTTACCAGTATAAAAGGTTGGTTAAAATATTTAACAATTTAACAAATGTAATTTTTTTTCTGAATATACAATTATATATATATATATATATATATATATATATATATATATATATATATATATATATATATATATATATATATATATATATTAAAGTAGTTAAACAAAAAAATAATTATCTGTGTATTAATAAGATGAGGTCACATAGAAAACAAAAGGGCATTAATGAACTAATCAATTAACAGATCAAGCAAACCAAGTGAAAAAGCATTTTACATTTTCTCTCCATTTGAAAAGCCATTGACATTACATGAAATAGTTGCCTTTGTCCTGCCACAGAGGCAGAAGATATGAACTTTGGAGTGGGGACTTTACTTCTTGCAGCTACCATCTCTCCTCCCATTCCTGCAGAACCTATAAAGCCATTAACAGCAGCAATACAGCAGATCACATCTGAAGGAAGGTCTGAAGGTCTGAAGGAAAGAGCTTAACTGAACCCATTATGGGGGACACTAAGCTCTGCCTTTTGCTGTTTCTAAGTGGAATAGTCTTGACATGTAAGTACTACTGAGGATTTAAAAGAAACATTTGTGACTTTTGTATGTATGTATTTTATATTTTTAATTATTTTGTTTCAGTTCTAGTAGTAGTCATTTGTTTCTAAAAATTTTAAAATTCTATTTTTTTTAATAAAATATTTGTATTATATTACATATTAGTAACTACTGGTAAACATACATTAAGAATATAAAATGTTAAAGATGATACATTTAAGTGAAATTGTCTGTTGTCATCATGTATTAATTAGTTATGGTTGATATTGTTTGTTTAATACTCCTTGCTGTTTGTTCATCTTAGATGCTCAAGATGAGGAATTACCATGCCTTTGTAAGTCCTAAGAATAATTTTTATTATAATTTTTTTTTTTTTTAAGAAAATGTCAGTTGTATATAAAAAGGTCCATACGGTATTTATTACCAAATGATATTTAGCAGGAAAAATAAAATAAAAAGCATCCTTCTTTAAGTTATGTTACAGTAATAATAATAATAATAAATTTTTGTTTTATAATTTATCTCTTCACAAAGGCAATTTAAAGCTAAAGAAATAATAATGTATCCTTGAGTGTCCTTGATTTTTAAGATGTGATTTTTGCACCTCTAGTGGCCAAAAGGTACAAGAGCTTCCACAAGTATGAATACACCTACGAAACAGAGTCCCTAAATGCACTGAACGGAGCAACCAACGGCCCCAAAGCAAGATGCAAGGTATAAATGACGAATGCCTATATATTTAGATTTTTTTTTTCTTCCTAAAATTTGAAATTTTAATCAAATTCTTTTTTAAACAGGTTGAAATTGAGGTCCCACGTACATGCAGCTACATCATGCGCACAACAGAGTGCGAGTTGAGTGAGGTGACTGATGTTGATGCAGAAGGAAAGCCTATCTTTGGGCCATCTGCTGGTGCAGACGCTTTCAAGGCTGCCATGGAGAAGTATGTTTCTCAAGGCATTCTACACCAAATAATACACACACACATATATACACACACACACACACACACACACACACACACACACACACACACAACAGAATGATATAACATATTTATTTTAAGCAGATAAGAAAAAACATATTTAAACGTAACATAAAAACACATCCTACCCTGATCGTAATTCTCAGGAACCTACTGAAGTTCACTGCTGAGGGAGATGATGACATCAAGTTGTTTCCTGAGGATGATGAACCAGTCAATATTTTGAACATCAAGAGAGGTCTAATCTCTGCCCTGGCAGTGCCTGTGTTGGAGGAGGACAGGAACAGGAGAATGGTCGGTCTCTAAACCATTGCAAAACGTTTACATTTGTTAAAAGGTTGATATGTATTGACTAATCCATCATGAATTATTTTCCAAATCCAGCCCACTATCTACGGTATGTGCAAGACAGGCTACACTGTGAACACCAGAGAGGACATTGCCACCGATGTCACCCTCAACAGAGACCTGTCTAAATGTGACAATTTCAGACCGGTCAAGGACCACACCAGTCCCCTGGCCCTTATCACAGGCCTGGTAAGTCAACTCGTCTTTGAACAAGACAACAAATAACAGTGTGCTGGATATCTGATGGCTTCAAAAATATTTGAACTTGCTTTCTTTTCATCACACAGCACTACCCACTTGCTAAGCTCATTGAAAGCAGTCAAACCTGCAACTACAAGTTTGATAATGCACAGAAACACATGACCTCTGCTTCCTGCACTGAAAAACACATGCTTGTGCCTTTTTCTTACAAGTGAGTTCACTGACAGCTACATGGGTTTTTACTTTTGACTGAGCGTTTCGTTTATTGATCTGCTTATTCATTCTGATTATAAACAGAGGACAGTATGGAGTTACTAATGTAGGAAAACAAGTCTTAACTCTTGTGGGAGTGTCAGTGCACAATGATAGAATCTTTGAACATGGTAAGCAATTCTTCAGACACTTAAATTAACATGCGTTTGCAGTAATTGAATTTCAATTAATGCCGTTTTCGTGTTTACCAACCTCTAGATGTAGCCAACATGAAGACCTTACATCTTGATGGAAGCATTGACTCAGTCCATCCAATTAAGGATAAAGAGGTCATGCTTTCTGTTCTACGGGAACTGGCTGGCCTTTCCGAGACCAACAATGGACACAACAGAGCCCACCTAGCTCACAAGCTCATCGCTACAATCCGCAAAATGAATTCTGAAAGCCTGAGCGCTGCTCTCCCAGAGGCCCTGGAGATTTCTCGCTCCCTGGTGTACCAGGCGTTGTTCCAGTGTGGCACGCCAGAATGCACCAGCTCCATCTTGCAGGTTCTCAGGACCTTTGACCGTTCTTCCTTAGAGATTGATGCTGCAGTGTATGCCATGGGAATGGTTCCCAACCCATCCAGAGACCTTGTTGAGGAAATGCTGAAGATGGCCAAGTACAAGAACAGCAAGCCCATCTACTATGCCCTTAGCAATGCTGTCAGGAGGTGAGAAATCACACAACTCAACTGTAGCCATGGTATTTGATCTAAAAGTAAAATTGAAAATTTATGTCTTATGCAAGGCTCTATGAAGCTGAAGGAAGTGTCACCCCAGAGATTCAGGGAGTTGCTGATTACGCTCTTGAACAGATTGGTGACTGCACAGGCGACCAGGAACATGTGTACCTTTCCCTGAGGGTATGTTCAACCTATTCCATTCCTCATGCTTCACAAAGTTAAAAATAACACCTGATATGTGGATACTGAAATCTGTATATGAAATCTCAAAGGTCATTGGAAACATGGCTGCTGCCGTCGGAGCCGCAAGCCCTGCTCTAAAATCTGCGATTATCCAATGTGTAAACCAACCTGCTGCATCCCCTGAGGTCCAGCAAGCTGCTATTCAAGCTTTTAGACTCACTTCTGTCCCTGACGAGGTAAACAAGATATATAACCTAATTGAAAGACTTCTAGAATTTTCAATAAATCTAAAGTATTTACAATAAATGTATGTTTGGCTAACATAAACTTGCTTAACTTTCTAACTCGCTATACTTTCTAACAGGGCAGAGAGGTGCTAATGAAGGTCATTTTCGATGAAGCCGCACCCATACAGAAGCGCGTTGCTGCGTATCTCATTGTGATGAAGGACCCTCAGCCCTCTGAACTGGCTCAGCTGGTTGCTGCTCTGCCTAAAAATGAAAACTGTCAGGCTATGAGCTTTGTTAACTCACATATCAGCAACATCCTAAGCTCCACAGCATCTGAGACTAAAGAGTTAGTAGAAATCTTAAAACGTTTTAACATCTTAAGTATAAAAACTGTATCTAATTTCTCTTCTGCTTCTCAGACTTCGAGATAAGATTGTCAATGCCCTCCAAGACAATGAGATCAGAACTTCCACAGATCCAACAAAGTACTCACGCAATTACAAGATTGGCTCTCTAGAGGGAAATGTGATCTTTGAGTCTGAAGAACGTCTGCCCAATGAAGTCATCCTGGAGATGGCCCTGAATGCTTTTGGATATGATGTAGACATGTTTGAGGTACAAGAGTAGTCTACATTTTTAAATCTTCTTCTTTTGATTTTATTATATTTGTTATATTGATGTTGTTATTTTTCGTTCTAACAGATTGGGTTGAATGGCAAGGGACTGGAGCCCACTGTTGATGCCCTTATGGGTATTGATGGATTCTTCCATGACACCATGCAGAAGACAATTAACTATGCAGCTGATAAAGTGCCAAGAGGCAACGACATTATGCAGAGAATGTTCCCAGCTCTATGGAATAACATAAAAATGCAACAGGTCTTTTACATTTACAAAAATGGCAACCTTTTAGCAGTTTTCTTTGTTTGGTGTATCACTCACATACATCTCTCATTCTAGGCTCCTCAAAGCATTGTCAAGGAAATCATGGATAATGTTAACAAGCTCATCCAGAAACTAAAGGTCCAGGATAACCCAGAGGCTATGGTCTACCTGAGGCTTTTGGGTGCTGAAATGGGCTATCTCAAAACCAAGGATATGGAAGGCATGGCCAGCTCTGCTGCTTTGCTGGCTAATAGACTCTTAAACATGTTCCCTGTTGATGTAAGTGAACTGCTTTAAAATACATATAAGTGCTAAGAAAATCTGCTTAACAAATAAAACACCATAATAATTAAAAAGGTTGAAATTTATAGAGTGAATGATTTGTTTTACAGTTCTTAAGGAACCTTTACTCAAGTGTCAACAACAACCTTTTCCTTCACTACGTCTTCTTGGACAATGAGTTTTATCTACCCACTGGTACTGGAGTTCCATTAAGAGTTGCCCTGTCTGGTACTTTTGCTCCAGGAGTGAAAGGAGGACTGAAAATTGCCCCTGATATGGTATGGGTCCAGCCTTTTACTCATTGTAATCAGTAACCAAGGTTTTACCGAGCTAGATTATTTAACTTATTTATTTCTCTTTTCACACAGAGCGAAATGGCTTTCATGCCATCTGTTGGAGTGGAGTTTGTGACTGAGGTTGGAGCTCTCTTACCTGACTATGTTGAGTCTGGTCTAGAGATGCATACTAACATCTATCATGAGAGCGGTCTTAAAGTAAAGGTTTCTGTAACCAAAAAGCAGCTCAAGCTGACCTTTCCCACACCCCAAGCTCGAACAAAACTCATCAGTGTGACGTAAGATGCTACTGTTAACATGAAACGCAATCATGATAAACAAATTTTTTTTTTTATAATGCTCTACAAATACATAACAAAAAATCATTTTATTTTCTCTGCACAGTAACTCCTTGTTCTCAGTGACTGGTATTGAAACAAAGACTATCCCTCCAATGATGGAACATGTCAAGGCACAGAAATGCACTCCTTTCTTCCCTGGTTTTAAGTACTGCAGTGCCCTGCAATATTCAAATGCATTTTCCAGTGATGCCTCTCCCTACTTCCCCTTGACTGGTGACAGCAAGTAAGGACAATATTAGTGTATTAATTTGTTTGTTTTCTTTCTTTTTTGAGTCTCAAAATTTTAACACAGAACTGTGTCTTTAGATTTGCCATTGAAATCCACCCCACTGGTGAGGTTTCTGCATACACAGCTATTGTCGACTATGTGTATGAAGACAAAGTTGACAAGATTACTTTTGGTCTGAAGGCAGAAGGTAAAGCATTGCTTCCCCAAAATTCCTCACAATCTCAACACATTTTCGTCTATTAACTAACTGAAATGTTGCTCTTTTTCCATATAATAGGAGCATCATTTGAGGGGACTGCAAAACTGATGTTCGACAGACAGAAATACAGTGTCTCAGCTGATCTCCAAATTCCTGATTATGACCTTGAAGCTGGAATTCGGGTTCATTCTGTTGAACGCAGCACTCAGAGCAGGGCCACACATTCCATTCAGCTTGACTTCATTAACAAGAATATACCTGAGGCATCTCTTATCGCCCTTGCTAAGTATGCACATGTCTATATGAAATATGTTCCAACAATAATAACATATTTTGAATAATTACACATTATACAAATAAACTCATGGGTTTAGTATTTTCTTCCTTCTTTAGGACACAGTCAATGAAGGATGCCATGCTGCAGGTTCAGCTGCTCATTCCTCATTTTCAGACTGATGCTAAAGTAACTGCACAACTGAAGGGTCTTGCAGTAGAGCTTGAAAGTGAACTTAGTCTCCCGGAGAAAACGTCCTCTATCCAGAAAGTCATTCTGAAATATGGTACATTTTAATTCGAACTGTACTTACTTACTTAAATTCAACTTCATCTCAAATTCTGTAAATGCACTGGAAGTCCTCTGCTATATTAATTGATTTTCATGTTCTTTTTAGATGCGGAGAAGATTGAGGCTGAGGTCATTTCTAATGTTAGCACAGAGATTCACAACAGTATTCCTATGGATGCCATCAAAACCACAGTCAGTGACCTGCTTGATCAGAAGATTGGTACATATGATATGAAGATCCGTGATGTCTTGATCCAGTCAGTTGAGGTAAATTTAGAATAAATAATTGATTCCCCAAACCAATAAATTCATAAGCATACAAAAATTTGAATGTAACATATACTCAATAATCATCCAGGCCTCAAATACCTACCTGGAGCAATTAGCCACCAACATCCCATATGTCCAGGGCTTTAGGATTCCTGCCCTTCCAGAATTCACTGTCCCCAAGAAGCTTTTCCTGAATGCGTGAGTGAATTAAAAATATAACAATACATTTCAAAATGCAGAAATATGTAACATATCTACAATGTTACACATACTAATTAATGTTAAGTACATTAATGCAAAATTGTATCTTTTTCAACAGCGAGGGTTCTGCTAAATACAAGTTTGGCCAGAATTATTATACCATCTCCATTCCCCTTCCTCTTGCTGGGAAATCTTCTGGAGATTTCAACTTCCCTGCTGCCCTGACCACACCAAAACTGGTATTACCTCAGCTTGGCCTGGAAGTTGATTCCATTAGCATTCCTCTTCCAGAGGTTTTTGTTCCTGAGAGTCTGTCTGTGTCAGTGCCTCACACGATAAAGGCAGAGATGTCCAGCAAGCTAAACAGCAACTTTTACAACATGGAGGCAACAATTTCCGCTGGCAGGGAACTTGGTGAGAAACCAAGCTATTCTGCCACGATTGAAGCAACTGGAACTAGCCCAGTGGATCTCCTCTCCTTCAAAATGGAAGGTATTTGTATATTTTTTTTGCTACTATATTATTCCTAAACACATTTTTGTAATCTGTAATTAAATAATCATTACTTAAACGTTATTATGCTTATGTTTAGGATCTGTATTAGTGGAAGAAACACCTGGGGAATCTTTGAGGGCTGAGCTGAAATCCGCATTTGATCATAAGCTATTTGAAGCCAGTCTTAATTATGCCGAGGAACTGACTACTGCTGAAAAAATCAAATTTAACTCAAGCAGCAAGATTGAGGCTAACAGTCCCTTGGGTCTGAAGATTTCACTGGAACACACAGACCAGATTAGATTCAATGAGGATGAGATCTCTGGAAAAGGAAACCTGATGGGCTCCATCAAGGCTGGTCCTCTGAATGGTGAAGTTGCTGTCAGTCAGTCATTTATTGTACTCCCATTTAAGCCAGAAGTGAAAATTGAGTCCTCTCTGAAAGTAGACTCAGACCTTTTCCAAGCAGAGAACATAATTGAAGCGGTGCTTGCCAATGGAGAGCTCTCTGTTATCTCAAAAACAACTGCATTTGAGAACACTCTGATACATGACGCTGAAGTTACCTATACAGGGTCTCTACTTGCTCTGAAGTCAGAAACAAGGGCAGAGGTTCTTAGTCTTAACATCCGAAATGTAGCTGCGGCTAGTGCTAGTCCAGATTTGGTCAACATTAAAATTGAGACTAAGGCTGACACTTCTGCTGGGGATGAAAATCGTGTCCTTTCCCAGTTTGTAGCAACACTGGATGCCAATGGGCTGGATGTAAAAGGTGATGTCTCTGCAAATCTTATTGAACACACAGCTTCCCACAAGTGCAGCCTATCCCTGACCAGGGATGGCCTGGCCACGAGTGGCACAACCTCAATGGAAAGCACTCTCATTCCTTTGACGCTTGAGAACAAATTCAACGGAGACCTTGACACATCAAAGCTTTCCTTGTCAGCTGAGACGAAGGGTACATTTATGGAAATGCTAATTAAAAATACAAATTCTCTGTCTGCATCCCTGTCTTTGGTAGCTTTCAAATCCAAAACGGATCTTGATGGCAATGCTGTAACTTATAATCATGATATCTCCATTCAGATCGAGCCATATAGTACTTCATTGGCAATCAAAAATAATCTGAAAGTTCTGGATATCACTCTAGATAATGATGCCCAGTTTAAAGCGCTTCCATACACAGCTGACCTGAAAGGCTTTTGGAAGCTTTCCTCTGGTGTAGATGAACTGAAGCACACATATGAGATCAGATATGTAGATCTGGCTGTCACTGCCAAGTGTGGTACTACTGGAAAACTCATGGGCTCTCACATGAGTCACAACACAGAAATTGAGGTTGCTGGACTTTCAGTCACATTCGGCAGTGATGCGCTTTTAAACTCCCAGTACCTACGCTTCAACGGTAACTTTCATGCCACTGCTGTTCCCTTCAGATTTAACGTTGACGCTATGGCCAATACAGATGGTGATTTGTATCTGTATGGAAAACAAAGCGCACAAGTTTACACTAAACTTCTTTTGAAGGCAGAACCACTTGCTTTTGCACACTCACATGAATGCAGAGTCTCAACAACTCACAATTTGGACAACGGTCTATCAATTGAAACCAACCTTGACAATAAGATTGATACCGTGCTGACACCATCTGAGCAGCAGGCCACAGTGAGAGTAAAATCTAAGGTTAACAACCATTTGTTCAACCAAGATGTGAGTGTTTACAACAACCCTGAAAGACTTGGAGTAGAACTATCTGGATCCATAATCACAAACCTCTTCAATGGGGTTGACTCTGACGATCAAGACCACCTTTTTTCAGCCTTCCTAAAATACGATAAAAACACTAACAGCCGTATCTTTAGCCTACCATTGATTCAGCATTTTCCTTTGGACCTGCAACACATTAAACTTACAATTTTAAAGATTGCTGAAGCCATGCAGTATTATATCAACCGAGAAGACATAATAGCTGAGATTCAGAACCTGGCTAAGTACATTAGTGATTCTGTAAATGAGCTAAATCTGGAGAGGAAAATCATCAAGATGAGGGAAGAGCTGATTGCTGTTTATGAGATGTATGGATTTACTCTGGATGACCTGGAGGCTGCTCTGATGAATCTAAAGCCTGTTTTGTTGAAGCTAGTCACTGAACTGGACTCTTTTGTAGAAGATGCTGACACTGCAATACAGAGACTAACAGAAGAACTGAATGCATTCAATATGAAATATGACATCAGAGCCATAGTTATTGCTGTCATTGAAGCAACTGAAAATTTAATAGAGCAGATTGATGTAACAAGACTGAAGGGCAGCGGCAGTGGCCTCTTGCGAGATCTTGAGGAAAACTATGCTATTAAATCCACACTGGAGAATATTTTGAGTGAACTGAAGCAGTTTGTTGCAAATTTTGACCAAGGAAAGTTCATTGAAGATGTGAAGAACTTTGTTACCTCTGCCAACTTCAAAGACTATGCAGGCAATTTGGTGGCTCAAATCCCTACAGAGGAAATCCGCAATACTGCTGAAAAAGCAAAACAAGTTCTTACTGTACTGGGAGGGAAGCTTGATGCCGTGGGAGGATTCCTGGTTAGATCTGGGGTTGACAAGAAGATTGAAGCAATTCTGAAAAAGGTTTTTGACCTTGTTAAGAAGTTCAATATCGAAGGAACTGTCAAGGTTCTTGTTGGCACTTGGAAATCTGTTCTGACCCCCATCACAGATCTGCTGGATAAGGCCATGACCTACTTGAAAACAACAGAGGTAAAGGAAATCATTGAGCATTTAAACAACTGCCTAAACCATTACATCCGATATGTTAGGTCATTTGACTACAATGCATTTGTGGATGAAGCCAACCAGAAAGTTAAGGAGTTGATAAATGATCTGTACACCATGAGTTTGTCACTTGAGATTCGGCAAAAGCTTGAGGCAATCAGAGAATTTGTCAGTTATGCTCTGTCATCTCTTACCGCTTGCTTTGAGGAGCTGAAAACAATCAAAGTTGCAGATGTGGTAAGAAACCTCAAGGACATTGTTGAATGGGTAGTCTACTTTGACTCTGAGGCACTTATAGAGAGTATCAGGAAGATAATTACAGACATGGATATCAGAGAAGAAATCATGCGTCAAGTGAGTGGTATCTCCACAAAAGTAGTATCCATTGCAACAGATATATGCAGTGCCATTATGAAAATAATCCAAACCATCTTTAAAGAACAGGCAATTGTAAATGAGATGAAGCAATTCTGTGATGGAGTCAAGACAGGACTAAAAACAGCTGAATTTGAAATCCCATCTTTCACTTTCCCACTTACAGACCTTGTTGTACCCTCCATAAAAATAAGTTTAGAGAAGCTTCAGGAATTCAGCCTCCCTTCTACACTGATTGACCTTCCAGAGTTTACCATTCTGCAATATTACACTGTGTCACCAATCAGAATAGAGTATGATGATATCAGACAGGGACTATTAGACCTATTAAACTTAATTGCCAATTATGAAATGCCACCTGCTGAGGCCATCTTTGGCGACCTAAGAATTATTTACCTGCCAGAAATCTCTGCCATCACATTGCCAGAAATCAGTTTTCCAGAGATCTCCTTCCCTGAAATACCTAAATACTTTCCAGATCACAAATTCCCAGACCTGCAGTTACCAGAATTCACTCTCCCTGCAATCCCTAGTGAGGTCATGATGCCATGCTTCGGAAAGCTGTATGGTGAGGTTAGGGTCAATATTCCAATTTTCAACATGAGAACTACCATGGAATTCCTAAACTCTACTGAAAGTGCAGAAACGCCTCAATTCACTGGGCACATTACCTCACATGGATCATCCAAATTTGACATTCTTAAATACAGCTTGGATTCCACAGCTCGGGTTGCCAGCCCTAAGATGAGTCGTGTGATTGTTTCTGAAACCCTGAAGTTCACTCACAGTGTCCTAGCTGTTGAACATCAATCCTCAGTGTCACTCTACGGCTTCTCAGCCCAGGCTGTGTCCAAGAGCAATGTGAAGATAACTATCAACTCCCTTAGTGCTAACATTGATAACATGGCCTTATTTGCACTGGAGGATGGAATGTCTGCAAATATTAAAACAGAATATACGCTCTCATTGAATGGTGACTATTCCTACATTAATGAGATAACTCTTAAGCAGGATGGCTTACACATCCTTCTGACCATGATGGAAGAAGTCAAGTGCCAAATGCATGATGAGTCTGATGATAAAACCATCAAAAGTATGTCAAATATAATTATTACTCCAACAACAGCCACATTAACCATTTCTACAGATGGTGATTGTGGATCTTTAAAGCTTAAAGAGAAAATAAAGGCTGAAGGTGTTTTCTTGAACTACATCGACTTTAATGTCCGTCTTGAAGGAAATCTTGATACTGGAGACAATTACTTGCTGATAGCTTCTGGAAAGGCTGATCTCAGAGAAATGAAGGTAGTGACAAAAGCAACCTATGACACAAAGTTTGTTGGATTGCTCAGTGGTACATTTTCCAGTGCCTTCAACATATTAGTGCATCCCTTTGAGGTGGTCCTTGATTTCCAAAACAAGGCTAATACTAAACTCAGCTTCAAAGACCCTCTGACTGCCAAGATTGATCTTCAGAATGATTATGCTGTTATCATAAATAACAACATGCAGAAGTTGAGCACTGTGGCACTTGCTCGTTTCAACCAGTACAAATACAGTCACAACTTTACAGCTGCCAACAACGGAGATGAGGCTGGCATTTATGCTGCAGTAAATGGAGAGGCCAATTTGGAATTCCTGACTGTCCCATTCAGTATCCCACCTATCCAGTTTGAAACATTAACTATGATTGTTGATACTCCAGAAATCAGCGACATCAACCTATATGAACATACTGGCCTTAAGCATTTGTTGACCAACTTTGACCAGGCTATTGATGTAGATGCAAAGATTGTCTACCAGAAGAGCAAAGCTGCACCCATTGTTGATCTTGGTCTCATTAACATCCGTCCTCTGGGTGATTTAATCTCTGAGGTGTCATTCAAGTCTTCTATATTCAACCTTAATGCTAATGCTGGTATCTATGGGAAAGATAACCCTGTAATTCAATTTGTAGCAATTACAGCCTCTGAGTTTGAGGGACTGAAGGCCAAGCTTGAAGGAACCAGCAGTCTGAGCACCAAAAGTGGATTCAAATTAGCCAATTCTGTGGTCCTGGAAAATCAACACATTGAAGGAACCCATGAAAGCACTGTAATTATAAACCCAGATAAATTTGAAGTAGCACTGTCTGTGACTACAGCTGCAAATATTAACCTACCCATTCTTACAGTTAAAGCCAACCACCAATTTACTGCTGACAACAAGGTCCATCCAAAAGTTGATTCAACTTTTAAGACAGAGTACACATTTGACATTCCCATTATTAAGCTGGTTGGTAAAGGAAATGCTGAAAACATCTTAAAAGGTGAAGGTACTCTTACATTTATCTCTGCTGAGACTCTCATAAAGGGTATCATTGATGGAGCATTCCTAGATAGTGGTATTGTAAAAGGAGCTCTAAATTATGACGAATCCATCTATCTGAATGGCAACAGTTTGCGATATGCTCTTAAGACTTTTGCCAATGGCAACCTGAATTATGAAGATCTCAAGGTAGCATTTGATGTGGATGAAAACCTGTCTGTGGAAACAGCTATGGAACATGTTTATGCCATTTCAAAGTTTTCTTCCAAGAATGAAGCAAATATTGGAGGTTTTTACACAAAGGGAGATCATACTGGCCAGGCTATAGTTGATCTGGAGCTTCTAAAGTCACTGGCGGCTGATATGAAAATGGACCTGTCTCAACCAAGCACCTTTGGTGACCTAAGGATTTCTGAGATGGTGTTGGTGGAGCTTAGTGTACCCAAGCAGAAAATTGACTACACCTCAAAGATCGTCTCCCCAGTATACACCACAAATGTTGTTGCAAAACTAGATGGTAGTGCCCCAGTTTACCAGACTGTTCTCATGGCTACAGCCACTTCACCAGTTGTGCTCCTGGAGTACAGTCTTAACAGTAAGTATCTGAAAAGACAAAAATACAAATACATATAGATAATTAAGTGATAGTAATGTGTACTAAGAGTAAATTACAGTATTTTATTCTAAGTGCGTAAGCCTAATTAATTTGTGCTTTCACACTAATTAGGCTCCATGAGTACTACAATGGAGAATGGTGCCCTTGTTGTAGGAGCAAATGCTGTACTTACACATGCTGACTTTACAATGGACATCAGCAATGTTCTTCGCATGAGGTGAAACAAAATACTGACTTTTGAGATATAAGTACAAGTTTTGTATTAGTCCTACTAGTGGTTTATTATTATTACAGATTATGTGTGAAAATTGTAATTGCTAAGCTCGCTTATGAATTTTTCTTTAGTGATCCTAGCCATAACCTGAATGTGGACATCACCAGCCCAACATTCACTGATGTAGACTTTCGCTATGCTGCTCGAAGTGATGGCATAAGTGCCTCAGTTTCCACACCAACAACTGGTCACCTTGGCTTCTTGCTTCAAGGAAAGATTCCATCTGAAATTAATGCGAGGATCTACAGTCGTTATGCTGTAAGTGGCACTTCTTACATTACTCCTCCAAACTGAGCTTTTAAATCTATGCTAAAAACTTCTGTTTCTATATTGAATTGCATTTTCTGCAGTCTGCACCAGGAGATGATGTTGAAATTCTGAACATCAGAGCTTCACCAATGGGAGATGAAAAAGTACTGTCGGTCAGCTACAGTATACCAGCCACACAAGATTTGGCCGAAGGCTTTATGGAGAGGCTACCAGTTATCTCATCCCATATTGAAGGATTTGCTGAAAAATATGGAATCACTCACGCACTAAAAAGACTGTATATGATTCTTAATTGAGAATGAATTATGAATTGAGTACAATGTTTGTCATCTTAGTTTTGTTTCCTTTAGGTGAATTATATAACATCATTTTGACCAATTGGGAGGAATTTATTAATGCAAATGATGGAATACAGCAAATTGAGCTTCCTTTGCCTTTTTTTCCAGTAAGCTGGTCAGTTTAAACAAACACTTAATGAAATAAACACTACCAACTTTTGGGAAGAGCATTCTCAACTGGACATTCAAGCCAATGGACACTTAGCTGAAGTGTAATTACAAAATGTATATAAAGCAATCACTGATGCCATAAATGTCTCATTATTATGCTGTTGTGTTGTTCTATTTGTATAAATGATTATTCAGAAGCTAAAGTTGTTAAACAAAAGGGTCAATTGTGACATAGTTTCATCCTTGTTCGGTACCTGATATTAATGGCATGATGGATGAGGCTAAATAAAGAACATTTATTATGCAATTTCGTGCATCTTTTTATTTTGTTCCTCCAAAAATGATGGCCTGTTAATTTGGACAGTTTAGAAATATGCTAGAATATGATTATGAGCAGAAACACATTTCTTTCTCAACAACATACATTGCACAATATTAAATGTAAGGTATTAATTCTCATACAAGTTAGTATGGATCAGATATTATTTATTGTATAATGGTGGATTTAATAATACAGCAAAAATATTCTTTCCCACATTTCAAATTGCTATCTCTCAGTACATAAGCAGGACGTCACTTACACATTTCAGAACACTTATTTCACTAAAAAAGTGGTAAATTTACATAAAGAGGTACCTAAAGTTTTGTCAATGGTCAAAGCATTTTTACTTTCACATTTTTGTTGCAAGTTTAACATTTTGTCATATTTTGGACATTGCTTATTTCATATTCGACATTAGTTCCACATGGTATGGCCTTCAATATTTAAGATTAAGATTTTTTCTTTTTTTATACAAAAGATACATCTCCAGTATACAGTAGCATTGTTTACTTTACTTTACTGAACAAATACCCTAGTGTCATTATAGAGGAAATGGAAATTTTGCAATTATAATAAAGACTGTATAGACATACCAATCACAATTTAAACACTGTTGACACTCTTATTTGTGTATTTTTGGTTGTGGATGTTGGGACAGTACATTCCTCATACTTTTTGCTGATTCATAACAGACAAATTTTGAAAGATAAAAACAAATAATAATTTCTAAATAACAAAGGAAAACAACATGCTGTATACATATACAGCAAAATAACAAAACTCAACAACAGTACAAATCATTTTTGTGTGCCAGTTACAATTTATAAAACAATTCAGAAAGTATTTTTTTGAGTATGATACAGTTTTTCTTTTAGTTGGAATCATTTTTAAGAAACCAACTAAATAATACTGTATGTGTTTTTTTTCTTACACAATTTCCATATCTTGGCTTGTAACTAACGCTTTGAAATGTGAACACGCCAGATGCTGAATGTTCAAGTAAAGGTTCCTCTGATGTGTCCGTCTACTATATGAGTGACTGTGTGAGAGTACTTACTGAACCACATTTTGGGGACAAATTGTACCTCTTTTCTAAAAACATATAGGTAGTTTACACACACACACACATATATATATATATATATATATATATATATATATATATATATATATATATATATATATATATATATATTTATTTAGGTAGAAAGATGCCTTATGCCTTGTCAAAAGGTACAATGTATTTGATGTTTTCTATTTCAGCGATCTAGCTACAGTATGAGGTGTCTTTGATGTTTCAAATCTACACTCTATTGTGACCATGTGTTTCAAAGGTTAAAATTAGGAGTGAGAAGAGGTTAAACGTCCTCACATTCAGATACTGACAGAAGGAAGAGTAAGGGTCACTATAAATCAAACAACAGTGCATCTGTAACAATAATAATGACTTGCTTGATGAGAGTCATTACATTCAACTTCATTTAATCAAGATTCACATAGCCTACTGCAAATTATACTGAATATGACTTTCATAGAGTCATTCAGAGTAGATCTAAACATTTGACATTTTAAAACTGACAGTTTGTCATCACTCCCAAGAAAGAAAGTCACCGAACACACAGTGTCACAGATGATGTAGTGTAGTTGTGTTGTTCATCATAACAGCTAGCCTATTACAAAAATATGATGAAACTATCATTTTAGTTTAAAGGACATTTATACTTTTATGAAATGTGTATTTAAAAATCAAAGTACAGTAACCTTAAAAACATATTAAGAGAAAACACATTTGTGGATTCAGGCTTAACTCTAAACCAAATTTAGGCTACTGAGATGAAACCATTGTGTCGTAGATTCCCCATGTGATCTAGCCTTGATCTTCTATATGATTATTAGGATGATAGACTGATTGATTTATAGAGAACGCACTCATTGACTGAATTAACATATTAGCTAGAGGAATGGTCGATTTGATTAATGTAACTTTATTCTTTGGAATTAAAACATGACAAAAAACACACACAAAAAAACCCCCAAAAAAACAACTATGTATTATATAGGCTACTTATGTCTCAGAAAACTTTACAACAGATTTCACTATTAAGCCTAGCCCTAAGGGGGCTCTACGATGAATCTTGTCACCTATTTTTACTCTGGATAGTCTGACCAGAGTAACGTAAGATGGAAGCAAGACCAAACTGGCTCACTTTAGGCATAAGAGGATGAAGCACTATGATCTAATTTCAGCTGTTCAGGACACCAGGGTTTCTTGATTTTTTTGGGTGTCGCATTACCAACCGTTACCCGAACTTTTTGGCTTTAATCGTTGCTTGCCTTGGAGTGGAAAGTTCCCAACCGAAACCGCCCCTCCTACTACCAAGATCTATGATAGCAAACATGTACAAATTGACAAGAGTCAACTAAGAGTCCTTCACACTCTCCAGGATCCCGCGCAGCTGAAAATGACCACCGGCGTGGAACGACTATTCGACCAACTTGGACACTTTAACAGGTACCCACCCATTAGTCTCTGAAAGAATTTTATGGCGATCACATCAAAACTGTTAATATCTACTTCGTGTCATCGTTATCGCATGAATGATGCAAATTTCTTACCAAGTTGGTGGCCTTAAATACCAGTAGCTCGCATGCGCTCAATGTAAATATAGACTGTTAGAAATATGACGTAAAAGAATAGCCTCTCCGATCCTGGGGGAAAAAAATGTTCGTAATGTTAAGCTAATAAAAAACTGAAGGTTACCTTGACATATCGGTTATTTTATTTTAAAAGATTACCAAGTTTTTTTTTTTTTTATGTATTAGTAAAAAAGAAACATTTTGCAATGCTTATGCATTGCATTACGGAGAAGGTAACGTATATATTTTTTTGTGAAAAATATTGCATAATATGTTAAACAGGATTTCATATATGCAAATATTCCGGAAGACTGTAAAATTCACTGACTCTACAATGTAAAAATGCAAACAGATTTCAACTGCCTTCATTCAGTCCTACTTCTTACAATTATTGTTTGACCCGCTTTACAGACTTAAATGAATAGTTTATTTAAAAATTATATTCAATAATGTATACTTTCCTGTCAACAATTAACTTTCATTTGATCCTTCTTTCCCTTCAGGTTTCAGGCATGTCTTTACTTTGCTGCTATTTTCCAGGCCATCTCTTGTGGAATACATTACCTGGCCTCGGTTTTCCTAGTTGAGACACCTAAATTTCTTTGTGACTCTCCTTCAAATGTCACAGATGTTCTATACAGGAATCACTCATCGACGTCGCTGGCAGATATATGGACTCATTACAAGCCAGGTGATGGACCAGTGGTTGTACAGACAGCTGGAGGAGACCAGTGGGAACTTAGTCCTTGTTTAAAAGCTCTGCGGCTTGATGCCATCAATTTTCAATATGAGTTTTTTGGGAACAAGACTGTGGAGTCGTGTGCTGGCTTTGTCTATGATCACAGCGAGGTTGAGCAGAGCATCGTAACAGACTGGGACCTGGTGTGTGAAAAGGAATGGCTGGCAAAACTTACACAGCCAACTTTTATGCTGGGTGTTTTGATTGGAGCATTGGTGTTTGGAGACGTCGCAGACAGGTACATTTTCTATTTCATTTGTCTCCACAACAACCACATAATTGCATATAAAACACATCTAAAATGTATTCAGATAAATCAATGAACAAATGAACAGATACTTTCATCAGTGAAAATGTAATAGTTTAATTTGGTATGAATTCAGTGAATAAAAGTTACCCGAGGGGTTGAAATTGGCTTGCAAGAACATAGGACAGTCAGCACAAACAGGATTGAATAGTTATTTAGGATTTAAAAAAGCATTATTTGTTATACAACAGCATGGTTAGGCAACTAATTAAGGGGATTTATCCAGTTATTAAGTCCAGAAATTGATTTTCAATGTATTATTACACAGTAGTTGTTGAAAGATAAATGCACATAAATCATGATTATGGAGTGTGACAAAACAAATGTACTCTTTATGCTGTGGCCACATCATACCTAAAGATTTTAATATGGCAAGATGGTTTACAATTGGCAAATATTTGATTCTGCTACAATATAACAAAGAGCACTGAGAGAACTGGTCAGGATGTGAGAAATGGAGACACTGCATGGCTCCACATAAACAGCATATCGCAGGTTCACATTCCATTCCATGAATGACTGTTCATTTCCATTCTAGACAGCAGAGAACTGGAGCAACTACTGTGTGTTTGTACATGTTTATCATCAGATTGGTCAGGGATGTACAACACCAGGAGAGTATTATTTGGTTCTGGGAACATTTATCCATATTACTGATTTAACAATTAAAAGAATGCATAGCAATGGAATCAAATAGAATGGTCAAAGGTGAAGCCATGCTGGTGTACATAAGTGAGCCATTTGCATGAACTTATTAAATTAAATAAAACCCCAGTCAATTGGTTTGCTTTGATAATAGTTACCCAGTTAGTTCTTAAACAGCGGTTCACACATAAATATCAAATTGTAAATAGTGAATCTTTCTATCATGAACTGGCAACTGACTGAATGGTACAACCAATCTATTTTCATGCTTCAGTTGAAATTAATATAGAGTTTATAAAGCAAGTTTATAAAAAGCTTTTTTTACTATGGCTACGTACAGACATGTTTCTGTAGGTAATTGAAAACATTTTTGATGTGTATATTTTTGCTTTTCCTTTTTCCAGAATTGGCAGGCGCCCCATTTTGATGGCTACCAGCTTGTGCCAGTTTATTTTTGGGGTCACTGTGGCATTCACAGGGAATTACTACCTCTTTGTGTTGATGCGTTTCCTTCTTGCAATGGTAAGTGGATTTGTCCATATTCTGAATATTTTAGAGCAGTCAAATTGATTAATCACAATAAATTGCATCCAAATTAAAAGCTTGTGTTTACATGATATGTGCATTTACTGTATATGTAAATACACAAACATACATGATATGTGATATGAGCTAAGTGATCGATTTAATTACCATTGATAGCTTTTATTGTAATGCTTTTTCCCCTCAGTTGGTCAGTACAAAAGTGGCAGACATATCCAGTGAAAATTCTTGGGCTATACAGTACTTTCAAATCTTTGATTCTGAAGTACAGTATCCACACTGGTGCAGTGACTGACAGCCACACATTCTCCTCAAAACATTAGATTCATCTGTGCTAAGGAGTCATGCCGATGCACAACCCATGTAAAGATGATAATAATGCAAATAACTTAATAATGCAAACTAACTAAATAAGGTTTCAAACAGAGATGGCGACAAAGAGGCTGCAGCTTTAAATGTATACATGTATGTATGTGTGTTTATGTATACATATACACAGTATAAACACAGACACACACACACACATATCATATAAACATGAACTTTTATTTTGGATGTGATTTATCGATTTGACTGCCCTAGATTCATACACATACTTAATTAGGATGTATGTGTCTAAAGTGAATACTATGCAGTAAGTTACAGTCTGAGGGCTGGTGATGTTGCTATTTAAAGCTGTTCAATGTCTTTCTCCTTTATTTTACTCACCCCACATCTTTTACTTCTTTAGCTGTTGCATTTTAGTTTTAAATGAAAGCTGCTAATCACAGCCGAGAAGCTGCAGACATCTACAGCTGAAAGAAAAAAATATGGTGAAAACTAAAATGAAAATGTAATTGAAATACAACAAAGCAATTTAACACTTCAAAAATAATTTCCCATTATATCTGAAAAGTGTTAAAGGAAAGAGAAAAAAATTGTCAGGAAAGCAAATCATTCATTGCCGTCCTCGCTGGTTCCATCTGACTCTCTCTCTGCTCATTTATTTTAATCATTGTTTATCTCTAATAACCCCTTTCTCTCTCTCTCTCTCTCTCTCTGTGTGTGTGTGTATTGGCAGGTGTCAAGTGGGTATTTGGTTGTAGTCTTTGTGTATGTAACCGAGTTTACAGGAATTAAGGTGCGCACATGGACCTCTATGCATGTGCATGCAGCCTTTGCTGTGGGCATCATGGTAGTGGCTCTAGTGGGGTACCTCGTTCGTGTCTGGTGGATCTACCAGATCATCCTCACCCTCAGTACCTCTCCATTCTTGCTCTACTGCTGGAAGTTTCCAGAAACACCCTTCTTCCTAATGGCTAAAGGCCGGTACACGGAGGCGCAGGAGCTGCTGGACAGTATGGCTTACTTCAATGGTCTGCCACCCACCCTTAAGGTAGATTCCTACTGAAAACACATGGAAACTGTTTCTGGCATGAATTATACCCTTGTCAGAATATGCTTTCCTACCTTGACCTTAGATTATGAGATGCTAGTAGTTCCATACTTGGATTGATGAAACAGCTTTACTAAACACCCAACTAAGGGAAATGGAAAGAAAAGTGACATGCAAAAATAAAGAGTTTGAAATTGAAATGCTAATTAAAAGAAGCATCTCAAAACTCAGGAAATTGTCACAAAAGCAATTTCTGCCAAAAATCTGTTGCAAACATTTACAAGGACATACTTTTCACACAGAGAAATTACAAAACTTGGATCTGTATGAAATGTGTGAGACACTGTAAACATCATATTCTACTATTCTAAGATTTTACTATTCTAAGTGCTTATTTGAATGATAAGAAGAACAGTTTTGGAAAGTCATGGATTTGGGAAAAAGTGGTCTTGTTAACGGCTTTTGTATTCTTTAAACTGATCACTGATCTTAGGTGTCAGAGCTGAAGGATGAATGTGATGGAGAACTGCTGAATGACAATGAGCAGGAAAATGGAAGAGCAATGCTAGTCGAGAAGAGGCTAAGCATCCTGGATATGTTTGGAAGTTTGAAAATGGCTGGTCGCAGCGCCACATGCTGGGCTATCTGGTTCATTGGAAGCTTGGGATACTATGTCTTCAGCCTGGGGTCTGTCAACCTAGGAGGAAATCAGTATATCAATCTCTTCCTTGCTGGTAATGGACTGATGTTTGTATGTTTACATGTGCTAGCATTTATTCTCAAGAAGGTTTTGATGCTTTAACTGAAACAGCTCATCTCCTCTCCCCAAAACATCTGCCATTGTTCATGTTGTGCCAAAAATTGAATGACTATTTTTTTTCCATTACATAAATGATTACAAATTCAGAATTATGAACTGTTTGTTTTTACCATGCATTTACAATGAATGGAGAAACTAGCTTTTGTGCATGATGGAAGCACATCATAAAAGTATCATAAGTGTGGTTTGTGCATTTGTCTTTAAAAAACAACAAAGAAACTGAAAGCTTTAAAAGTAACAAAAAACTAGTAACACTTGTAGTATGATGCCTTATTGTACTGGATCGCTGGAATTGAAGCATTTCTGCTGAGCTATATGCAGTTTAGTTTCAGTAATATAGAAGCTAACAGCACTTAAGCTACTTATCTGTTATTTGACTGTTATTAGGTGCTGTTGAGGTTCCGTCATACTTGATTGGCTGCATTGCAATGGATCGGGTTGGCAGGAAGAAGACATGTGCCCCGGCTCTGCTGCTTGGTGGAGTAGCTTGTATGCTTATTATTGTGGTGCCCCAGGTATGAGATCTTTTCTGTGTGAATCCGTGTGTGAAACTGTACTATACACACTGTGATATAGCATTACACTGTTAAAAGTTACAATGAAATGGAAGTAGTGTTAAATCTTTTCTTCCATATTATGACGTGAATCCGAGTGTAATGGATTATGGAAAAAAGTAGGACAGGGTCTTGGTTCTATTCATCAGTTGTTGATTGGATATTTAGATCTGGGGGTTGCACTCAATATTGAAAGCAGGTGAACATATGCCAAAGCAACATAAGAGTTTAGGGTCCTAAGTCCTGCAGACATCACCAGAGAGAAGTCATTTTTAATGAAGGTCCAATTATATAATTTTGCTTAAATATCAGATAAAAAAAATTTGATGAATTTTTCTAAATAGCGTGTATACCTATAGCGTGTTTTTGCAAAACAGAATTAATTAAAATGTTATGCCAACTTTAAAGATAGTTGAAGTTTTTAAAACACACACTAACACAGTTAAATATGTTTGCAATTTAAAAGAAAAAAGAAACAAACATAATTATCTTATACATGAGTCTCTTATACACAGGGAAGGAACAAGGCAGCAAAAAAATGGCCTTGTATTTAGTTCCCATGACAAAGCCACAAAATTTAAAAACTAGTCTTTCAAAATCATAACAGATTATGGAAAATATGAATCTGGGAAAACTTGTACATTTAAATTTGTTTGACAGGTGTAGATCCAAATTGCTTCATTATCATTACCTCTGGAATGAACTAAGTGATTACTAAAATTAATGATCAACTTTGACAAGAGTGGACATGTGTTTGTGTGCATATTTGCCTTTAACGTGGTAACTGGGGCAGCTGTTTGCATCAGAGACTCTAGGTCTGTTTTTGATGAACCCTTTTGCACACTTTCTTAGTGCTTTTAACACATTAACTAAATGTTATGCAATCTGAATTAATCTTCTTGATTAAGTTTTGAAGACACACAAGTATGTACGTAAGCGATTGGTCACAGCATACACATCCCATACACAAAAAAGTGCCCATGTAATTAATGCAACAAATTACAACAAGGTTTTAAAAGCACCATTTCTTCTATTTAGAGGATGGGAATGAAGTGAAAAGGCTTGTGTACTAGATGATATCCCCGTACCTCAATTTTCTTTAGTTCAATTCCTACTGTCTGGTCCCTAGACACACTCACAAGTGACATGACAGAGACAGAGTTGAACATCATGTGACTCCCTAGTAGGATCTGTGTTATTACAATACTTTAACTCAGGCTACTTATGACATACAGTTCCGCCAAAAACAATGTTGTTACTCTTCTTGTGGGATTGGCCAGAAAATTCACAGTGGTGCATGTCTCAACAAGCCCCAAACCTTACTGTGTTTGTCAAACCGACTGTCAAACTTGTCTCGCTTGTGTTTAATAATTAATAACAAGCTGTATGTTACAGACTGCTTCTTTGCAGATATCCATATGGTGTTATTGCTGGTGTCACAAGATATGTGTTCCACCATCTGGGAATGTGAATTATTTTTACATGCAAAATCTTTTGAATATGTGAGGCATGGAAGTCATGTCAGTATGTTTTTCACTCTATACGCTGTAGTTGGTGTTAAGTGTCAACTACACCACTCTCCCTCATGGTCAGTGCCAAATTTCAGTTTAACTTAAAATAAATGGCAGTTTCCTCAGTGTCATGGCAGCCTCTTTAATTATAGATCTGCAGGCTTCTTGAGACTAATACATGTATGCATAAGCCCCGTATGTCAGTTTAGCATGGTTGTTAAATTGCTATTGGATGAAAGGTTATAAAGATGAAAGTGTTTTAGATGCTTCTTCACTAAATGCTCTGCTTACACCAAACTAAATCAACATCATTGCAAGAATTTCCAATAATTGTGTATGAAAATATGAACTTCTTTACAAAATGTTGCAGGCGGTGACAAGTGACTGTCTTTACGAGCGAGTCACTGAACCCCTCAACTATTTTGTTCCAAACAATGGCTACATCTGAATTTCCATACTCGAAGAATGGTTACTTGTTCTGAATAAGTAATTACTTTGCAACCCTCCCCAAAAAAAGTATTCTATATAGAATCCCTTTTATGTCATTCACAAACCATGAGGACATGAGAGAGGAAGTCCAAAGAAGTACGTAATCTGGGTACTATTCGACTACTTTTTTAGATTTGGACATACTATTTTCATTTACTTATTTACTGCCTGCTATATGTAGGAAAGTATGCATATTCAGATACAGCCATTAATTCATTCAGAAAATAAAAAAATGTTTGTATGTCTTTTAATCAAAATGCCACTACTGTGTGTTGCCCAGAGATCTGCAAACATTAAGTCTAATATGATTTCAAGTTACACAATATTACTCTGTTGTTCACTGAATTGTCTAAAATAATCAAAATTGTGCTGTCGGTCAACATGCTGTATTAGGAGCAACAGCCCTCTTTAAACACTGATTAAAAATACAGTTCATCAAAGGGAGCAGTATGACTTCAAAGAAATGTAGGGATCTCATTTGTGAAATAAGCTACAGTGCCCCTGTAGACCACAGGCAACACAACTCAATAACCACAACACAACTCATAGAACTAATTTCATTGTGTTGTGCTAAGTTTGTTGCATTGCCACTTGTTTTGGTTGTGTTGCAGCTTGTTTCCTTGTATTGTGCAAATTTCATTGTGTTTCCCTTATGCTATGGAGATTTTTTTGTGTAGTACACTATTGGGCCACTGTACCAAACAGTCTTGGTTACCAGCAGGTCACTGTAAGCACAGGGTAAGAAGAATGTTTTAGTGGGTTGATATTCCATCAGGATCACCTCACACCCTCATAACTAATAGCTGCATTACTGACACACTGAAATGGCTGAGTGTAAAAATCTATAAATAGACCTGTCATCTAAGTAACTGTTTATACATATGACAGCTGGCGGCTTCTGAGAGGGGGTTAAAGGGGACTTGTCTTGGGGACGTTTAGACTTGTGTCTGATCGCGAATTTAAGGAAGCCCTACTATGGCCTGCTACTGGCAAACTCTCCAAACAGCTGATGGCTGAAATGTTGTTGCTGATAAATATAGTTACACTCAGTGTTTTTCTCTCTTTGTTTCAGGATATTGAGATATTGGCAATAGTCCTGAGTATGACAGGGAAATTCGCTATCGCCATTGCATTTGGTCTGATTTACTTGTACACCTGTGAGCTTTACCCAACAATCATCAGGTATGTCTTTTCTTATTCTAATACTCTATATGTAGCCATCCACACTAAAGACAGGAAATCGCTAAACAATTTTTTAAAAAGCTAGACAGATTTTAAAATGATAGTTGTCATACACTTGCTGACTTTGTGAATGCACACAGAGAAAAACTGGCCATCATACACTAAACGACTTAGGATCACATACTGTACTACCAGATGTTTAAGTCTGAACATGCTAAACTCGTGCAGTAACATGTTTTTGCTAGGAAATACTTTATAAAGATAACAATATATGTTCTAAAATTGGCTCAAATACATTTGATATCCTCCAACTGGATACATTCATGGTCTGAAGTAAAAAAAAAGCAGTGTCTGTGACGATTGCAACACAGTATCATAACTGGACTTGACTAAGCTGCATCAAAGTAAGTTACTCATTTTCAATCTCCCTGCTGTGGTCTGTTTCACTTTATCCAGTACCGTAAAATTTCTTTGACAATATATTTAATGTTCAAAAAACAAAATCTATTTATCAATTTCTTTACTGATCATATCTGAAGTTGACTGGAAGAGCATTACATACATGCATGGTATCTAGTGATTTCATAACAGACAGTGCATCTGGTCCTATAGGTCCCTGGCTGTTGGCAGTGGTAGTATGATGTGTCGGGTGGGAAGTGTGGTGGCTCCCTTCTGTGTTTACCTTGCTGACATCTGGATCTATCTGCCTCAGGTATGCAACAGCACTCAATGAATCTAGTATAGCATGGTCTAGAAATGAAGCGTGATGCAACATTATATATATTTGCTGGACTGAAAAATGCTAAGGTATCTTATGCTCTCTATTATTCTGTAGCTCATTGTGGGAATTCTGGCCTTCATCATTGGGCTCCTGACCATGTTTCTGCCAGAAACTCTGGGACAGCCCCTCACCTCAACTTTAGAAGAAGCTGAAGCACTAGGATCCAAGCCCAGCATGAAGAACGCTGCTGTGGATGCACAAGAGATGAACCAAACCATCAAAGTCTAAATCCATATTAACGTAGGATTCCTGAAAGTGCCTCTACTGACTAAAACACTACATACTCCAATATACAAGTCTGAATGAAACATTAGGTGTTTCTGACAAATGTGATGCTAGATGTGATGCTGTGTTCTGCGTGTGAGAGTTTGTTAGTGAAATTTGGATAATTAATTAAAATGTTTTGGTATATTTAATTGTGAATATTTTTAATATGTTTTGGAAAATCTTAATTTTTACAAAGAGCTTGCAAGCAGGACCTCATTTATCTAAACCATTAAGTATTATATTTTTTGCATTTCAGCCAAAACCACTTATTCACAGAATCTTGCAGTCACACTGGGGAAATTTCAGCAAAATTTTGGGTGCAAAAATTCTAATTTCTATTGTCAATAGTGTAGCAATGTATGAAACACAGTTTACACAGAAGCCACTTTCAAACCAAGATTCTGTGACCAAATTGAAACCGTTGTGAAATCTGTGTGGATTCCTTTTGAAATTATTCGATTTCTCCAGAAAACATTTGCAGGAGAAGAGTATGTGATCCTGGACCACAAAACCAGCCTTAATTTAGGTATATTTGTAGCAAAAGCCAACAGTACATTGTATGGGTCAAAATTATCTTTTTCTTTTATGCCAAAAATCATTAGGATATTAAGTAAAGCTCCTTTTCCATGTTCCATTTCCTACCATAAAATTCTAAAATCTTAATTTCTGATTAGTAATGTGCATTGCTTAGAACTTCATTTGGACAACTTTAAAGGCGATTTTCTCAATGTTTTGATTTTGTTGCACCCTCAGATTACTGATTTTCAAATTGTTGCATCTCAGCCAAATATTGTCCTCCTATCTAACAATGATGTATAACTCTCAATTGTCCCTTAAAAAATACCCTTATGACTGGTTATGTGGTCCTTTAGTTTTAGTGTTTGCTCACTTTACAGTTTTAAAGATATATCTATGCATTTCCTCATTTTAGCAATAGTTTTTGAAAATAAATTTCATATAGCAATGTGAACATAATAATCGATGCACTAATGTGCAATGGACCTTAAACACTATTTACCTTACCTGACAGTATTGGCAAGAACATTGCCTTCAGCTACGCTAGCAGAAGGACACATTTGTTCATTATCAGTTAACGTGTGATAAGTTTCTATGCATGATTCATTGAAAGACAGACCTTGTTGTTTGAAGCTGTTTTTTAATACAACTGCATCTCAGGGTTTAGCTCCAGATTTATCAGTGTTGTTCATAGTAAACTGTGACTCTACTTTAGAATACTTCAGAACTTCTTTATTCTGGGAGCTTTTGTATTGTTTTGTTATTTAATATTTCATTATTTTTATCTTATTGTCCTGTATTTGACCTCATTTTGCATGATATGAGGAATGTAATGCAGATGAGTTAAAAATAGTATTTTTGTAATACAGCTATTTTTCTCTTCATAGACTTCAAAATCAGTGCATTTACAATTTTCCTCAAGCTTATGAATGTATTGTGTGTTTTTGGACCAAAGAAGCAGGGATAGTTGATTATTGCTGTAGTCGTGTGCAGTTGTCATAGCAACATGTTTGTCTAAAGAATGTATTAATAAATATGACATTGTGTCTAAATTAGACCGGTTTCATTAAAATAATTACAGTGGCTATACATATTGGTGAATTAAGTGGGTACTAAATGTCCTTTTCCTGTGCTGTTCACTTTTCATTCTCTAAAGAGAAGAATCTCCCCATGGAAAAGGTGGGAAATATTTTCCAGGTTAGTGGGCGTAAGGCGTCTCTCATTCGTTGTGAAAGAGGGGAGGAGACCCAGGACAAGCTGTGCACTGACAGCCATTACTAAAAAAAAGTCAAATAAATAAATAGACTTACAGTCTTTTGTTGCAGTCAGAGGTTCTCAGTGTACAAAGAGGACATTTTTTTGAGTTATCTATTTAGTTATGTCTCCTACTGGACAAATTCACATTAACACCTTTTTGTTTTGTGTATAATGGAGTCCTATTGTCAGTACAAGCATATTTCACAATTAATGTCTATTGTGATTAGAACAGTCCAGGTGTACTTTACACATCCTACACAACAAATTCACCCACTCATTTATTATGGTACAGGCATTCTGAATTTCCTTCTTCTGCCAACTGGACCTAACAGTGATTTTGTTTTTACAGGAGTAAAAACTGGGCTTTTTAAAATGCAAATACTATCATCCCGCCTATTCGAAAGCTACCGGAACACTGTTTGAAATCTGCCAGGGGGACATGTTGTACCCTACTTGTGCATGTGAGGTTTGGGTTATCAATGATGCCATAAATAGAACACAAACAGAAATGATCTCTTGTGGACAGGGCCAGCTGGACACTGCACTTTGACCCTGCTTTGATACCCAGCTAAGCACAAATACACATGCCTACACAGACGCACACACAGACACCTGTTTTAGAACAAATCTTAGAGCTAGAGATCAAACCAACCTGAATTATACCTTAAACACTCAGACTAAAGGACCAAAATTTGAGATTAAGACATTTTAAGGTTTTGTGTATGTGAGAGTTGTGTACTTAGTATTTGAACTTTAGAGACGAGGAAATTACAGAATGTAGCAGAAAATACAACTGAAACTGCAGTAGCAAAACCATTCTGTTTACATGCCTTGCAGTATAAATGCCATGGAAATGACCATGCAGCTAAACAAGCAGCAAAGCCCTATCGAAACCAATGCAGCTGGGGGTTTCCTGAAGCAAGGGCTCCCACTTCTGTTGAACTTGGGGAAATACACCTTCACCGTGGCTTACTAATGTCCATCCATGCAAACAGTGTTCCTAAAGCTTTTTAGAGCATCTGCTTCGGTATATTTTGCCTATAGTTTACTGACAAATAAAATGTTGTTTATGACAAATGTCAGTTAACTTTGATATTTAAGATGCATTTTTCTAGTGATTATTTGTATGTAAAACATTCTGTGATATCAAGTCACAAAACGGCATCTATTTCTGAAATTAAAAGTATTAAAATGTTTTACATTTTATTAGATGAAATATACTGTACAGTAGCATGTCACAATACTGACAGGGCTGAAATGTTGTCAAGTACTCAGATGTCAAGGACCAGCATCACCACATCTCAACCCAAAGGACATTGTATGGCCAGAGGCATTAGTACACTCTACTTGATTAATTAATTAATTAATTAATTAACTAAAAAAAAAAAAATAATAAAAGCATGACCTACTACAATGTGCGTTGCAGGTTTTTGCAGCAGTTAATTTTCTGCTTATTTCTCTCTCTCTCGTGTATCAGTGCATCATATAGTATGGGGGAAAGTCAATATATTCCATATCTTCTACCTCGCTGTCATTTTCAGAGTCACACACACAGCTGGTGTAATCGGAAAATATTTAGACATTTAAATTATGAAGAAGAGCTATTCTGTTGCTTACCTTCACTTTGGGTGATCAAAAGCCCTACGTGTTTATGCTAACTGACAGGATCTGAAGAGACAGTGACTGCTAAATTAATAACTTCCTCAGTCCTTTACAAGTATTGCACAGTTTCTCTAGAAGCTTTGTAAACAGGGACGGACTTACCCATTAGGCAGGGTAGGCGACTGCCTTGGGCTGTTTACGGTGTTTATTACCATTACAACCGTCTACATGTCGGAGTTGAACGTGCTTCCTCTGTATCCTGCTTGTAGCAAATTAAAATATTATGCATCTGAAGCTGACTACCACACGAGCTCGAGGTCTTTCTTTGCCAGCGCGCACAATTTTATCTGTCTGCGTCTGCTCTGTTCAGCGCGCACGCACTCTTTTATCTGTCTGCGTCTGCTCTGTTCAGCGCGCACGCACTCTTTTATCTGTCTGCGTCTGCTCTGTTCAGCGAGCTGGTGAATTGAGCTGCGCTTTCAGTTAAGACACAGATATGTTGCTTCTCTAATTTTACATGCAGAATAGCCGAAATCATAGCACAGCTATGGTCCTTATCTTCTGTGTAGCCTATTTGATTTTATCAGACGACGGCACGACTATGAATCAGTATTTTTTGTGCAGATTAACATCTTGGAAGGGAGAGCTGGTTAGTCTTAATCAATGGGTCTCGTTTCAGTCATTATTTCATATTCATCCCGTTGTCTGACCACAAACAGTCAAATATATCAATGAAAACAGTTTCTAGAATCTAGCTGCATCAAAATACAGAATGAGGCAAACAAATGTAATAATAAATGCACTTTTTGCATGTTCAGAAGAAGTGAGCTGCCCTGTCTTGCGGAAAAACAAACAGGTTGTGTACTGTTAGTAAATTTCTCAGTGCAAAGAAAGAGAAGTAATAAGAACGTGGTATTTCGTTTTTTTTTTTCTTCATGTGTCTAATAGACATAAACAAGTTCTTTTTAAAACATATATTACCTATGAAACATGCCTGCTCTTCATACCCTGCTAACTATGGTTTCACTAATAACAAAAATGGATTACATAAAGCATCCATATTTGTCCAAGTTCATTTTCATTAGATTAAAAACTTGAAGGCCTGGTTTCACGAACGGCCCTTAGCTTAAGCCAGGGAATGAAAGCAAATGAAATACAATGAATAAGTTAATTTAATGAACCAGGATTCTAGAGATGTTCATTATGCTTTGAATGGTAATGGTAATATTGTAAACAATATTATACATTATATAAAATAAATTATATTAATATTGGGGTTTTTTCAAACTGCCATAAAAAGGAAGTTATTAAAACAATGCAAATAATTTGTTTTTACCATAAAATAAGACATCACATTTTGTAACCATAATATATAAGTATATAATAAGAAATATATAGCCTAATAAAGAAAATAGTAGACTAAGAATTATGTCCATATAGCACATATAAAAAGGTTTTTACAAACAACAACAATTGCTGTTAAAATGTTTTATTTTGGGAGTTTTCCCAGTAAAGGTGCAGTTAATTCTTAATGTTAGCCATTTCATTCAGTTTTGGTTTCCAAAAGAGTCACTCCAGCTGTCCTTAAGTAACATTTAAGTATCAGATGCTTTAATATTTGCCAGCTGTTAGATGTCACAAAAATATATATCTGGTCTTTTTTTTCCTGAGATTTGTACATGGAATGCAATCATCAAAAGTAGTAATAATGTACAATAAATTAAACAATATAAAAATCCACATTGAACACAAAACAAGTACATACACCTATATACCTAACTGGCAAGTTTAAATGGGAAGTGTTAAATTCTGTGAGAGTCTGTAGCTATAGCATCTATTTAGTCATGAATTAATCATTCATTACACTTTACCAGCATAGTTCAACAAAAACATCCCATCAAGCTGACCTGTAAACAATGCAAGTGGACCATTCTTCAATTTAAACACACTACAGGAACCCTATGGAGAGGTGCTGATCTGTGGAGCAGCATATTGATTATTTAGAAAAATTATATTATGTGTATATATGTATATATATATATATATATATATATATATATATATATATATATATATATATATATATATATATATATATATATATATATAAATGAACTGGGTTTAAAATGCAATGTACAAATTCATGCTTTCACATTCAAGAATATTTTTGTCCTGCAGTCAGTTGTTTTTTCGTGTGTTTTTCCTTGTTTTTCAATATGTGTGACAGTTTTATTGATCATAAGTATATTCATTTTACCTCCAAAATAATTCATTTAGTTTAATATTACTGTCTTCTTGTTTTAGCTTGTGATCCTGCCCAAACTATTAGGCATTGACAGATGAGTATGGTATAAAACATTGTCACAGTCAAGCACTGGTGAACTTTGAATAGCTTACCTTTAACTAGCAAGGTATCGTTTGATATCCCAGTAGTTTTATACTACTATACAATGTAAAACAATCCAGGATGGGATAAAATTGTATTGCTGCTAACAAAAACATCATTACAATTTACATTTTCGTGTGAACTATTACTTTTAAGTGTTCTTAGCACATTGTGTACCAAATTGGAACTCGAGGGCCCAATTTTACGCAATGACTGAACACAACAGATGACACACTGACAAAGCGAGAAAATGTTTAACATACGCATCAAACATTTTAGATGAACAGTGTGCTGCATGGGACATATACCATGCATTCAAACGTTTTTGATTCATTGTACAACACCTTACATGTACAATATAAAATGATCCTTTCAAAAAGATGAGCACTGAAATTCTGGCACAGAGTTGCAGCAGGTTTTTGGAACCAGAGGAGGACGCGAGTGAGGATGAGATGATGGGATCTGATTAGTGTGTTTGAGCTGTTTATGGTGGGCTTAATGGAGTAATCCTTGGCACTTTGTTGTGATCCTCACTCGCCTCCAATAATTCTTCAGACGCTTCTGTGACCCCCTTCTCCTCTTGAGAGTGTCTTGAAGGGCCATCCCGTTAAAAACAGGTGTTACACACCCAATTTTAACCTGGGACTTTGACTCTACCTCCTGACTGGACATAGACATCAAGCTTATGAGATATCTGCCATGCCTACTACTCAGGGCTGAACAAACCAGATGTTGGCATCCTCTTGCCCCACGTCCTCCTCTTCTTCGTCCTCTTCCTCCTCCTCCTCCAAAGGCTCATGGGTCCTGAGGGCAAGCTCACGGAGAAAGTCAGGCTCATGAACAGAGTTCTGGGAGGTGGATTTAAGGCCGATCTTCTTCTTGGTGAGATGGAACTGGTCACGAATGAAGTTGTAAAAGTCATACTCATACTTCATCCTTTGGTAAAGCACCTGCAGGGCCTCTAGAGTGGGCATGTGCTTCTTTACTGTGCCTGTAAGGTTCCCCATCTTCCAAAATTCTGCAGAGAAGTCAGATTTACAAAGCTATGAGCCACAGAAAAAGCTACGGTGTGCAATTCAAGAGAGCTAAAAATGCTTCACTTATATTTGTTTTAAAGTTGGTGTGCAAAATGAGTTTACAAAATATTTCCAGAAGACAATGAAAGAGTGTTTAAATTATGTTTCTTTATCCGAATCTCTGCATGCTCATTCATTTGTTTTCATGTTTGCATTCACATTTATTTATTTCCTTTATTTTCCCACAAGATTTCAAAGTAATTGACTAAAACACACCTGGACTCTTGTAGATGTTTAGGACATCACTGAAGTAGTGAGGTAGGAGTCTCTCCAGAAGGAGCAACACGTCCTCCAACTCTTCCAGAATTCCCACCAGTAGGAAGTTCTCTATAACGTTTTGTTTGGCCCTCTCCACAGCCCAAACACCTGGCTCCCTGCGGCAGACCAAAAGAAACAGCCAATTATTTGACAAGAAAACATACAAAGATTTCAGCTTGCTTAACTGAAAAGATTTTAAAAACATTTATTAGTGAGAACAGCACAAGATCTTAAAGGAAAAATCTTCTGCCATACTTTACTCAACCACATTCATTTTTCCAATTCATTTTTAATGTACTGCTGACAATAAATAAAATGGTAGGTCAAAGGAACCAAAACTGCTTGGCTAACCAATTTAATTTCAAAGTTCCTTTTAACCATTTTTTTTTTTTGGGAACCTAAATATATTCTTCAAAATATCCTTGTCTTAATATATTTTGAAGAAAATCATACAGGTTTAGAATGACTTGAGAGTGAGTAAACAGTGACAATTTCGATTCTTTTGGAAGAACTATCCCTTTAGGCTTGTGAAAGTGCAGGACTGGAAGAAAATCGGCATGCTTTTCTGTTTAACTCTATAAATAAACAATAAAATACAGTAACAATAAGCATGTGTACAAGTTCAGTGAAGACCATTAAAAAAAGAGTGATTGTTTTTGGTTTGAAAGCATTTCAGCCATCATCAACATTAATGCCCAAAGAGTGATGGGTCATAATTACCTGCACTGAGGGTGTTGTCCACAAAAGTATGGAACGATGTAGAAGAGACGCGGGTTAGAGCACTCTGGGTAGTTCTCCATGATGCAAACATTAATGTCCTGCAGTGGAGAAAAGGGGAAATGAGTCAGACAGACAGATCCTACTGCCAAAACGAAAGCAGCACAAAGAACACATTTAATCAAAATCATAGACACACTCATTTTCAATGGATTATATGCTTTAATATTGTATAACTGTACCTCCAATCTCTTCAAGTGAACACATGGGGGCACCACTTACACAAGCAGTGAACCACAGTCTTTAGAAAGTCATTATGGTTATCTCTTATAAAGGCTTCCAAAACATGGACTAGGGAACTGATGCATTAACAGAAACAAAGTTTTATCACTTTATCTGATCCAGAAGCTTTAATTAAGTCAATCCACCCACACTTAAAATACACAACAGGGGAGGCCTACAAAGACTACAATCCATTAAGTCCACAGAGAAAAACATGAATAAGAATAAAAAATATTATTTGTTTCTTAAAAACAATGCAGCCAACAATGCTAATGATCCTTGTTGATAATTAAAACAACAGATTACATGCTGCAAACAACATGGTCAACACTTCTTGGAAAAGAGGGCAATTTGTCAAGTTAACAGCCTTGTCTTTAACTTGTTCACAAAAGAGGTTAGGTATAGAACAAATATCCACGAGGCTCTAGACTCCACGCACTTTTTCCCTTTCATGAGCCCCAGGTGGGTGCCTCAGAGCTGGAGGGAATCACGTGCAAGCTGTGGGTCTTGAAGAAAAGAGCGGTCATGCTGGCAGGTAGAAAAACATAGTCCGAGTTATTTCAGCATTAATCTTTCATAGTAGAATGCCCTTAACACATGACGGGTATCAGCTGATATGTGAGCATTATTTCTCTGCCTTTTATTATGCCCTAATTCAGGAAATGAAAAGGTCCACTAAAGTTGTTACCACACATTTGCTGCTTTTCAATACAACAACTCAAAGAGTTTAGAAATCAACTTGGATAATTAAGATTTCTGATGGTTTCTCCAGTTTTGACGTCCTTTTGAGACTGAAATGGTAGGTGTTTTATACAATTCAACTTCAGACCTGATCATGTTGGGAATTTTGCTCATTTTAAGCTTGTTTTATATTTTGAGATTTTTTGAACATAAGTCAACTGCCTTTTTTTTTTTTACTGTTTCCTTCCCAAATTCTGTACTGTCACTTTCTAAAATACTTCCTCTGCGTTCCAAATGTTTGAATGCTTTATTTTTCTTATTAAAACCATTTAAACTGTGGGCTTAATGTGGTCACATATTAAAAGACATTTCACCCATAAAAGAAAAAAAACATTATGAAAAGGTTTTGGCATTTTGGACATTATGTTTTAAGTGTTCAACTAATATCAACTAAAATAATTCAAAACATAATTAAAAAATGTTGAAATATGGATATTTTTCTTTAAAAAAAAAAACGCATGGATCTGCTACAGGAAGCCTTCATTCACCCCTGGAGCTGTGTGAGGTATGTTTTATTATGAATGCACGCACTTTATTTCACGTCTTCTTGACTGTTGACAAAAATCATCTGCTTACCCCCATTGTAAGGCTTGGAGGGGGCAGGACAATTTTTAATATAACTCAGATTGGAAGTCATATAAACCTAGGATGCCTCTGGGGCGAGTACATCACAGGCTAATTTTAATTTTTGGGTAAACTAACCCTTAAATTGTGGTTGTGAACTAGAGCAAAGAGAGTAGATTGCTGTGTTAAACCTGCTTTCGCTGTCCTATGAATGTGTTCATTTGTTGACAATATCAAACTAATGCATTGGCGATTCCTTCAAAGCAGTGGAGCTCCAGGAGGGCCAGTTCCTTTAACAATACTCACTCTGTGTGTATCTGAATAGAGCCGAAAAGCCAAGAGCGCATCAATGTCCTTTCATCCGCATCCCCACTCCGCCCCAACAGAGACACATACAAACTCTGACGGATATGCACTTTGAATGCACACAAGCCATTGCTGAAACACAAACAGGTTATGTTCCATTTGGGTTTCCGCTGACTTTTGGGAATATAAAAAGGGAAAGGATTGAAGTACAGAAAGCCAGATGGCCAAAAAGGGCAAATGTCTGCAGAGAACAAAAGGAACAGAAATGTCATCCTCTAACAGATCACCAATTACATAGCAACTTAGAGAACAACCTACTCAAATCCCTGAAGAGATAATGATGCCTTAAAGCTGTGGCAGACTTTTAACCCAATAATTACAAGAAAAATTCAATGAAGATGAAGATACTGTTTGGTGGAAGTGGAGAAAAGAGGAGAGTATAAAAAGAAAGTCAGTCTGTGTGTGTATATATATGAAATTACTTATAAAGTTACGTCCCGAGCAGTAAAAGCGGGCAATCTTTCACACACAGTCCTCTTTCTCTCTCTAAGAGGACCCACTTCAGCTCAGGTGACACACTTATTTTGCCTTGTGTTCTTTATTCAGTCCCAAGGTGGCCATTTCACTAAGCACCTAGGAACACAGCCATCGCAATTTACCCCTAAACTACCTCCAGATGGATGTCACCAAGCAACATGCTCTTTTCCTGATGTGAAACAAAGCATTTTTGTGTATTCTGTCTAGAAAAAGCTACAAAAAGAAAAATGCGAACAATAAATAATGGGTATTTTATATATTTTTTGACTGACCACTATTTGAGCAAAGCAGAAGTGAGATGAGACATTTGGAGACCAGATTAAATGATAGAATACAACAGGAGACAAGAAGTCAGTCAGCCACAGAACTGAGAACCTGGATGAGTTCCACTAATAGGGGCAATTTCCTGCGCGCACACACACACACACACACACACGGTATGGCTTTAAAGTCATTATTAAACATGGGCAGTACAGTCTTACAGCTTTGAAGGTCTGCCAGCATACCTCACACAAAAAGCGGGTGCAAGGACACATCAGACTGATCTTAAGTGACCGTAAAGACAATTATAATGTTGCAAAAGATTTCCATTTCTATACATGCTGCTCTTTTGAAATTTCTATTCTTCAAAGAATCCTGAATACAATTTCCCCATGGTTCCCACAAAAGTATTAGGCAGCACAACTGTTTTCAACAATGAAGATAATAAGAAATGTTTCTTGAGCACCAAATGAAAAAATTAGAAAGATTTCTGTGGGATCATGTGACTGTAGTTATGGCTGCTGAAAATTCATATTTACCATAGTAGGAATAAATTACATTTTAAAATACACACAAAATATTTTTAAATTTGAATAATATAAAAAAATATTGCTGCTTTTACTGCAATTTTGATTAAATAAATGCAGCCTTTGTAATTAATAAATGTAGCATTAAAGGCTTATTTTGAAAAGTAGTGTTCATTTGCATTTTAAGCAGAAGACCTGAAATATAAAGGTTTTTAAGACCATGATATCAAATGTATTCAAATGTGTCAAATTTCTATACAGGTGCATCTCAAAAAAATTTGAATATCATGTAAAAGTTCTTTATTTTTTTTTATTTAATAATAATAAAAAAAAAAAATCTAGATTCATTGCACACAAAATAAAATATTTCAAGTTTTTTGTTTTAAATCTGATGGTTATGACTTACAGCTTAGGAATTTTTTTTAAATATATTTTCACAAAGATCAATCAAAATAAGATTAACAAAACCGAAAGGTTCAAGATCTCCAAAGCAGGTCTAATTATGCACTCAATACTTGGTTGGGACCCCTTTTCCATGAATTACTGCTTCAATGTGGTGTGGGGCATGGAGGCGATCAGCCTGTGGCACTGCTGAGGCGTTATTGAAGCCCAGGTTGCTTTGATAGCGGCCTTCAGCTCCTCTGTATTGTTTGTCAGATGTTACTTATCTTCCTCTTCACAATACCTCACAAATTCTCTGTGAGGTTCAAGTCAGGCATGTTGGCTGACCAATCAAGCACAGTAATATCATGGTCAAGAAAAAAACTTGCAAGTGGTATTGGCACAGAACCTGGTAGATGGCTGCATTAACTTTGGACTTGATAAAACACAATGGAACAACACCAGCAGATGTCATGGCACACAAATCATCACTGACTTCATAAACTTCACAATGGTCTTCAAGCAGCTTGGTTTCTTTACCTTTCCAGTCTTCCTCCAGACCCCAGACTTTGCATTCCAAATGAAATGCTAAATTGACTTTCATCTGAAAAGAGGACTTTGGACCACTGAGCAACAGTCCAGGTATTTTTTTCCTTACCCCAGGTAAAATGCTTCTGATGTTCTTTCTGGTTCAGGAGTGGCTTGGTTCTAGGAATGTGACAGCTGTAGCCCTTTTCTTTAATACGTCTGAGTGTGGTAACTCTTGATGCGCTGACTCAGGCTTCAGTCCACTCCTTGTGAAGCTCTCCCAAGTTCTTGAATCTGCTTTTCCTGACAATCTTCCCAAGGCTGTGGTCATCCCTGTTGATTGTGCACCTTTTCCTACCACACTTTTTCCTTCCAGTCAACTTTCTATGAATATATTTTGATACAGCACTCTGTGAACAGCCAGTCCTTTCAGTAATAACTTCTGTAGCTTACCCTCCCTGTGGAACAAAAGCCAGAATAAATGCCGTAAAGGTTGTGTCGCAGTGATCTTTTACCAGATGTTTTGAAGGCAGATCAGCTTTTGCGACAAAAGGAAATATGTTCAAACTGTAATGAATCAGAGACCAGTCACCTTCTCACTTTCCGTGCTGAAGCTGAGATCATTCACCAGCTTAAGTGAAAGTTAATGTGCCTAGAATTTTTGACTCATACATTACACGTCATATTTTGATGTCACGTGTCTTTACGAGACCTTTACAGGTTGTGTGTGAATGCACACACATATTCCGGGTAATCACTGGCAGTTTGAAAGGGGCAAAATCTAGCGACCCGGGAACATTTGCCAGGACACATTACCCGTGTATTTTCCGGAATGGCATTATGAAAGGGGCTTTATACACACAAACACACTTTAGGAATTGAAAGGAAACCAGCTTATAAAATTTCAGGTCACACCAGTTTAGAAAGTGCCCCTCACCACAAACATGGACATTCTCTAATGCTCTAACTAACACTTTCAAAAACTCCCTTCACAGGCTTCAAATTAATAGGATGACTTTGCAGTATCCAGTTATTCTACAGTTTTAAGAATATGTGTGTGTGTGCACATCCATGCAGATTGTGGGGAATTCCTACATCACAGATTATAATAATTCAATTCAAATGGAAAGATCAAAAATTAAGCTTCAGTAGCATACCATTCTGAAGGCTCAGGTCTGACAAGGGGCCCAGCTATTACAGACATATAATCAAGCAAACAGATGTGTTTAGAATGAGACAGATCACAAGACACACTAATCCTAAACTACAGAAATCAGAGATGTGGTTAACCAGGCCTCCAGGAGGAGAGGGGATCTTAAGAGGAGGTTGCGTTCTATATGGTGACGTTCTAATTATAATTACTGTAGTCTCTCATTAACTAAGATAAGTTCAATTCCCACTGAAATAAAATTGCTACTGTATGTTATTTTGGCCTGTGTCATGTGTGTTCCTTTAAGAATACAAATCATTTTCAGCAGCATCACTCCAGTCTCAAGTGCCTCATGATACTTCAGAAATCATTCTAATATGATGTTTTGCTGTTTGAGAAACATTTCTTATTATTATACGTTTTGATCAGTTGTGAATCAGTTGTGCTGCTTAATTTTTTGTAAAAAAATTAAAATTTTAGTTTTTTTTTAAATTTTATTCCTGGATCAATTGATGACTTTAAAGTTCACAAAAAAAAAAAAAAAAAGTTAAATTACAAATGTATTTTCAAATGTAATCACTTTTTAAATGAACCAATTTTACGCATTCTGGTTGAATGAAAGTATACATGTCTTTCAAAAAATTTAGCTGACCTCAAATTTAAAAAATAGTATATACATAAATACCATAGACTGTATAAAAACATGGACGTAGTGTCCGTGATGTCACTCGTAGACTCCTGAAGAGAGTTTTTGAAGCCTAAAATGTGCAGAGCGAGCCGTGAGCTGTGACAGCAGTGGCAATTCACCTGTCACTCAAGTGGCCACGCCCTTAATTATGCAGAACTTTAAGGCTTAATATAATTTAAACGGATGAGTTATACAAAAATTCACCCCCCTCACAGTTGTCATGAAGGGCAAAATTAGCTATATAGACCAAAATAATTTTTTGCACCAGGCTGAAAACATGTTTTTTTCTGCTGTAAAGTTGGGCATTTTAACATGGGAAGTCTATGGGATTGACTCTCTTTTGCTGCCAGCCTCAAGCAGCCAGTCGATGAATTGCAGTTTTTTTAGTTACTTCCTTATTGGCTTCACTAGAGAGAGCGGGAGGTTGCATATATATATATATATATATATATATATATATATATATATATATATATATATATATATACATACTAATGATTGGCCGTCAATAGAGAAAGTTGACAAGATGCTATAGTCACACCATCTGCCAGCAGGGCACGTTCACTAACCTAACCTTGACCCCCTTCTAGAAATATTCATAAATCTGGCCTTTTTAAAGGGGTCATTGGATACCCATTTTCCACAAGTTGATATGATTTTTCTGGGTCTTAATGAAGTCTGAAACATAGTTTGGTTAAAATTGCTCAATGGTAGTGTTAAAAACAGTTCTTTTCAAAGCATGCAGTTTTGTAACATTTTCCTTTGAATGCAAATGAGCTTTGCTCTCTCTTGATCCTCCTCTCTGAGCAACCGTTTACTTTAGCCGCATTCATCGTGAAAATTGCTAATTAGTACATTATTAGGATAGGCGATCTGCAAAGATTTAAAAATTAAAAAAATCTTACTCTCACTTCATCTGTTGGTGAAGCTGGATCACGAATGATTCACATGAACATATACACACATTTAGGTAAAAACAAATGTTAATCCACTGCGTCTTCAGCGGCTCAGATGTTAGGAGTAAATGACTACTGCTATAATCATCAAACAACAGAACACATCAGTCACTTAAGGCCCCGATATGCTTCAAATTAAATAGAACTACAAACTGATATGACATCATTACAAACAAAATCAGGGTCGAAATGAAGTTAGTCTTGGCAGCTCGAATACGCTCACCAAAGTGATCTTTCTGGTGCGAAATTATAAATTATTTGCTCGAAAATAGCAAAAAATGTATATTTAATTTCGGTGTTCTGCCGAATAAGTAAAAAGTCTGAACAATGACGAACAGGATCAAATACATGCACTCACAAATGCAGCAAACATGTCGGCAGTGTGAAAGTATTTAAAACTATCAAAGAAAGACACAGAACTCATTTACAAGCACGAAGCACTGAAAGGCAAGAAACTTTTTAGTGCTGCATCATGTCTCTGATGAGAAGAAGAGGTGGCTGATGCTGGTGGTTAGGCTACTATATGATGATTGAAATGAAATTGCAAAATTATTTCAAACGATTAGTAAATAAACTGCAGAATGTTATATTTTCAAATGCATGCAGGAATTCCATGTATTCTGACAGCATTTCAGGAGCTTGCGGCATCATGGTTCAAAGTCCAAAGTGTGAGTCTGTGCTAAACTTGACTCGTCAACTCTCTCAGGAACGTTTTTGTGAATTTTTAAAAGGCATGTGACAATGTGATATGTGCGACAAACATCTTCACAAATTCCTAATGAAAATCATTTGTAAATCATCATGCTGTTGTCAACAAAAGAAGCACTCAGATCTTCTTGTGGGTTTCTGTCAAGATTAAAGTCAAGAAAAAGCAACAACTCCATCAACATAAAAAAATTATAGTACTGTAATCTTACTGTTATTCTGTAAAATTAAATAAAGACAATAATAATGATAATGATAATTACCCTACAACAGCTCTATTAATACATTGATTATAACATTCACACATAGTGTTCAAATTGGGATCCGTAATATTTTCTAATGTTTTAAAAGAGTCTCTTCTGCTCAGCAAGGCTACTTTTATTTGTACAGCAAAAAATACATGCCTGATTCAAGTCTCAAAAATGGCCCAAAAATATTATTTTACTAACTTATTAATTTAAAGTTAATTGCACTTTGTTGGTATAATGTAATAATAATAATTAATTAATAATTTAATTTAATAATAATTTAATTTAATTATTATTAATTATTATTTTGGCATAATGTCTGCTTGAATTAAAAAAAATGTTAAGTGTTAAGTGTATTTTTTTAAATTGTTGTTTTGTAATATTCAGTTATAATTTGAAAAGCACGACTAGACAGTAAAAAGCACATTTTGGCAATTTAATTAATGCAATGTTGAAAAAAATAGCAAAATAGGCCATCACGGGAAAATTGTTAAAAACAGTGTACGGTATTCAGCCTCCAGCCCAGTGTTTAATTTATTAGTTCAGTGCATCCCTAACAGCCACACCTGTACGATCGCTCATGGAGAGACTTTAAAGATTCACAGAAAACATTTAATTCCTAGAAAGAAATTGCAACGAAGCGTGATGTCGACGACAAGCAAGTACCAAATAAATGTGTTTCAGATCAATGTTACACGATACTGCTGCTGCTATTGTTGTTCTTTCAATAAGTGAATTTAAAGGGTAAAATTAATGAAATGCCAAACGAATATACAATAATAAACCTTTGTTTTTATCAAAAGTAAATCATGACACCACATAAAATATAAAAGGTGTAACAATTTATCCAGTTTAATAAAATAAATTAACACTAATAAACTAAAAGTAACAAACTGACTCCCAATATTTTTTTTCACATCATGCTGAAGTTTCATACAATGAGCCATTCACACTTCCAATACAGGACTGATTATGAAAATAGAATGGTTCTTTTGAATTGCAAACATGATACTGGACTCTGAACTGCTGCTAATCATTATTCTTTTGTCTATAATGTCTCACACCTAGATTGCCTACACTTCATTATTTCATCGTTGTTGTGTCATTCTTGTCTACATCTGCTCTGGCGGTAAAACAATGTCGGACTGATGACAGCTTACTCAGGGCGGGTCTAAGGTAAGACGCCAGTCCAGTCTGTGCTGAAACGCTACTGTCAATCAAACTATTGTGGGAGGGGCCTGTCTGTGTGACCTCACATACAGTAGACAGGCATCTGAGAATGGCTTGATTTGAGAAAGGGGTAAAGATTTTAGCAGATTACATAAAAACACTGAGTGGATTTTTATCATTTAGGGTGGTTGTGTACACACACTGCCAACACACATTTCAGTTCAAACAACTTGCATGTAGTATCACGTATGATCCCTTTAAACAAAGCAAAGGATGAGTTAACAAAGAAAGTGACCTGGACTGAATTAACTAGTAACTTGAAGAAAAAAAGTCCCGGTTAATGTTCCAGATTAATACGTCTGGGAAACTAGCCATTTATGTTTTATGAATACCAGATATAAGCCATAATTCTGTCACAATCCTTAGTCGACTGATGTAGTTCTTCCAGCAGTGCCAAGTTTTTGTGTAATTGTCTTGACTTTCAGCATCCATGATGTTTTTTCCCCCAAATCCAAATCAGAGCGCTTAGCAGTGCAATTGACTTGACTGAATAAAAAGCAAGCATGGCTAATCAATTCCTGAGCATTCTGTTCACATTGTCTGAGCTAATTTCCAAACATAAAACCAGACTCTTGCACAATCTCTCTCAAACACTTGTTGTGCAATAAATTAATTCTCAACAGGAAATACAGTTCCAAAGTCAAGTCACTTAATGGTCCCTCTGCTATTTGCTATGTAAACTTGTATGTACAGCTCATATATGTTTGAATAGGCAAAATTACTAGTCTGTTTTCTAAAAAAGAAAGAAGAAGGAGGGATTTAAAAACTGCCACTGACCAGATATCTCTCGTCATCTTTCATCTGGGGTGTGCGGATCAAGTGATTCTGCTCTCCTCTCCAGTCCCCAAAACGACGAAAAAAGTAATTGGAGAGGAAACGGTTAATGGGATCCCTGATGATGTTTATGTAGACAGGCTGTTCTATCCTAAATCTGAGAAAGAAAGAGACAAACAGTATGAGCACCGAATTGTTCACCAATGTTTGGCTTTGTTTTTATCTTCGATTAATCAGATAAACTTCAGACTAATATTCATGATTTGCTTACCTTGTGAAATTGAGAAAGTGAACATGTCTGGTGTACAGAAAAGGCTGCGGAATAGTGCTAATATTTCTCATCAAATCCACCTGGCAAAAAATCAACACAAATCTGATTACTCCGATAAATCAAAGCACATATTGTCTCACTAGCCTGCGTTTACTGTGGTTTTGATTAAATAAACAGATCAAAATGCATGTTACACAACCATTCATGACAATCTCTTTATTCAACGCTTACATTTTTACAAAACAAACAGCAATGGGGTTCAACAACTTACAATAACAGAACACCAATTCAATAAGTTATATCTGGTAGTAATAAAAAAATATTTTTTTTACCAAAAATAATTGAACCACCAGAAGTATACTGTATGCTACATGAAAAGTACTTACTAAATAAATTATTCCTGTCAAACAAATAAATAAAACACTCGTAAATTGAGACATAACTAGACACAACTAATTAAAACTACAGTTCCAACAGTTTTTGTAAAGCAAAACCACATCATATGTTTGCTACACTTTCTTCAGTTGCTATAAAACAATAATTCTTCAGAAACAGGGGTGGATCCATTTCAAAAAATAAACCAGAAATGCAAAAACACTCCAAACAGACCTCATCTGTCCAAGTTTCAGAATCACACTCACCAAGAAAACATTCCTCACTTGGATAGTGCATGGTGCAGTGGAAAGTTATTAGGTCATCTGATGAGGCTGATTTTTCTTAACCTTAATGTTTCCTAATGAGGGCCAGCTGGGGCCCCAGTCAGCTCTGACAGAGCCTGTGTGTCCCTAAATGCATGTTACGGTCTTCAAAAACATACACACACAGGCATAAGGAGACTTAACAATTCCTATAACGGGTCGCCATATGAAGAACGGGATGGCGTAATGTTGGTCTGATGTGCCAGGATAGTGTGTGTAGAGCGCAGCTTCCTGTAGCGCTCAACAATAGGTTCCAGAAGTTTCCAATTTGGGAAAGACCACCCTCAGAGTTCAGATTTCATACCAAAACCTAAACATCTTCATGTTCCTTGACCCACATCAAACTGTTAAAAACACTGTAACAAGGGCTCTGCTCAAGCTTCAATCCTGTATCAAATGCTGCATCAAAGTCAAAACATAAAGTCTGTTACAACCTGAGGTAGTGACATCATTTTAATGAGAAAATGTCCTGTTCCATAAACGGTTATATGGGAACACAGATGGCCATACACTGTACTAAGTAATGATAAAAGGTGATGGTTGAATCACATCATAAGTAACACCTCAGGTTGGGTAAACAGTAAGTGGTTTGGTGCACTGAGGCTAATGCAATGACTGAAATGACTGAAAGTAACACTAAAGACTAACGAATCATATGGACCACTTTTCATGATGGTCCCTATTTTATTGTAACAGCAGAATCTTCAGAACTTTTCCATTTGAGCTCCATCAGGGAAAGCCATACAGGTTGCAACAAAATGAGGGTGAATAAATTACATTAATTGGCAATTGACAGACTTTCATTTTTGTGTAATCTATCAGTTTAATAACAAAACCTTGTTCTACACAATCACATAACAATGTGAAGATTCTGAATGTAGAGGAGGTTCATTTGTTCTCGTCTTGTTGAAAGGTCGGTTAAAAACAGACTGAACATTCCCTCTATACACACAAATAAACTTTCTTCTCTTAATGAGAGTTTTATGACCCTTATCCTGCAGTGAAATTTGCATTTGTTTAGGAGACTGTGCAGATGCTCCAAGGCCACAAATAGGTAATCAGTCACAATCACAGCCGTCAAACAGACAAAAAACAAATACTGGAAATGCACTTAACACGCACAAGGAAACTTATGCTTATTATGGACAAAGCCTATGGGATCATTTTCCAAGCATGGTCAATGGTTTATTAGATGATTAAACTTGACGTCTGTATCAATAATCCAATCAAAACAAGATATTAAATACTTGTTTATTAAGTAATTTAATCCGTTTATTACAAAAAACTTCCATCAGTCAAACGTTTTTACTGGAGAAATTAATTCTAAAGATTGAGAACTCTATTTTAGCTCAAAGTTAAAACATTTATTTTTGATGGATTTGCTTATTTCAAACATTCTGCTTTTTTGCTTTGCAGGACATTAACTGATGACCTGGAGTCTTGTGGATTATTGTGATGCATTTATCAGCTGTTTGGATTCTTAAGGTCAAAGCATTCACTGTAGGGTGAACATGTTCGCCGTTTCTACGGGACACGTCAGAGCCAGGGTTTTAATAATGCCTAAAATATCCAGGTTTCGGTTATTTGCACTGTGCAGGTTGATTGTTGTGTAACATTCATGAGAGCTATAAAGAGCAGAACAGACGGCTCCTTATGCTTTCGAATTGCTTTCACGTGTTTGTTTGTGGTTTGACTTGAAGCATTGTGGCGCACTTTGTTTTTTTGGGGGGGATTTGTGCGTAGCGACGCTTCAAGTCAATTGAACGAACGAACAAACACTTGCGCATATTTGCATCGATTTGATTGTTCCCTCTAGATCTCACCTTCTCACACGCAGCCCCACGATTGGTCGATTATGTACAATACCTGCATGTTATTGGTCAAACTGCTCTGAATGTTTTAGGCATTATTAAAATCCTGGCCATGATGTGTCCCGTATGAACGGCGCATATGGTCACCCTAATTCACTGCAGAGGATCCATTTTTCAAAATACCTTCATTAGTGTTCACACAGGTTTGGAATGACAGAGAACATACTAAAAATACAATACATTTTTTTTGGCTGTTGTCCACTCACGCTCTATCTGTCTGGACACACACCAGTTAGTTTTTCTGATGGCAATGAAACCTGTATGTGTTCAGAGCTTACCACTGTAAACACACACATTTAATATTAGCTTTGAGTATTTACTGTACATCTAACCAGTTTACTCTCTGAAACCTATGAATAATCACTCACAAAATCATTTTATCCAAAAAGGTCCCATAATATCCAGACAGAATTATGAGTGTACTCCGGGATATAGACAGATTTCCAGTCAAAACGTTCTTCATTTTCACGTTAGTCACTTATTTCCTTCTCCTGTCCAACAAACATATATGAGTGTTATTTAATCAGCATATTTATTTTAACTTTTCATAGGTTGATTTTAGCGGTGTGGAGATGTGACGCTTTGACTCGACCCAAACGGGATGACAGAATGTTTTCGTTTCCTCTCCGCAAGGGAGAAAAGTGTGTATTTTTCTCCACAATGAGTGCCATTCGGATGAATTTCATTGCCACTGGCATTCAGCAAGCATTTCCCTTGGCAAACACCTTTATTTAATCACATCAGTTTTCATCATAGTAATATGCCTTTTATTTTGCTATACTTTTAGCTTGCTAAACAATTTCTCGGAAGCATTAGTTGCCTCATACACACACACACTGACCTGCTCATGCTTTGTGAGTCTTGTTTTGTTATGGATGTCAGAGGAAACCAGGTTAAACTGATGCTTGTCTGCCAGAATCCTCAGCAGCAGGACGACCGTTCGACTTCCACACTTGCCAACCCTGTTGTAGATCACCTGACTTGGGAATGGCAGCTCCTAGACACACAGACATAGAAATACATGGGTATTAGAAAGAATAAAATAATCAATATAAAATAATCAATAAATCTAACAATATTGAAAGTCTGGCAAGTTCTAAATGACAAACATTTTTATATTGTGTTCAATTACTGTTGGGTGCTAGGTGATGGCAAAAGTTATCTAAATAAATTAGTGTCACATGGACTATTTTAATGATGTCCTTACTAACCTTCTGGACCTTGATCATGGTAGTACCCTTAATGCAGATTAAATCAAAAATATCTTATAATTTGTTTTGTGAAAGTGAACGAAGGTCTTACGGTTTACTACGACATGAGGGTGAGTAATAATGTAGTTTTTGGGTGAACTATCCCTTTAAATGTCCTACTCAATGACACAATGATGATATTGTAGCTCAGGTGTGGAACTAAAAGCTTCCAGTTTCCAGCTCGCTAAGATCTTTATTCTCTACTCCACACAACCTTAAGAATAATTTTTTAAGAGAGAGTTGGAGGAAATTAGTCAATTCCTGGATGAAGATCTAGTGTGGAGGGAAGAATGAAATTCCCTGTAGGCCAGCATCCCAGACGAAATTGGGGTTTGAAGTCCTTCTTTGTGTGTGTGTGTGTGTGTGTATGAGACATTTTGTGTTTATGTTTGAATGTGTGACAAGGTTTTTAACTTGACTACAGCAGTCACCCTTACTTTCATTCAGGTCTGTAAACACTAGCTAAATAAGACCCCCTCATGCCTTTCATTATTTGTTCTCTCTCAGTATTACACTCATAGTGTGATACAGCATTCTTCCAAAACAACAAATACGGTTCAAGTTCACAGAGAATGCTCTCTTTTCACCTCATGTGCGCGCACACACACACACACACACACACACACACATAAGAGCCTTGTGTGAGTCCAGCTGCCTTGCTAATTCTCCCCATCACATTTTCCTTAATTCAATCTCCATTTCCCTCCTTCTCTGGTCATTTCTACATAACATCTCCTAGCTCTACATAACACTGATCTATCTCAAATAAATGGCGTGCTTCTCAACTTTCAATTCATCAAAATTAATCATGAAAAAAGGATGGATTGCTGAAGGATTGCTGAATTACTGGAACAATGCCTGCTGAATATCCAGCTTTGCCATTATAGAAATAATATTTAAAATAGAAAAACTTATTTTTATTAGTAATATTGCAAATAGTTCGGTTTTTACTGTATTCATGATCAAACAAATGCAACTTTGGTAATCTAGAGAAATATATAATAAAAAAAACATTTTTTTTTTTTTTTTAAATGACCTCAAACTTTTGAATGGTTGTTTGGATTGATGGATTTAGCAGAAGCATTAACCAAAACAATTCACAAAGCATTCGATCTTCTATTTAACGGTACCCAATCAGTACAGGCACACATATCGAAGTTATGACCTTGATGTTGCTTACATGCTTTACAGATGCTGTTAGTGACTACTTGATAAAACTTAAACTGGTATAGATTGCTGTTGCATTTTGTAGTATATTTGTGTGCACTCTAAGATAAATACGTGGAGCTCTTGATAAATCTGTAAACATCTCTTCATAGGCTGTGTGTTTACAGACTCTAAACTTGCTGTTCCACAGCTGTGAGATGTTAAAACTGGTTGTCAGCATTGCTGGCTAGGGGTCTTTTATTAACTGCAGGGGTTTCAGCTTCCAAAGATTTTCAAAAGCTGTACAGATCCACACTAAACATTATTATCTAGGAAAATAGTGGAGATTTATATAGACAGGTATATCTTTTTATAGTGAACAAATGTCGTCCTTGTATAAAGGGAGATGGTTTATACACATGCACACATTAAACTGGACTGTGATTACATTACTTTCAAATTCAGGAAGTCACTTTTTCCAAATGTTTTAGTCTTAGCTGTAAAATTTTATATATAAATTCTTTATGTATACACATGTGGTTTCAACCACATTCTTGTGCACATCTGTCTCTAGGGTGAGACATCTTTTAAATTTTATGTTATTATAATTTGTGAGGTGATTTTGTCTATATATATATAATATATATATATATATATATATATATATATATATATATATATATATATATATATATATATATATATATACACATACATACATACATACATACATACATATATATATATATATATATATATATATATATATATACACATACATATATAGACACACACACACATTACACACACTCACAAATCCATTGTTAGCTACTCCAGGTCTAGCTTGAATATCCTATAAAATATAATACTATAAAAATGTCCCTTTGACATTGCTAAACACTTTCTAAAACTTTGCTATGATTGTGTGAAATTCTTTTAACAAACCAGATTACAGCACTGCTCACGTGAGGCAAGATATTACATAAATTGTAAAATAAAAATCTATTTTGTAGTGGCCTTTGGATCTTTCAAGTGTTTATTCAATACTGCAAATGTCAGAACTTTCCTCTAGTTAGGAACAATAAAACATTGTTTGTACAGTTTATATTTGTACAGAGTTATAGCTAAAATTCACAAGAGAATTTTTATGGGTGGACCCTCCTCTCCAGCTTTCTTCTGGACTCTTCTGTCATATGCGAGTGCACTTGCACACTGTTCTCAATACATTCAATGAATCATTCCAGCATTCCAGAGTCTCTGAATCATTTGAACCCATTTCATAGAAAAGACACTTAAGACAAAGAAATGGAAAATAGCACATGTACTGCAGGGAAGATATTCTCCAGAGATATTTTTAACCCCATAACACTGATTATAACACTGATTAATTGAATTTAGGCTACATCCAAACGAAGCCAGAGCTTTCCCTATCAAATTTTTTCCCCCTCGTCTATATATCTGCGGACACATAAAACTGACACAAAACAAAGTAGTATACATGCCAGACCAGCATGTGGCGCTGTAATTCTGCCACAGGGATACACTAATAACAGAGAAGAAGACTTGGACTATGCGCATAAACCTTGCGAGCGCTTAATACAAAGACAACCATAAAGTGTTTGTTCATGTTTTTTTTGCTGTTACATGACATAGCGGTGTCTGACAAGGGGTGAGACATGGGGTGATGACATCATTGTTTCACAAAATATGCAGATTGGCTATCCCAAAAAAATGCAAGGTTGTCGTTTTCAGATTTATTCACTCTGGGATAAATAGTGGGTTCACTCTCCCAAAACGTCAGATTTGTGTGGACGAAACACCAATCCGATACCAACATTTTTGCATATACAGCTAAACATGTCTTCATGTGGGCAGGGCCTTAGTTTTGCACTTGCAACGAGTGCATCAAGACTCTCATCTTAAAATAACTGTGTCCTATAACGCATCTAATGACTCATTTTCAACAAGCCTCCATAAAAAAAACTTAGACAAACCACAGTGATGGCTTCAACTCTACTATTAAGAAGCAGTTTCATTGTCCTCTGAGTAAACCCAGCTGAAACTTTCATTGGGTTTAACCTCTTTTGTAGAGTGCATGTAATGCTACTCCTCTTAAATTAAGTTTGTTCATTCCACTCATGCTATTTCATCAGCAAACAGAGCTGTCGTTCCTCTGTAGGAAGTGCTGATGAGATGAGCTGTCATGAGTATGTGTTGAGATAACCCACATATATATATATATACATATACATATACATATATATATACATATATATATATACATATATATATATACATATATATATATATATATATGGGGCTTTTAGTCCATGTCTGTTATACACTCACCAGCAACTTTTTTAGGTACAGCTGTTCAATTGCTTGGTAGAACAAATTGCTAATCAGCAAATCACACGGCAGCAACTCAATGCATATCGGCATCTATGTGTGGTGAGGACGAAATACCATCTCTGGACGCACAACTCGTTGAACCCTGAAGCAGATGGACTCCAGCAGCAGAAAACCACACTCGGTGCCACTCCCGTCAGCTAAGAACAGGAAACGGAGGCAATTCGCACAAGCTCATCAAAATTGGACAATAGAGGATTAGAAATACATTTCCTGGTCTGATGGGTCTCGATTTCTGCTGCGACATTAAGATGGTAGGCTTAGAATTTGGCGGGAAGAGCATGAAAGCATGGATCCATCCTGCCTTGTCTCAATGGTTTAGGCTGGTGGTGGTGGTGTAGTGGTGTGGGGGATATTTTCTTGGCACACTTTGGGCCCCTAAGTACCAATTGAGCATTGTTTAAACGGCACAGACTACCTTATTATTGTTGCTGACCATGTCCATCCCTTTATGACTACAGTGTACCTATCTTCTGATGGCTACTTCCAGCAGGATAATGCACCATATCACAAAGCTCAAATCATCTCAGACTGGTTTCTTGAACATGACAATGATTTCACTTTACCCAAATGGCCTCCACAGTCACCAGATCTCAATCCAATAGAGCAGTTTTGTGATGTGGTGGAACGGGAGATTCATGGATGTGCAGCCGAAAAATCTGCAGCAACTGCATGATGCTATCATGTCAATATGGACCAAAATCTCTGAGCAATGTTTCCAGCACCTTTTTGAATCTATGCCACGAAGAATTAAGGCAGTTCTGAAGGCAAAAGGAAGTCCAACCCGGTACTAGCAAGTTGTACCTAATAAAGTGAGTGTATTTGCAATTTAATTTATATACTCCAAATATTGTTAAAATACAATAATATATATATATTATATATATATTAGTGGTGTCCCCGACTAAGGATTGAAACCATAACAATGAACAATTTTTTTTTTTACAATAGTGCTCTCATTATAACGTTAGCCTAAAACATGAGCAGTTAATGTTCTGCATTTCTGTTTTGAGCTGCGCACGCTGAAGATGACCAGCAGAGTGACGCATTTAATAGCAAGTTTTTAATCAATGGGATTCAACTCATAATTTCATATAGAATACTCTTCGTTATTTATACAACATAATGATAATATTAAGACTTAAAGGCTATTTGCAAAAAGGGCCCAAACGAACATGAACATATCTGCAGGACTCTGAATGCGAACTCCTTTTGCAGACTCGTTCTTCGCAAAACAATGTGCAGAAACACAGCAGCTAAACTCTAACAATTCATAGAATTTTAGTGTAATGATGTTCTCATTATAATAGTATGACAGTCCCAGTCATAGTTACTGATATTCTGCATTGTAGTTTGACCTGTCCGCGCTGTGCGCTGAAGAGATATCACTGTAGTACTACAATGAAGCACTTGACTCAAAACCAAATGCATCTTATATCAGGTAAATAATATATGCACGATATACAACGGCTGAAATGTTTTGAAATCACTTGTACCCTACCTGATCGAAAAAATCCAGTCTGTGCCTGTGTCAGTTTGAGTCTTGGTAAAGTTTTAAATCCCTGCCTTCAAGATGCTCCTCTGTAAGTCACGGATTATGGAAAGTGAAACATAAATCTATAGGAGATGTTGTATTTATTCACGGATTTAATATATTAATTTGAAGCTTTTTTCTTTTCAGATTCTTACAGCTTTATCATAATAGGCTGTATTTTAACTTTTTGGGAGAAAACTGGTAGTTATAAGTGAAATCAGACATTTGCTCTCCCATATAGTCAAAATGACATAATCAATAACACCCCATGAATATTCAACGGTTAGATTGGTATTCGAATCAGGCTCCTCCATTTAAAGCTTTGATTCATTGACTATTCGGGGTCACCCCTCTCTATAATTTGTACCATTTAAACTTCCTCTTTCTTTAGCAAGCACATCAACACAGGAAATAAAACTGCATTCGTCAAACCATTTCATTGGATTGTTAAATGTGAACGTGTGACTGTGTATGTGTGTGAAAATCCATTACTGTCAAATCTGAGGAGATGAGTCTACAATAAAAACTAAGTCTTAAATTGATTTCCTCTAGTGTGAGAAGGCCAAAATAACAGGACAATTGAATACTACAGGGATATTTGTGAAGTACATTTTGAATTAGAGGAAAATAAGACTCAGAAAACAAGTTAGATATTGCAAAAAAAAAAAAACTTACCCTTGGTGTAGGAGGCCCGTGGTCGTCAACAAAAGTGGATTCTCCTGTAAAGAGAATTAAGTGTCAGAGTGAGCTGCTTACATAAAACATCTGTTATTTAGGAAATCATAAGCTTAGAGAGCAATGTAAACAAAACAAAATGTTTAAGCGCATTCAGTGAAAAACTGTGTTTTGAAATAGAGCAGATTCAGCAGCTGAGATGTATCAGCACTGGAAATCCACAAGGGAGCCAGATGACATCCACTACGAGTAAATGGAAGAAGATGTGTGTCTCTTAGGGCTGCACGATGTGTCGTTTAAGCATCGATATCGTGATGGACGAATCCACGATAGTCACATCGTAGGATGTGCGATATAGGCTGTCGTAGTAGATCCGCTATTCATTAACTGTAAGGGCCAGCTGCTCCCCGGCCCTTGACGAATGTGATTCGCGGATTAATTGCACAGCTTAACCATCATAGAATGAAAGCTTTGATAGAGAGAAAGAGAGAGAGCGTGCAAGAAAGAGATAGAGAGAGAGAGCAAGAGAGAGAGAGCGCGCGTGAGAGAGAGAGAGCAAGAGAGAGAGAGCGCGCGCGAGAGAGATAGAGAGAGAGAGCAAGAGAGAGAGGGCGTCGCGTGAGAGAGAGAGAGCAAGAGAGAGAGAGCAAGAGAGCGCTAGAGAGAGCGCACGTGAGAGAGAGAGCAAGAGAGCGCGCGTTAGAGAGAGAGAGAGAGAGAGCTCAAGAGAGCGCGCGTGAGAGAGCCGCACACTCACCATCTTCAGACAAAAAGAGCGCTGTCTTGCTCTCTCTCTCCCTCGCGCATATTAATCAATTGACACGATGGTGTCGATGTTTAAATCATTTAAAATGAAAATGTAAGTGTGCTCACCCCATTTTTGTTTGTAAGAATTTTTTTATTAGATTTCATATTGCAATATATATTGCAGAAAAATAAAATATCGCAATGTCATTTTTTCCCAATATCATGCAGCCCTAGTGCCCTAGTAGAGAGAAACGGTCTCTTAATGCAACTCCTTCTGTGGTACAGTAGTGGCTAAAAAGGAGGAGACCTTCTTTCATCTCAAACAAGGGTCTTCTTTTTAACCTCCACTCCAGATGGCACGCTGGAATCAGTGCTGTGCTTCCTGTGTTAAATGGATAGTTCACCCAGAAATGTAAATTCTGTCATCAATTACTTACCCTCATGTTGCTCCAAACTGGTATGGGTTTCTTTCTTCTACTGAATATAAAAGAAGATATTTTGAAGAATGCGGGCAACCAAACATTTGTTGGTCCCCATTGACTTCAATAGTATGAAAAATGGGAATAAGAAACTGGTTACCAAGCATCTTCAAAATATCTTCTTTTTTATGTTCAGCAGAAGAAAGAAAATTCTACAGCTTTGGAACAACTTGAGGGTGAGTAATTGATGACAGAATTTTGATTTAGTCTTGTTATTTGCACATTAAGGTGAACTGCTCCTTTAATGCTATCTGTTGTGCACGGACTGCGTCTGTCTGCTGAATAAATAACTTTCCCAGCAACATAGAGCTGCTATACTTCTCAGCCTATCTTCAACTTTCTCAGTATGAGAGTGAGAAAAAGAATGAGATATTCATAGACAAAGATCGATGCATATCATAAATCATGAATAGTCTCGGCACAGATGAAATCACAAGCAAATGGAAGGTGACGTGCAGAACACAAAACTACTTAGAACTCAAATACCACTTCTTTGTATTATTATTGATGTTAAAAACAGCTGAGCTGCTCAACATTTGTGCTGATATTTTTTACAGGATTCTTTGATGAGATTTATTTGAATCAGAAAGTTTGTAATATGACAAAATGTCTTTATTGTTTTATACCAAAAACTTTGAACCCAAAGGTCAAGGGGATCTAAATAGATCTCATATCACATATCTCAGCTTCTCTGTAATCTATAAAAAGACCTCATGTTCCTGTTTTAGTGGCTGCTGTTAGCACAGAGATCTTTTTAATGGGGCCATATGTCTTCTTAAACATGCACACTATGTACACTATACTCATGTGGACTCATATGCTGCTGAGTGACACACATGCATTCTACTCATCCAGTCAGTGCATTTTTAAAGAGTTTTTTATGATAAGTTTCTTTCAAGTGGTTTGAAACAACACATCTGAAACCAAAAGCAAATAAGAAATGTAGTGACTACAATCTTGTATCATTTTTCAGTTTAAGTGAAGGATTAGTTAATAGTAACAAAATATAAAGAAAAAAGTGTTACATTTTCAGCATTTCAATGTTCAACTGAAGTCCATTCTATACTGCTGTTGAAATTGCCCATTTAGGCCTCCGTATGACCTTGTCGTAAAATGTACTTGTCAGGACCATCAGGATTACACAGTTTTGTGAGGGCTTGCTCAATTATCCACTGAAAGCCCCACTGCCCTGCTTACCCCCCAGGATGGCACCCTCTCTGTCCAGGCTTTGGTCTGCATCACACTTCATCTGATACTGGACATTCATAACCCCTCAGAGCCAATTAGCACCTCCACTAACTACCCGTCCCGGCTGCAGTCCTCCGGGGTCAGATTCTCAGACTCCAGTAGAGTCATTCAGGTCGCCAGGCTTGGAAATAATTGGAGACTAAAGCAGTAGAAATGCAAAACTGTAAACAGAGGACATCTGCAATGATTAGAGTGGGCCAGAAACAGAGAGTGGGCGAAGGCTGGAAAGAAATCAAACAGCGGTGCATTACTGTCAACTTTGTTCACGAGTTGTGTTGTAGCTGATTCAAAGTTTGCTTTGGTTATGAGAGGATCATTAATAACCTATAATTATGACACAAAAAGTCATAATGATACTGATGGAAAAAGCCACTAACTTGGCATAATCCCCAGCAGGAACATTAAAAAATAAAATCAATTGTTTCACATAAAAGTAGCCTTTTTTTGGCTTTCATAAAGAAAAACATTCTCTGAAATGGAATTTTCTCTACCGTCTGGCTTGGCTTAGGAATGCTGTTGTTAGTATCGGAATGCCATAAACGTATGCCTTCGGCATGTAATGTTTAATTTGAGTTATGAAATTGGTGGCTCTGTAAAGTATGGTTTAGAGATGAGGAGAGCCAGAAATACTCCAGAGGCTAAAGCAGGAAGCCGCACAGGGTCGACGTCTCGGTTGTGAGGTACTTTGAAACACAAAAGCTGTTGGCTATTTTCATCCATTCTCATTTTCAGATCACATCCTGTAATAATCTGTGACCACAGGTAAAACATTCTTGAGACGTTTGAGAACTGAAGGACATTCGGAACACGAAGATTAAAGCAAAAAAACATCTGGCACTGGCTCAGCATTCTTGCGAACTCAAAAGCTGTTTGTTCTGATTTTAGGGAACAAGCAAGTCAACCATCCAAAGAAAACAATGTCAGTGTGAACCTGTTGTCAATTGATTTACCTCAATGAAATAAATGTGTCGACTTCCATAAAACAGACCTAGTGTGCATGCAGCAAAATTTCACAATCATATTCTCATACTAATGGATTGCCCTCACAACTATATGGAAATTGGGGGAAAAAATTCTAAAATCGTACTATATAAAGTGCTCTGATGTTCATATTTGAAGGGTCATATGATGCAATTTCTATTTTTCCTTTCTCTTTAGAGTGTAATAGCTCTTGGTGCATAAAGAAGATCTGTAAAGTTTCAAAGACTAAACTCTCAAATCCAAAGAGAAATTCTTTATAAGAGATTAATCCAAGGCCCCCTAAAACGGCTCGTTTTAACACACCCCCACATCCATACGTCACTATGTGGGATGATTTGCATAACCATGCCCAGTTGTTCATGCAAAGCAAGAAGGTGTACCTTTTATTCTCATTGTAGTATTGTTGTTGCCGCCACCGCAATGTCGTATAGACGCTTTGTGTTTGGTTGTAAAAGCGAAACTAATTACGTTTGGCCTTCCAAAAGAGGACGGTATCCACTTCAGCATGCCTGGAGCTGGTCCGTGAGGAAATACATAAACTTTGAACTGTGGATCGCTGGATCGGCTTTCACTGTGGATGAAGCATGTGGTTGCCACAAGCTCCTTTATAGAATCCACCGGCCCACATGTGCTCACTCAAGCCCACTCTCTCAAGGCCGCGGTGACTCTGATTTGCTGAGAAAGCGAAAAAAAGTGAACCTTCCAAAAGTGATCATGACTAGAAATCATGTTTATAATCACATTTATAATGGGGTTTAATGTTGGTGTCTCGTCGCTCCAGCCAGACATAACAATATGTTAAGGGGTGTAATATTTCCGTCACATGCTAGAAGGCATTCAGCCAATCACAAAGCACTGGATTGCTGGCCAATTACAGCACTCCTCTCTTTTCAGACCGATGAGCTTTGTAAAAATCAACACGTTTCAGAAGGCAGGGCATAGAGGAGAAACAATTATGTACAGTATGTGGAAAATAATTAGTTTTATTAAGCTTAAACCGCATAAACACATTTTATTAAACCAAATACACATAATAATTATCTTTTTAGCAACATCATATGACCCCTTTAATCAATATTTTAAAAAGTGTCATAATGGTATTTCGTAATTCACAAATACCTACACATTCTCTCTCACAACATTCCTGCATTAGAATTAATAAATGCTAAACATAATACAAAACACACCTGCAGTCTGTAAGTGACAGCTAAATTGTTATATCAGCTCTACTTCAAATTTAGTTTATTTTGTGTCATCTTTAAGTTAGACGCAATTATTATATTTTGCTTGAAATTAAATGGAATTTAAAGTACTTTCATTTCAATAGCCAATGTAAAAAAAAATTCAATAAAAACTTTAATTGCTCTTGAACTCATCAAAACTTTGATAGAGCTGATGTATGCAAGACTGAACAAGCTTGAAAAATGTGGGTCATAAAAAAAAAAAAAAAAAAACTAAATAATATAAACAAGAGACATAGTGATTTGATTATTAACAGGATTGATTGGTTAAATGGTTCCAAATTAGCTCCAGGTGAGTGGTTTACTTGCTTCAGTCCATAACTGCCAGAACAAGTCAGAACTAAGTCCTTATAAAAGTCTCAACTTATCTCATTGTCTTACACCTGCACAGTATTCAATGAAGTAAGTGCTTTAGTGAGTGTGTGACAGACAAGCTGACAGCACACTTATGTACTCTAACACTCCTGCTGGTGTGTAGGCAGCACTAACACCACTGAGACAAGAACATATGGCTGAGGGTTAGAGGGTCCTGAAACAATGACATCAGTCTGGTTAAACACACCCTGTTTAAAAAACTTCAGAGACTTATTTTTTATTCCACTCCCCCCATGGCATGAAGCTGCATGTCTGTTTCTTATTCGGTGTGGTGACATGGGTGCTTCTAGCCATATGTGGTTGGACTTCACTCAACCCTTTTATTTAGCATGTAGGAGTGACCCGCCATTAAGCCCATCAGTCAAATGACAGTGGGGGGTTTAAGAGTCTCCACCCAGGACTGTTATTCTATAGGTCTGACCACGCTACTACCTGCCAAATGTGGTAGACATGATGGACATCTGCTTTCCTTTTTTATAAATAATTGCTACGTTTTGTTGTTTTAGGAACCATCACTGAGTGAGGTCTAAGTCCTTGAAGGAGTCTAGAAAGCTGTGTCAGGATTAAGAAGGTGGCTTGCATCTAATATTAGCATGGGCATGACTGATTCAACATCTTATGATTTATTTGTGAGGTTTTGATGCCACACATAACATCTTTTTTTAGTGTTCAGTGCTCCCCACACAATGACCAGGAGATCTTTGTAGTTTGCACTTGAGTCACACTGAGGCATTTGAGCAGTTGTTCAGCATTTTTGTGGAAAGCTTTGTACATTGTATAGGATTTTTTCTTTTACTTTTTTTTTATATAAAGTTAATAGAAATCTGTTGTAACAATGTGAATGTCTTTACTGTAATTTTATATGGTCCCCTTTAATAAGCAGCACAACTGTTTTTAACATACCTTGTAATAATAATAAGACTTTTTTTGAGCACCAAATATGCGTATTAGAATGATTTCTGAAGGATCACATGACGCTGAAGATTGGAGTAATGGCTGCTGAAAAAAATATGTTTAAATTACATTTTAAAATACATTAAAATAAAATAAAAAGCATTTATTTTGTATTGTAATATATATAATATTAAGTTCCCAGTTATATATAAATTAATACATTTTGTCTCAGTGGAAATTCCTACATTTAAAAATAATTACCATTGCAATGAAAATAAACATGATTTTAATATTTTTTATATATTAATAATATACATGCGTCTTTTCTGTAACCCATGGTCATGATAAATGTCAAACAACTGCATCTCATATAAGAGGGGATAAAACAAAGTCACATTTTCTAGATCTAAACCACCACTAATCAGAATCAGAACTAGTTTAAAAGGAAATGCTGTATGACAAAGAATAAGATCTTATTCAAGCTCATGATGTTAAATTAACTCTGTTTGCTTTTACGGGAAACACAAAACCCAAACATATTAACAAAAGCCATAAGTACAACCAGAAAGAAACTGGCTGCTCAGTATTAGGTTACATTTCTCAGAAGATTCATGATAAATTCATCCAGTGAGGGTAACAGAAAGTAAGTAGGGGTCAGGAACAATTCAGGAGCATCTGGTTTTCATGTGCGTTGTTTCCTGTGAACTGGCTTTTTCATACTTTTTTTTATACTGTACAGTGCATACCTCTGCTCACCTGCTCTGGCCTAACAGGATATGTGCAGCGCTGTGGCCACATAAACTGACCTGTGCTCTTTCCCATGCTTGCCAACAAAAGAAGCCACATTAAACCATTTACAACTAGACCACTAATTGGGGACTTTAGGATTTTCTTTAGTGCAATCCAGGAATATTAAAAACTTCAGTCCACTAATGCTAATTTGCAAGTATAGCTAAAATCTTAAATGACAGATCACCAATTCATACATTCCCTGGGAAACAAAATTATGAACTTGTTTATCCAAGCCCCATCCTTTCTGCACTTTTGTTTGTTTTGCTCTTGAAATCAACTGAAGTTTTAAATCGGACTTCCTCTTCACAGTCATCCCCAAAGGTGACATTCAATAGAAAAACTGTGGCGGACCCCTGTGAATACAGCACTGAATTGTAGTTTTAAACTTTTACATCTGCTCCTAATGACAGGAAATATGCTAAATAAACTATCTGAAGGGAGATCCCATTCAGAGTTTTTCTGCAGATTTCCTCTAAACCAGACGTCTTTTTTGTTTTTATGACTTTGCAAAATAGCAACATTTGTAACAAGTCACTGAATCCAAACACTGTCATATGTTTTTCTCATCACAGCACTCTTTTCTGGTGTTGGCCAATTGCATCTGAGCAGCACCTGGGATAAACCAGGAAGAGCCTGTTAAAAATGGCCTACTCAAATGTGACCTTTGACCTCTAATGCAACTAACATATTGGCAGAAAACAAAATAAATCATTTAATCAAGCAAGACGGTATTTCATAAACACAGGTGCAACTCAAGGTTACTACCAGAGACCAGAGTGTATGAAACCTTAATACACTCTGACAGGAGCCTCAATGACATTAACACGAATGGCCGACACACATGCTAGTGCACTTACGCACATGCACATGGCTTACTAAGTAAAACCCAAAGGAAATGACCATGGGATTTGAGTAAGCACTGGAGTACACTGAGTGCCAAAAGTTGTAAGTTTCCTCAACTGTGAATGAAATGGATCCATCCCCATAGACTCACAGTCACATTTACCAAGGCTGCTCTGGTCTTCAGTGTATAGTACAGTGGAATACATGTAACAAAACAAGCTTGTGACCATAAACCACAAGGTCAAGAGAGCATCAGTAGCAAGGTAAAAACATAACACATGATGGCAGAAGAAGCTGGAGGGTCTTTACTTTCCAAAGCAACAAAACACACAAAGAAACCCATTTGGGTTTTTAACTCTGAGGTATATTCATTCAGCAAGTATATTGACTGTAAAAGGAAGGGTGTGGCATTTATTCCTTTAAATGTGTCTTTAAATACATAACCAATGTAGCCACAACTTACTATGTACTGCCACACACAGAGCAACGTTTGGTCACAAAAGTGAACTAGTCATCTAATAGTAAGCTAAATTATTTCTTAAGACGCAAGAACGTCTTCTATAAACATCTCTTAAGAAATGCATCCATTCATGTTCAGGTGCACATCCCTAGTCTACTCTTCACAATTTCCCACAGATTTGGGAGGCATGACAGACCCATATGGAATTGGCCATACATGTGCTGGAATCCATGTATGTCAAACAGAGCTGTCAGCGCATTCAAAATCTTACAACGAAGAGGCCAAAAACACGAAGAGGCCATTCATACATCAAGCAAACCTGTCAGCACTAGAAATTGTGATGTGATTCCGCAGGTCAACTGGGGTAGTTGTTTATACTTTGTGTAATGCATATTTTCAGCCCAGTACTGAACCTGCCATTGAGTTTGGACAGCTTTACTTGCAAAATAACCTCTGATTGCTTGGAAAATGTAATGGTACTGGGATTCATAAGACAGCAGCAATGGCTTCAATCTCAATTTCCTGGTACTCAACACATGATGCAGTTCCAAGTCTAGCTGACAAGATCCTGAAGACGGAGAGAGAGGGACACAGCAGCTCTGCCTCATTGTCATGACGAATGAGTCTTCGCTCATAAAGCCAGGACACATGTGGTGATCTGAATCTCCGTCACGTGCAGCCCAAAATCCCCTTATTAAGTGCTTTAACTCTGAGCTCTGAAAGATTAATTTTCTTTATCTTAATTATGTCCTGTTGTCATTAACATAATGCATGATTTTCAGATGTTTAACGGCAACACTTATAAAGAGCTACTGCTACGGTCTGACACATCTGTTTCCATTTATGTTGAAAATGTTGTGTTTGTTGTCTATGAAGCAGATCGAAATAGTGTTAAACATTGGTTTTGCTACTATAGATTTATCATCATATGGGGAAGGTTCTACCCTGTAGTTGTAATGGCCTGTGGAGAGACTATAAAAGATTCAAATCCTTTTACAATGTGGCCAGTTGCGGTTCAGAGGATGGGAGGTGTGTCATGGGATACATATATTTAGTATGTATGAACTGTTGCCTATATTTTGAATTACGGTTGTCCGCTGTAACTTATTGTGCACAGGATGTGCTATGATTTTACACAGGGTTTAGTTGAAGTCTCTGATCTCTTTGACATTTTTATTAGAAGGAATTTGTGCTTACTAATACCATGTTCAGCGCTTAAAATTAATTTCACTGTGCGTCTGTGAAACTTTGAGCTACCATCGTAGTAGTTTTGTGTGCATGTAAACAACATGGCAACGTACAACCACAAAGTACCTTACAGGGATACACTTAACGTAATGCCCAAATGCAGGTAACTAACGTCGACGTGTCACACTGTTTACATCTCGCGTAATGGTATACTGGGAATGGAGAAAGTTGCATTCTATCACAAAAACAGAGACCACTGTTATCAAAAGTATGGGAATACTTTAAACAGAGGCCAAATAAAATGGCCCTTTGTTCCCTTTGCAAAACCGATATGGTGTACCACGGCAGCACAAATGAGATGCACGAGCACCTCAGAGGAAAACATCCTGGCGCTCTCCGGTGTTACGGTTTAACTGGTTACCGTGTGATCTGGTGACCAACTTCCTGGTTCAGCTTTGATACCAACTGAAGATTACAAGTTATTGGTATGATCACCTGTAGCGGCTGAAGTAAGGATAAAATAAAAAAAGTAAGTCTGTGTTGGAGCGGGGGTTTCGAACATGCGTTAGGGCCTTTCACATATCGCGCCTAAAAACGTGTGGAAAACGCTAGGCGTGCCGCTTTCTCCTTCTTTCCAAAGCGCTCAGGCAGTTGCACCCCTAGGGCATCTGTCGTTGCTAAGCAACCATGACGTGCTCTCTGCATGAAGATGTGGAAATTTCATAATAGACTGACAAGTTGACAACCACCAAAAAAAGGTGGTTATGATAAAGCCACATCTATCAATCATCACAAGCAGCTTCACCACAAGCGGAGGTAAAAAAAAAAAAAAACGAGTACAGAAAAGTGCACACAAACACAAAAATATAAATACAAAATACTAAAATAATGCAATACACATTAACTTAACAACATAAGATGTAATATATATATATATATATATATATAAAAAGAGAAACAGGTTTTTACATTTTTACCACTAAAATTACAATAATTTTTTACAGTGTGGTTATCTACCATAAAATGATTCTAATTATAAGCTTATTTTTATTCGATAGATTTTTAATATTGGTGCATCCTTTAAAAAAATGTTTACAGTCACTTCAAGACCCAAAGCAGAGAGTCAACAGTTCATTTAAGAAATGATGCTATCCCAGCAGAAGTATAAACTTACGCACCCTTTGCTGAAACATACTGGTTAATGTGTGTACAGTATATAAACTTCATCAAACAAGTTTACGCATAATTACATGCTGCAATATGGCTTGGCTTGGCTTTGATTTGTGTTTAAACCTCTCTAGTACATAAATAACATTTAACAAAACTACAAGTTGTGCTTCAGAAAATGCACTTGTGCATAACCAAACCACTGCATTGTACAATGGCCTTAAAAACAGATGGGGTTTGATTGAAAGCCGCAGATACAGGCCTACAGGAGTAAACAGGAAATGCATGTGAGGAAGTCACCCGCTCTTGAGTATGCTTTCTTTCTCACCATCTTCCTCTCATATACAGTAGACACACACTCTCACACAGACAGCCATACACACCACTCCCACCAGCTCTAAATAACACAGGCTGCACATGTGTATGTTTTCTTGCTTACTCTGCAATAGCAAATATCTTAGAATGAGTGAATACAGTGAGGGCAACAACTAATGACATTTTCCATAGTGGAGGGCAACTAGACCCTCAGATACTGTATATATTAGAAATGATTAAGACAAGTATTTACTTAAATCCTCTAAACTGAGAGTATGAGCTCTAACCTAAACAAACCAAATCCATCTTAAATGTGTGGATGAGAACAGGAAATGTAAAAATTGGATGCACTTCCTGCTAAACGTTTTCCCATCACTCCCTCTTGGCCAAGCACTCAACTGCAAGAGTATAAACAGTAACAGAGTAATTTAAATAGTATAATCAAGTTCAATATGTGAAGAACTTGAACTTTAATAAATATTGTTATTAAACATCCAAATATTGTAGTTATTAAACTATAGTTATATAAAACAATTATTTTATGAAATAAGTCATGAAGCTCAGTAAAACGCACAGTTAAAAAAAAATTGGGTTTGTACAAAGTTGTGATTAACTATCAGTTTTATTTAAGTATCAACTTGCTCTCAGATGTTTTGCATAACAGACAGATAAAATAATAGATTTGACACAATTTGGAAATTGCTGTCATATAGAAAGAATATAGAGCTTTAAAAAGTATCCAGACAGCAAAACTCAGAAAATTTGGTATTGAAAGAAATATTTGAGCCCTTTTTGAAATGTGTGAATTTTGTTAACAGTATTTGGTTTCTTTGCAAATCTGAATATAAGTTTGAGAAACTGCTCAGATCTCTTCTGAAACTCTAGAGGAGAAGCTTTTGGGAAAAAGTTTTGGCAGGAGACTTAAAAGTAGGGATGCACCGAAATGAAAATTCTTGGCCGAAACCGAAAACCGAAAAAGAGAAAACCAAGGCCGAAAACCGAAACCGAAACACCGAAATAAATTATGCCAATTATTAGTACCATTGCATTTATTGCTATGACCGTGCACTAACTTTACTAAAATTAAGACATTGCAATTGCATAAATTAATATTAAAGTTTCAAAGATAATTACAATTACATAACTTATTAAAAAAAAAACATAAAAATACATAATTACAAATGATGTAAATATTTATTAAGCACATTGCAACAATGCACAGTATAAAATAAAATTCAAACTAAAAAATGTATCCCACTCATGTGTATATTTAATAATAATGTACAGGCCTACTGGCCTGCAGAAAGGTTTTAAAATGAACAGTTCTCTCATAAAAACAAAGTGCATTTAGGTGAAGTGCATTTGAAATTTTTCTAGGTAGGACTAGAAAGTGCATTACTTCTCCAGTTGGCAAGACTGTTATCACTTCTGGGGATGGGGACTTCAGACAGATAACCATCTAGCTGTTGAGCAGTTGAGCTTGTCATCTGAGTGTATTTAAATAGGGCCAGGGCATAAATAAACATTTTTATCAAATTAAAGCAGATACCAAGCAGAAAATCTAGCATAAATATGGCTACAATCTGATATTATGTATGTATATATGTTTGTGTGTGTGTGTGTAGTTGCCTAAGAATAAAATAGCCAACGTATTATTATTATTTGAGGCACTTTCTTGCAGAATTCCACTGAACATATCAGACAACGATGGTGCATGCCACTCATCTGGTGCAGAGACCAGTCTTTTTTTCTGCACTTGGCGCTTCTCCGTCTCCACGCGGGTTCTCCGCATCCAGCGCGGCCTGGATCATTTCTCGTGCGCGCTGCCTTATTTCCGCATCCAAGTAATGGTCTTTATAACGCGGATCAAGCACATTCGCGAAGTGCAGAGGATCCGAAAAGATCTCAGTGAGACGTGTGCTAACAGACTCTATAAGACTGTACTTTTCTTAGTTTTTACTTCGTGGTCCGTCTTAATCTCTTTGTTACTAGACGCTTTAGTGCTGCGAATAAAGGAATACGAAGAGAGAGAATGTTCTCACTGGTGTTAAGTGAATGTCGCGGGGAGCTCGTGGTCTTTGCTATGCAGGTGCACGTGCAGGTCGCGGTTTCTGTTTGCATCATCACAACATTTCGGCCGTGTTGTTTCGGTGATAAAAGTCTATCGGCCGAAAACCGAAAAGGCCATTTTCGGCCGAAAATTTTCGGTGGCCGAAATTTCGGTGCATCCCTACTTAAAAGTCTCCCTGTGGTTTCCATATATTCTATCACCTCTGTATTATAAGTCTTTTTTATGAGTCTGATTTAGGAACCAAAAGTAACATTTGAAAAAAATAAACACATCCCAAAGCTTGGAAGTGATGACATCCTCAATAATGGCTATGCTCCTGGAAACCATGACATAAAAAGATAGAACTTCCTCTTCTTGGGTTTCCAGAGAGAATTGCATCATTACAAAAGATATCCAGTGTTATATCAGGGACTTCCTCAAACAATCTGACTGCAAGTGCTGCTTACAAGAACTGTGAAACTCAGAAATCTGCCATCTTGTAATATAGTAATACAAACCCGATTCCAAAAAGTTGGGACACTTTACAAATTGTGAGTAAAAAAGGAATGGAATAATTTACAAACCTCATAAACTTATATTTTATTCACAAAAGAATATAGATAACATATCAAATGTTTAAAGTGAGACATTTTGAAATGTCATGCCAAATATTGGCTCATTTTGGGTTTCATGAGAGCTACACATTCCAAAAAAGTTGGGACAGGTAGCAATAAGAGGCTGGAAAAGTTAAATATAGATATAAAGAACAGCTGGAGGACCAATTTTCAACTTATTAGGGTTATTTTGGTAACATGACTGGGTATAAAAAGAGCCTCTCAGAGTGGCAGTGGCAAAAATTACTGGAGCAATATCAGAAAGGAGTTTATCAGAGAAAAATTGCAAAGAGTTTGAAGTTATCATCATCATCATCTACAGTGCATATCATCCAAAGATTCAAAGAATCTGGAACAATCTCTGTGCGTAAGGGTCAAGGCCAGAAATCCATACTGGATGCCCGTGATCTTCAGGCCCTTAGACGCCACTGCATCACATACAGGAATACTAATGTAATGGAAATCACAAAATAGGCTCAGGAATACTTCCAGAAAACATTGTTGATGAACACAATCCACAGTACCATTTGCTGTTGCCGGCTAAAACTCTATAGGTCAAAAAAGAAGCCACATCTGGAAAGGCACCATCGATGATGAAAGGTATATCCAAGTTCTAGAACAACATATGCTCCCATCCAGACGTCGTCTCTTTCATGGGAGGCCTTGCATTTTCCCACATGACAATGCCAGACCACATGCTGCATCAATTACAACATCATGGCTACATAGAAGAAGGATGCGGGTACTGAAATGGCCAGCCTGCAGTCCAGATCTTTCACCCATAGAAAACATTTGGTGCATCATAAAGAGGAAGATGCGACAAAGAAAACCTAAGACAGTTGAGCAACTAGAAAGCTGTATTAGACAAGAATGGGATAACATTCCTATTCCTAAACTTGAGCAACTTGTCTCCTCAGTCTCCAGACGTTTGCAGACTGTTATAAAAAGAAAAGGGGATGCCACACAGTGGTAAACATGGCCCTGTCCCAACTTTTTTGAGATGTGTTGATGCCATGAAATTTAAAATCAACTTATTTGTCCCTTAAAATTATACATTTTCTCAGTTTAAACATTTGATATGTCATCTATGTTGTATTGTGAATAAAATATTGAAATTTGAAACTTCCACATCATTGCATTTTGTTTTTATTCACAATTTGTACCAACTTTTTTGGAATCGGGTTTGTACAATACTGTGTATATCTAAGAAGTCTCTGTATTGTAGCTGGAAACATGCTACACTTCCCAATTCCATGAGGCAAATTCTAAAAGGTTCTGCTAGAATGCCCTTAATATAAAATTAAATATGCTACGCTCAGCTCCAGATGTTCCAGATGAGCTACAGTACAGGGCTGTTTTATGTGGCAATAGCTGACATCTCTTTCTAGGAAAAAAAAACAGCCAAACCCTAAATAGAGAAAAAAAATACTAAAGGCACATATACTGTGCTTGTGGAAAGCTGTTTCTAAGATTGCCAAAGAGTAAAATGAGGAAACAGTTAATTAGAGGCAATAAGGAAAATAAATGAAGAAACTATGCGGTCTATAATGTAATGACATTTATTATGCCACATCTTTTAGCTTCTTAACTATAACATCATGCAATGCCATGTTACATGTTATTTCCAGTGAGTTTAATTACAAACTAAATTTGTAAAGACCAACACAAAAACAATGTACTGTGCTTTTACCACAGTCTCTGTCATTAGATGAATTCTGTCAAGTTTCAGGACACTAATGCTGTAGTTCTGAAATATGAACACAGAATCAAGATGGTTATTATTAGAATTAAAGCATCACCACTTAATACTTTTTCTCACAAATCATTTTAAAGTTGACCGATTTATGATGGTAAAAAATAAACTGCTTACTGTATGCACTTTCTATTGTATCATTTTGACATCTACCACAGCTGGGAAATGTAGAACTTCCTTTAAAGCAGTTCAAAGAAATTGTTGACCCAAAAATTAAAATTCTGCAGTTCTCAAATCATACAGCGCCTGTGATGATATTCATTTATTTTCGTTTTTTTTTTTTTTTTTTTGAATGTTACAATATACATAATATAGGCTGTTTTATAATGGTCATTGTAAGGAAAAGAGCAGTGCAAACATTACTCAAAATAGTATTCTATGGATAAAATAACAGCATACAGGTTTAAAGCATAAGAGTGAGTAAATAATGAAAAAGGTCTGATCGCTTATGGATGTACTGATGTTCTATAGGAGAATATCTTGAAGGAGAAGGGAAGGAGAGCAGAAAGACAGAAATAACCTGGCAGAGGGAGAGCAGCCAGTGCCGGAACATGGATCAGGGAAATGGGGCTTGTCACATTACAGTGATGAATAAGGTGGTTCTGGTGCATGAAAAGACGGGGACAAAACGTGTTGGTATCCATCACAACTTTTAATAATAATTTCTTTGTTTCCACAGAATATGGCATAATGGAAACAGGTCTTTTACAATGTAGTGAATTCCTGTGATGAGACGGAAAATAAATTATTTGGCGTTTTTATCTAAAATCCAGCAAAGTCACAGCCTCCTTGCCGTCTATCCTTCATTACTAAAAAAAAAAAAAAAGTGAAGTGACATTCAGCCAAGTATGGTGACCCATACTCAGAATTTGTGCTCTGCATTTAACCCATCCGAAATGCACACACACAGAGCAGTGAACACACACACACACACACTGTGAGCACACACCCGGAGCAGTGGGCAGCCATTTATGCTGCGGCGCCCGGGGAGCAGTTGGGGGTTCGATGCCTTGCTCAAGGGCACCTAAGTCGTGGTTTTGAAGGTGGAGAGAGAACTGTACATGCACTCCCCCCACCCACAATTCCGTCCGGCCCGAGACTAGAACCCACAACCCTTCGATTGGGAGTCCAACCCTCTAACCATTAGGCCACGTCTTCCCCTGAAGAAAGACCTTTGCCCGAACAGGGACTTGAACCCTGGACCCTCAGATTAAAAGTCTGATGCTCTACCGACTGAGCTATCCGGGCTCTAAACCACCTTTCACACTGCGATTTTGGAAAATACACAGGTAATGTGTCGCAGAAATTGTTCCTGGGTCGCTAGATTTTGCCCTTTTCACACTGCCAGTAATTTCCCGGAATATGTGCGTGCGTTCACACACAATCCGTAAAGGTCCCGTAATGATACGTGACATCAGGATGTGACATATAATGTATGAGTCAAAAACGCTTGGCACCTTAGCGTTCCTTTAAACTGGCGAATGATCTCAGCTTCAGTGCGGATACTGAGGAACTACCTGATCTCTGCTTCATTACAGTTTGCACATATTTTATCGTCGCAAACGTTGATCTTCCTTCAAAACACCTGGTAAAAGAGTCGCATGATAACGTGGGTCATCGCTTCGACACAGCATTTGTTCTGGCTTTTGTTCACACAGAGCTCGTTCCAGGACTGAACCCGGCAATGTTACTAGGTCCCCAACCTGGGATCGATCCCGGAATCAATCCTGTGTCTGTGTTCACACAGAAGGGGACCAGGCAATGTCCCAACAATTTTCCGGGTCCAACAAGCAGTGTGAGAGGGGCGTAAGACAAAAACAAGAGAGAAGCAGGAAATGGAGGGATCAAGTGTAAAGTACACTATTTATTAGGGCTGTGCGATATATCGAAAATATCGAAATATCGCAAATTCGCATATCGCGATATGCATATCGTAATGATTTGCGATAGATGATAAAGTAATACAAAGCTATTTATAGTTTTACGACACAGATCATCTGACACGCGGACGTTAGTTGTGTGTGTGCGTGCGCATAGCGCCCGCGTGCTCACTGCTCTGACGTCTGACCATCAACAAGCCAGCACGCAGTGTGACGCGCTCATAGCAAACTAATATGATAAAATGAGCCAGCCTGAGACATCCGCAGCTGCTGCCGACGATTTAGTGCCAAAACGAAGAAGCACCTCAAAGATATGGCAGTTTTTTGGATTTAAAAGAGATGACCACATGCAGACTGAAGTTTTATGTAAAACATGTAAATCTCGTGTAGCAACGAAAACGGGAAACACTTCAAATCTGTTCAGTCACCTCAAAGCAAAGCACAACGATTTGTATCAGCTATGCTCTGCAGAAAAATCTTCAAGCTCAGGTGAATCAACCCTCGTTCACCAACCCAAGCAACAATCCATATCATCAAGCTTCGAAAGCATAACACCATATCCTGTAAGTTCCCGCCGTCATAGAGAGATAACCGAGGCCATTACACGCTATCTGGCAAAGGATATGGTTCCGATCGCCACAGTCGGGAAACCAGGGTTTTTGCACCTGATGAATACCATCGACAAACGGTACAACATTCCCTCTCGAACCTATTTTTCACGCATTGCTATCCCCCAAATGTACGAGCATACTCGCGACCGTGTCATGTTGGAACTGAGAGATGTCGAACATTTTGCGTGTACAACGGACCTCTGGTCCAGTAGGACAACAGAGCCGTACATTAGTTTAACGGTTCACTTTATTGACAAAGCCTTTAAGATGAGAAGTCTGTGCTTACAGACAGCATATTTCCCCAGTGAACACAGTGGGGAAAACATAGCGCTGGGACTGCGAGAGGCTTTGTCTGGCTGGAATTTGAATGAGGCGCGTCTAGTGTGTTTTACCACTGACAACGCAACCAATATGATCAAAGCGGCGGAAATAAATGGTTGGCCCCGACTACAGTGCTTCGGGCACAGACTGCACCTTGCTATTGGTAAGTCTTACTTTTTTATATCAGAATATTTAATTAGTTATCTTAACTTATAATAACTTTATTAAACACATCTTATTGTATACTGTCACAGATATTTTAGTGTTGATGATATTTAAATTAATAAAGAATTATACGTTAAATTATAGATGTAAGATTTATTCAAATTAATGTTTAAAAAATATGAAACCAGAACTTAATTAAAACGATTGAAACTATTTTATTTCTATTTATCCAGAAAATGCAGTCAAATGTGACACACGCATCAGTCGTGCTCTAGGAGTGTGCAAAAAGCTAGTGGGACATTTTTCCCATAGCTGGAAAAAGAAAGAAGCGCTAAAGAAAGCACAGAGAGAGCTTAACCTGCCAGAACATGGTCTGATCACAGAGTGCCCTACACGATGGGGCACTAAGCAACAAATGATGGAAAGGATCCTGGAACAGCAGAGGGCTCTGTCACAAGTTCTCTCTGAAAATCGGAGTACAAGACATCTGGTTCCATCTTGGCAGGACATTGAGGTCCTTGAGTCCGTAAACAAGGCATTGAAGCCACTTCAAGATTTTACAGATGCTTTGTCTGGGGAAGAATACGTGAGCATTTCCTATCTACTTCCAGTTCTTCGTTTACTGAACACACAAACCCTTGCTGCTGACGAGGAAGACACAGAGCTGACATGCTCAATTAAAACAAAAGTGCTGGGCTACATGGAGGCAAAATATGAGGATCCTGCAACCCAAACTCTCTTGAACATTGCCACTTTTTTAGATCCAAGGTTCAAAAAAGACTACATTCCTAAGGAACAATGGGAAGAAATTAGTTTAAGGATAAAATCAGAAATGAAGGTAAGAATATTTTATATAGCAAGAATGATTTGAGCTCATTAATAAAATATGGAGGTACTAATCATTATTTTCCTTTTCTTTTTTTTCTAGGAGGCACAACCTGCTGTTGCCATATCATCATCATCAGTGGGTGCTGCTGTGTCAGGTGCTGAGGCTGAGCCATGTCAAAGTGCCACAGCCACAAGTACAAAGAGGATGAAGAAGTCTTTAGGAAGTCTCTTACAGACCTCAGTCACATCTCCCTCTGAATCCTCTGACCATGCAACCATTGAAGCAGAATTTAACAGCTACATTCTGATCCCCAAAATCCACAGTGAGCAGGACCCTTTGGCATGGTGGGGAATTCACAAGGTAAATTTCCCCCACTTAAGCAAGCTGGCGGAAAAATATCTTTGTGTGCCTGCCACTAGCACACCATCTGAAAGACTTTTCAGCACATCAGGCAATGTAGTTACATGTCAGCGTGCATCCCTGAAACCAAACAAAGTGGACATGCTGGTTTTCTTGTCCAAAAATCTTTAACAATTTTAGCATGAATGCTAAAATCTGACTTGGCAAAAACAAAACAAAAAGAGAGCAAAGAAGTAACTCCACTGTTTCTCAAGTGTTTTTGTTTACTTGAATGTTCATGTTTTCAGGTTGATGTAGGCCTAACTATATAGTGGAGCAAAGTATTAGTGATATTTTTATTTTCTGTTTGTTTACATTTTTAAAATGTAATTTTAACATTTAAATGTAATGTTAAAATGTAATTTGTGTTAATGCAACATAAAAAAAACTGCTGTTGTTCACTTTCAAAAGTTGTAGTGATTTCTTTCCCCTAAATAATTAGAAATTTTGGTTATATAATTTTTCTTAATACAATTTTAATTGATTTTAGAAAAAATAAATATCGTATCGCATATCGAATATCGCATTATTTAGCAAGATATCGCATATCGCATTTTTCTTCAATATCGCACAGCCCTACTATTTATTTACAAAAATATGTCTGCAATGTCATAAATATCCTTTCAAATCCATTTTCATCTGTAAGACAGGATTCTGCTTTGCTCAGTATGTGTGTGTGTCTGAGTAAAGTCAGGCTAAGAAGCCAAAAGGTGTTTACCTGGCCCCAGGATGGCGCAGTATGACACATTCATGTCTGCACTTTGGAGGTGGTTTAAAGGCTCAAGAGAAATGTCTGGGCTACAGATCAAGTGCTCCTCTCATGCCAACTAGCTGTCCCCCTGGAGCTGCAGTGGTCTGGCCGAGGAGAAATGACCACTTAATCGGGAGTTTCCGGTCAGTCTAGGTCATCTGCTTTCTATATTATGTTTTAGCAGGGAGATCTGTTCCACAGTTAGATGTTTCATACACAACATTAAGCATCTGAAAGTGTTTGATCAGGTTCACAGTGGTCTAATGCAAACCTTCACATGTTGCATGGAAGCTATGCTGTGGTTATGGATCAGAAGTCACAGCACAGCTGCACTGGAAAGACTTCTGCGATGAATATCTCACTTTTTTACAAAGCCTTTTGAGATGGAAAGATATTTTAAGACGGACATTTGTATCAGAATTCGTGTTTAGTGGCTAGGCTTGGAAGGTCTCCGGTTTCACCAGACACATTCTCCCTCTAAAACACTTGTGCCGGGGAACGACACACTGAAAAGACTGTACTCCGCTGCCAGGAATGTCAGGAATGGTTTGTGAAAAACACACGCTAAGCAACACAGAATCACAGACTGCGACACAAACACACACTCAAATAAGCATTCTCACACATACACAGCTGTTAAACTCAGAGAGACAGAAGAATTTACACTAACATGTATAGCATATCACACACACACACACACACAGATGCTATGCATTCAAACCCCCTTATTTGGCCTGGGTGGTGTTGGGTATAAATAGTGGAGTGGTGTTACGGTGAAGGGCCAGAGGCCACAGAACTCCACCCATCCAGTCTTTTAAAAATACATGTTCTCTTACTCTCTCTCTATAACCAATGTGTGAACTTGAGGAGAGGGTGTGGGGGCTGTCTCACCCCCCCTAAAGAAGGTTTGATCACCCAAAAGCAGACCATTAAATGCTCAGCAAAGCTTTATGTGCTTTTAAATGTTTACCATACATGATATATGTGACCCTGGACCACAAAACCTGACATAAGGATCAATTTTATGAAACTGAGATTTATACATCTGATCTGAAAAGCTAAGTTTTCCATTGGTTTGTTAGGATAACACAATATTTGGTTGAGATGCAGCTATTTGATTATCAGGAATCTGAGGGTGCACAAATATCTTAATATTGAGAACATTTGTCCAAATTAAGTTCTTATTACTTATCAAAAATTAAGGTTTGATATATTTATGGAAGAAAATTTACTAAATATCTTTATGGAACATGATCTTTATGTAATATCCTAATGTTTTTTTGGCATAAAAGAAAAATCAATCATTTTGACCCATACAATGTATTGTTGACTATTGTTACAAATATACCCGTGCTACTGGTTTTGTGGTCTAAGGTCATATATAGTTTACATTTGGTGAAGCTAGCGTTTCCTGAAATGCCTTTTGTTATTTTTTGTCAACCTTTAAAGGGACAGTTTACACATAACTGAACCATCTGTCATCATTTCCTCACCTTCCGATCCTGCTAAATCTGTATGACTTTCTTTTTTAGAGTACAAAATTAGATATTTTGAGGAATCTTAATGTAGGTCTTTGTCATAAAATTACAGTTCAGAGTGACCACAACTGTTAAGCTCCAGAAATTCACCATAGAAGTGGTCATGTGAATCATGGTTTATATTCTAGTCTTCTGAACTCATATAGTAGTTTTGTGTGTGAAATGGACTGAATTTCAAGTTATCATTCCAAGATCTTCTCCTCCTGTAAGCTGTTAACTGAAGAACTTCTGAGTTAGCGAGCTGAACAAAACATAGGCTGATTTGTGACTGTAAACAGATAAAATAGTTTATTGAAAAGAATCAGCTAAAAATAATAATTTGTTAACTGATCTGGTTATTGAGTTCAACTCACCGGCTGCAGTGTATCTTGCATTAATACTTTGTTTACAGAAAATGATCAGTAAATTATGACTTAAATTTTTGTCTGTTCTTCACACAAAGCTATCAAGATATATGGTTTCATTTTATGGTGCTGCTTTTCATATTTTTGGAGTTCTACAGAAATGGCTAATATGAGCTATCATTGCATGGCAATATCATACATGCATAAAGATGCACTACCATTCAAAAGTTTAGGGTCAGTGGAATTTTTTAAAGAAATTAATACTTTTATTCAGCTACGATACATTAAATTTAAAATTGACAGCAAATGGAATAGAATGTTACAAAATCCATTAAAATTTATCACCGTGTATGTTAAGTGAATGTTCTCTTTTTACAGTATTTCCAACAAAACAAAATTATAGGGCTTAGATTTGGGTAAATAAGTGCAGAATGTTAATTTTTGGAGCGTGAACTATCCCTTTAAGCTTGAACTTGTGTCTCCTTTCTTATGTTTCTTTTTCCCTTTTTTTTATTTCACCTACTCTTCCTTGATCCACCTTGTCATTTTCCATTTTTCTGCCTTTAATGTCATCTCTCCTTTGCATGTCTTATGATAATTACACATTAGTCGCGACTGAAAAGTGACAGGTCAGTCATTTCTTCAGAGGAAAAAAAAATGCAACATTCCTCTGTATACACAGCACAAAGAACTACAGTACAATGCTGCTAAAGTGCGTCCAAAATGCAGATCGGCAAATGTCAACCTGAAAAACAAGAAAGGGTCAACTAAAAATACCTCAGAATTATTGAACTTGAGCCTCGAGTCTCTGCCTCTCAGTTATGTGAAAGCCTCTATTGTCTTCAGTTAACTGGACTCTCTACTTTTCTTGGATGGACTGAAGATTCCTACAGACACTCAAAAAATAAAGACTCTTCAATAGTCCTTTGCAGCCCTCCAGATTCAGCAAAGAAGACCCCTGTCTTATCGCTGGTTTGGGTCTGTGAGTCAATTATTATAGATTCTTCAGATTAGAATATTATTCTATTCCTGTATATAATTTGTAGGATAAGACTGTGTACTTAATGGCTTTTATGAGTCAGTCTTTATAGAGAAAACAAACAGGATTTTGCCTAATATTAAGCTGAAACAAAAATGTAACCACATATGTTGTTCACACATTAACTGTATACATCTGCACAGTCTGAACTTAAAACACACTGTTCATCTGCTCTTAGACATAAATGGTACACCATTCAGAAAACCTTTTTTTCTCCCATAGTAAACCACTGCTAAAAGACTCCAAGAGACAATACGCAAGCACAAGTGAAGTGAATCTGACTGGCGTAATCTCACTCTCAGATAAAACATCTGAAACTTGGATACAAACAGAGGAAAAGCCTCCCAACTGCTACTAGAACTTCAGGCAGTGATACATCTGTCCTGATGTCTGTGGTTTTTAACAGTAGGTCATAACAGGATATATCCACAACTTGTAACAGCAAACTTCTCAGGAACTTTGATGACGTTTTAATGGTCACCAGACAACACTTTCAGATTTTGTCAGCACATATCAGTGAGCCAGGAAAACCACTTCCTCTGTAAATCAGGGGAATTCTACAAGGATTCTTTCTAGAAACCCTGCATCTGCTAAAAGACATAAAATGCTAAAAACCACATAAGCTAAATTGTTACAAATATCAATACTAGGTTATCACATATTTAGTTTGACTTTTAGTTTGATGTCACTTTTGTAGTAATATCAATAAGTTAATATCAACTAACTTGTATATAAAATGTACATAATATTACAAATTATAGCCAGCTTGTTCATGAATTTAAAAACGAAAGGACTGGAACTGTTGCAATACAAATTATAATGCCTCCATCTTTTATTTCTAGTGTTGCATTCCTGTTTCATTTATTTACCTTAATGAGAGTTCAGCATAGTATTTTAAGTGACCTGTTTAAAATCTCTGAACTTTCCATGACCCAGGTCAGATAAATACAAGATGAAGAGGCCAACAGCAGAGATCTGAGACCTCAGGGTCAGAATGAATTAGATCGCAGTCTCTCCTGTACCTTTCTGGGCTGAAGTTCATCCTCTGTTTAAAATCTCTTTTTCTTGGAACAGAAAGCTACTTTTTTTTTTCCTGATGCCAAATTTATTTTGGACCAAAGCACAGAGGATTTTCGAGTCCAGCCGCTGTATACAACAGGACTGTACTGGACCTGAAAGCAGGTTTACAATTTAATGAGCAGGTTTATACAGGCCCCGAGTACACTGGCAGACTGTCAAATGTGACTTACTCTCATTTAACATTTAACTCTGCATACCTCTGGATCGTTACCAGAAATTATGGATGTAGTCAATGATGAAAGAAAAGTTCAAACTTAAAAACCTTCATTTGAACCAATTTCTTCCCCCTCCAAATCATACCTTTGCCTGAGGTTTGGCCACCACACATAAAACCGATGACCAACTAAATAAGAAAACAACTAAATCAGTGAACGCTAAAGAATATATTACAAAGAAAGTACCCTACTTGTATGCAGTAGCCACAAATTCCCAGTTAATTTTTGGGTGTAATTCAGCTCTAATTGCATTATTGTTGTATTATATTCACAACTTTTTAATAGTTCCTTAAATATTCGCTGACATAATTCCAAAAATAGCACATTTAGCATGGATCTCTTCACCCTACTGTATCATGATTTAATTTGCATTATATAAATTATGAAATATACCAATAAAATGCAATAAACTAAAGTATAAAGTACTGCAAAATGAAACTAAAAACTACTAATAGTCATCACAAATCCAACCCAATGCAAGAAATATAACATTACAAGTCCAGATGAAACCAAAGCTGTTGCTTCCAGAGGGAAACAAACAAGCATGAAGAAAACACAATGACATAAAGCTATATTTAAAAAGCCAAAGACAGTGCAGACCAGCCCACATTCTTTGCTACTTGACTTGGCGCAGCGGCGGATATGGAGTCATAAACAAGTGCTTATCTTACTTGCCATTTTTACAGCCAAAATAAAAAAAAGCCAAAAGCTCTGATAAGTCCAAACAGAGAGTCAATAGCCTGCGGTCCTGGAGATGAGACCGGCCGTGGGTGGTTTGGGATCTGGGACCCCTCTTTTATCTCTCCCCGCTGTGTTAGGGAGGACAGAGTAATGCTTAATTGTGAAGTTATTAAGGCCTGTTAAAGAGTCTTTATGGAGATGTTGTCAAAACTATTTATGGAGAGTAACTAAGTAACTATGTTGAAGTCACAGCTCATACAGGCCTACGTCTGGTGATAGACAATAACTTTTACATTTGAACTGTAGCACAACGCTGAACCAAAAGCCAGCAGCACACCATCAGAGCATCAACATAGGCCATTAAAAATCATATGAGAGGTGAAGAAAGACTCAGAGAGAGAAAGTAAAGGGCATGACTTGGATCGAGCAGAAGAAAACAGTGGAAAAAGCAGACATGTTTGGAAGAGAATGTTTAAACACCAAAGAAACAAAAATGTTCTCATCAAGGCACGATTTCCTTATGTCTGTCACCTCTTTCCGCTTGGCATTACATTCTTTTCCTTGTTAATACGGTCTGATCTGCCTAATTCCTATGTCCATTTATCACATCCGTGTTCTTGTATGCCAGGAGTTCAAGAGTAACCTATCTTTGTCTCTTTTTCTTCACTTCACAAACAAAATTATATACACTACAAACACTTTCTGATGCACAATTCTTGTTTTTTTTTAGGCATGCCCCATACAGATTCAATGTACTGTAATGACAGAATGCTCAATTTAGGATAAAGTGATTTTTAAAGCTTAGTAAAGCTTATTGCTACGAGATGAAATTAATAGAGCTGTTCAGTCACTGTCAGTTTGTTATGATGTTAATTCACCATGGAGTGCCTCTAGAACTTTTAATGGGTTTTCAAAAAAAAAAAAAAAAAAAAAAATTAGATTTATGGGTAAAGTATAGTCAATGGTTCAAAATAGGTGAAACTATGTAAGTTTATGTGCTTGATGATTCGGCATGTGACTCGATAGCAACTTATATTTTTAACAACACTGTGGCTTCGACATTCATGCTTGAGATATGACTATACAGTATTTATACTCATATACTCGTTTTGGAGAACAATACGGCCTACTTATTTTGCAGAACAAAGGCAAGTCGCTTTAAGTAATGTTAACCACAGAGAAGAAATATTCTTATAATTCCTTACTGAAAGGGTATTAGGACTACAAACTGAACAGTTCTACTGCATGACTTAAGTGCAGTTACATGAAAAGATGAGGACAGTGATGCTAGTTCAGTGATGCTAGTTCAAAGCATGCTAGAGCAGAGGTTTCTGATTCATTAAATCAGGAACACAAAAGATTCAGAGGTAAAAGACATTCACACTGAACTTGCACTGACACTCACTCACTACTAGCGAATTCAAACCGTTTCCTGAGAGCAAAAAATCATGCAGGCTTGTGCAACTTGAGCTCGTAAATGTGTGAAGAAAGCAAGATAAAGATTTTGATAAGATATTTTGGGGTGTTTAATAAGCATCTGCTGTAGTAAATGTTCCACGTAATCAATGTTGCTCAATATCACAGGAATGTGCAAAAATGCTGTTTATCCCCAAGTCATATTATAAGGCACACACACTTTCAAAGAATGAAAGTGGATGTCGCCTATAAATCTATGATCATCATTTTAAACCAAAGTATTTTAAATAAGAACAGAAATCTTAATTGCATATTTGTCTTTAATGTAAATCAACATGTTTCTGAAGTTCAGACAAACCACAGAACTGAAGGTCGAGTTAGCAGAGCAATAGCAAAGTTATACATGGACACATATCAGAGTTTAAATAAGAGCAAATTGTTGGCGTGTGTCTTGCTGGAACATCTGTGACCAGGACATTGAGTCTAAGCCAAGGTATCCAGAGTAATGTCGGGATGCCACCACAAAGTACGAACCACATCCAACAAGAGTAACTGTTGACGCAAGAGGAAGCTGTCTGAAAAGGATGTCCGGGTACTAACCCAGACTGTATCCAAAAAACATAAAACCACAGCTGCCCAACTCACAGCAGAATTAAATGTGCACCTTGGCTCTCCACTTTCCACCAGAATTGTTCATCGGGAGCCTCACAGGGCCAGTGTTCATGGTCTGGCTGTTAAAGCCAAACTTTCGGTCACTTATGCCAAATGTTGGTTTCGGTGATGCCAGCAGCACAAATCTGGGACAATATGAAACATGTATTGTTATCCAATGAGTCTACCTTCACTTTGCCAAATCCAGGAGAGTTACTTTGTGGAGAAGCTCTAAAGAGGCTTACAACTTGGACAGCTGCATTTCCAGAGTAAAGCATGGGGGTGGATCAGTGGTGGTTTGGGCTGCGACGCCATGCCATTCCCTGTTGTGCTAGATGTGTTCAATGAGTGTTCGATTACCATTCATTTTGTAATTATGTTGCGTTTTTGCTGTATTTTATAGTTCTATTGTCAGTCACAGCATGTCAGAGAAAATGCCTTCTATGGCCATGGCCAAAAAAGTAAACATTACATGACAAGTAAAGGTTAAACGATTGCAGAAATGTTATTTATTTTAAGGTTAAAAGTGAAGTCTTGTTTAACATTATGTAGGCCTATTCTTGGAAATAAGGTGGCGGCAGAAATCAAACAACAAAATGAAATGTTATCATTTCATATTAAACAATTAAATTGTTTTATAATGCAATAAAAATATGATAATAACAAAATGAATGCCACAACATTCATAATGATTCATTTATAGGTGTCATCAATACATCAGTTCTGTAGGTTTAAATGATTTAAAAAAAATGTATTTATATGTTTAGATGCTGAAAATATGTCAGTATTATACGTTTAAGTACCTGTAAAAATGTAAGTAAATATACGTTTTATATAACCAAATTGTACCTAAAATACATAAGAATTATCATGAGATCACGTTGAATAAATGCAGCCTTCATGAGCTAAGGTCCGGCTTCTTTGGACACCTTAGAGATCAGCAGTAAAATATTTGGAAAGTGTTTTCTTCTCATTTGAAATAATAATGATGTATTATTAAACATAACTTCATTATTTGAATTTAGCATTGTTTTTACCTAGCTGTCAGAACAGAAAAGACCTAACAACAGAGAATCGGTGAATAAGGTGAACACTTGGCATGCAGGAAGTGATGGATTAAACCAAATGACTTTGAACTTACATAAGCTGGCACTGTGGAAAAACTCAAAAATTTTAACTTCCCACTTATATATCTTGGCCTACATAAAACATGAAAGCTCAGCGGCATGCACACACGACACGAACACAAACACATACACATGCAAGTACACATTGGCCAAGAAGTGCAGAGCGGTTACACACAAAGAGTCAGGCATGGCTGCCCTATCTACCCAGCATATATTTAAGGTTACTATTTTAGAGCGGGTACTTCTGTTCTTTCACAAGCAGTAAATTAGTAAAACAGAGCTGTCTTGCAAACTGTAAAGCAGGGCAGATGGCACTTCCAAACAAGATATAGAGATCTGCCAGAGCACTTCCTCGTCATAACCATTTTACTGAGCAATTAGACATATCTGAAAATGACTATAATAAAACACCCTTTTCTGGCTCCCTTAAATAGCATTACAAAGAAAGATGAGCTCAAATGGAAACACTTGTTGGAAGGCAGTTTGTGGATTATGTTCTCAGGAGGAAGCTGGAAATATCTGAGGATGACATAACTTCTGGAATGTTCTCCATCTTGTGGTAGAAGAGATTCAGGATTGCATTGAGGAGATCGACAACACAGTCCAAACTGTAAACATTGGTACTTAAAATCTAAATGCCCCTCAAAGAAAAACAGAAAAATCACTGAAGAGAAAACGACTGACAACAAACAGATGAAACGCACACAAAAAAAAAAGGATCTTAGGTTCCTGGGGGCCAGGAATTACAAGCGAGATCAAGAATGAATTTCCACTTCAGACAAGCAAGTTTTCAGGAATGCTTTTCAATTGGTGGGTTAATGGCACTGGTAAATGTGCCCCACCCAGAGTCCCACTGACTGAGCCACCCACATGTTTGTGCAGATGCCAGCTGTGCCCTCATCAACCTTTTGCAAGGAAAACAGTTGGGAAAAAGGCACAAGCTTCTTAGTTCAAAACGCTGTGGCGATCTGGCTGCCTTAAAATCTAATGCATTATCATCATTAACGCTAATGCAACTTCCTCAACATCTGGATCGAGTGAGAGAATCATGGTTTGAAATGTGTTTCTACAGATTTGCGAGATGTTCTTCTCAGAGAAGGAGTCTGAAAAGATGTGAAATACCACACCTAGCATATCCCCCTCACCCAAAAGATCCTCACTGACAGACCACTGCCAAAATGTGACTGTCCTCTCCGAACTCAACACAGCAACGGCAGGAGTAACAGGAGCACTTGAGCTGAGCTCCAAAAGACATACCAAAGAGAGCTGTAGAGAATCAAAACACTGCTTCTTCTGTTTCAAATGTCGTCAATTAGTCACTGTGATACATATTTCATCACATTTTCCAAATTTGACTTAAGATCACTAATGGCTAGAATTGATGTTCGATGTGGACAGTTTGCCATTGAATAGTCAAGATTAGAGTATAATAACAGGAAAAATTTTCAATACAGAGAAATTGGGGTGTAGCTGCTTTCATCTGAAACAAGTCTCTATTTGACGAAGACGAACAAAGCATGGGGGTAAGTGATTAATGACAATTTTGATTTTGGGGTGGAGTACCCCTTTAAGTTAACTGGGGCTTTATTTTTTTATGGTTTTTAAAAGGGACTGACACATACTTCAGCTGATACGTGTATTACATTTCCATGCTGTCCAACTCAGACTCAATCCAAATTGGAAAAAAGTGCTGGTGGCAACATTTCTGCAAAATTATATTACTTTGCAGTAATTACTTGCAAGTTTCACAGCACTATCAAATTGAAATGTCTAGTGATCTGCTCTAAAAGTGCATTCAGTTTGAAACAGATGGGTGTGAATCTGTCAGTGTTTTATGAAAATTGTCTGTTGTACTTTTCGCACCACTTCAGAAATGAAATGCCCTGTGGCGCTAAAAGGCATTGCTCTATTGCATTTGAAAATCCCCTACACTAAACCTAACTGAGAGTGTTAACAATAGCAAATGTCTAATAAAAATGCATTTGCAATGCCGTTTTAGATTGCTTCTAGAAGCTCATTTATCAAGTCTGATGTTTCACCTGACTCATACCTGAGCATTCTATATCACAAGTGCAATGCTGTAGGTGAGCTATCAAGCAAGTTTACTACACCAGCTCCTAGCTGGTTACGCAACGCAAATCTCAAAATGTACTACCTTACAAATCATGCACCACGGTACAATTGTTTTCTTTAGCGGTCACTACAGTAATTTGCAAGTAACCACATGAAAATAAGTATTTATTAATCAATTATTTGCCCCTGTAATCATAATTAACCTGAAAAGCAATACAAGTTATTGGTGTTTTACCACCTCTAGAGGTAATTTCAGCTTTAAGCTATACAGTCAATCTTACATTATAGGTAGATTTTTGGCAAAAATATAGAAAGAGGCATGTCTTTCCAATAACCCTAAGTTGATATTGTCAGTGATTTGATAACTCCTACATTTTAACACTTGACTTCACTTTGGGCTTTGTTCGAAACCAAATTAACTAAATGAGCCTATATGAATATAACTTTCACACAGAATATCATTACATTTACACATTTCATACATAAAAGAATGGCCTATATAAAGAAAAAGAAGAAAGCCAGTATATATGATGGAGCTCTGATCTTACAAAGGCTATTTGTCCAAGAAAAAACATTCAGGAACCACTTCGGCAAGCAAGCCTCCCTCTGTCTATGCACATATTTCACCGAAAGTTCAAATGTCAAATCATAGATCCACATTGTCTGCTGTCCAGTCCTTTCAGAGTCTATAAACCCCTTTCTGTTTTTCCACTCTCATAGGATGCCATTTAGTAATGTGGGATTTTAATAGTCAATAAACAAGTCAGCAATCTGACAACCGTACACCCACCAACAACTTACACTGTTTACATTAAATGCCCAGCAAAATATGACTGACAGCTCAGCGGACTCATTTCCTGCTGCAAAAGCTCCCACCTGCACCGCTCTGGAGGAGTTGGCCTGCGAGTTTAAGAGAGTCACCGTGTAAATCTGTCAGCTGGGGGAGAGTAAGATGAATAAAAAAAAAAATTTGAATCAATCCCTTGTTTCTTTAGCTGGGTGCAGAAAGTAGGCTGCAGAAGTACGCAAAGATTGGAGCTTCCAAAAATCACACGTACATAAGTGAAGCTCAACAGAGACTGACATCTAAATGAGGATTACACGCTTGTTTGTGCATCTACTTTTATATAACATTGCTAACACCTCTTATGAATGTGATTATGAACAGCAAAGACTGTGAAGCAAAGGTGTTTCTATGGGGATTCTGTTTGAGATCAATGTGTGCAGAGTTTACGTCAGTGCATGCAGCAGCTGAAGTCTTTACATATTAATTTGTGTAAACGTTCCAATGTGACTGTCATATGCATCTGGCTAAACTCTTAACGTGTGACTCTTATAGCTTCTTCTCATTTAGTTGTTTTTTTCCCTTCATCTAAATGGGTCCAGTAAATCAGTCAAGGCATGCTTTTGAACAGTGGAAACATTCAGAAAGAGAGGCATTCAACGGAATAAAGGTTGAGAAAAAAAGGTTACATTGTGGATACTTTGGCTATACAAAATATTAGATGACATGTAAGTTTTTTTTTTATAATTTTGCATCCAATGCGTCTTATTTTCATAATCCAGTCAGCTCCCATAAATCCATGAGTTTAGAAACAGAAGATCCATAGATGACCATTTGAGCTCATTGTTAGACCATGGCTCTGACAGACAGAAGCATTTCAATGAATCTCTTTTGAGTTTCTCCTGCCTTAAAGGTCATATAAGTGCAATTGGTCTATAGTTCAAACTGTTCAGGAGTGGAGACCTTTACGAGCCGGATGGCTTACCTACAATAAATAAATGAAGATCAAGTTCATCTCTTGAAGAGTTTTTACGCGCGTGTCTGTGGCCTTTTAATATTCCACTCTAAAGGCCGGGACAAGGTCGAGGGATGGTCGGGCTAGTTTGTTTGGTGCGTTCCATTAGTCGCCTCTCACCGGGCTCACGTCGACGGCAGTTTGCCCGCGAGAGTGAGAACTCTGATTGGATGTTGAGTTTGGCGAACAAGTCAGAATTAAAGCGTAAGTGATAAATAAAAACAAGCACATAAATGATGGCGTTACAGACAGAAGGCTTTTTTAAATGTTACCTGATCTTTCCCAATCATTCTAATTTGTGAATGTTTTCATAACATGAGCAGCTTAAAATGATTAAAGTTACTGATATTCAAAATGGTAAGCAAGCGCCTCTTTGTTTACAATTCATAAATCTGCGTTTATCTCGTATATCTTTGTTTTGATTTCTCCTTTTGAATGACAAATATATAATATTGATAGTTGTTTATATGGGCAGCTCGTTCCTCTCATGCATGCGCAGAACGCACGTGTTAGTTTGCCGTCGGCTGTAGTCTGTGCGGTGTGTTCAAGCGCAGCTTTTCGGTTCTACGGTGCCGACGCGAGGTGACAACACCATCGACTTTCATCACCGCTAGTTCATTGATTTCAGCTTGGTGTGTCTTGGCCTTAATCCTTAATAACCAGAGATAATTAAGATTGCCCCCCTATTTTAAACTGCAATTAATATCTGACGTTCAATTTTCAGCAAATCATTACTGCAGTCTTCAGTGTCACACTAACATTCAGAAATCATTCTAATATGGTGATTGGTGCTCAAGAAACATTTGCCAATCCTTGCTGAATAAAAGTATTCATATCTTGGAAGAAAAATAAACTAATTACCCCAAACAGTACTGTAGTTTATAAACACATGCACAAACACTCAACTTCAACTTCTGATCTGAAAAAAGCTAGCTGAAAGCTAAAGGTGTACCACTGGAGTGTAAAGACTTAACATCTTGAACTTCCTCACACTAGTCGAGCTACATAACAGAATTGCACTTGAGCACTGTCCAAGAGAGTGACTTAACACACGCGTGTTCACTTAGTGTACACACACGGAATCACAGCCCAGCCAAAAGTAACACCTGCTATTAAAGTAAACAGGACAGATGCTCATCTTCCTGCTTCCAAAGTAAGAAAGAGAGACTCAGTGACCCCCACTAATAAACTGCATACCAGACCCCCCCCCCACCCCCCAGGTCTGGAGTTTAAGTCCTGAAAATGCCCTGATATATCACTAACACCTGCTAACCACCATCACTGATACTGTGGACCAGAACAACACTGTCAAATCACAAACACAACAAAAACCATTTACACCACCATTCAAAAGTTTGGGGTCATTACATTATTTTTTGAAGAAATTCCAAAATTATATTCAGCAAGGATGCATTACATTTATCAAAAGTGAAAGTAAAGACGTATCTTTTTTTTTTTTTTTTTTAAGATTTCGATTTCAAACAAGTGCTGTTCTTTTGAAATAATAAGCAACATATTTGATAAGTTGAAAATTCAGCCTTTTAATCATGAGAACAAATACATTTTAAAATATATTCAAGTGAAAAAGGGTATTATATTAATATTCCACAATTCTACTGTTTTTACTTAAATTTTGAACAAATAAATGCAGACTGGGTGAGCATAAGAGACATGTAGACAAACGGTGTCCAAACTGCCATCAAACCAAAACTAAGAGCCCAGACAGAACTGCGCTGTCTGCCGAAATACACAGATATCCGGGAAAGCTGATCATGAAATTAGATAAACTGATGCACCACACATTTAATAATGTACTAAACAATGAAACTGTGTCTTATGAGCGGAACACTAATAAGGACAGTGCCAGCATGAGTCCGTCACCACAGTATGAGGGTCAGTGAGTGATCTGACTGGAGTCTGTGTCTCCATCACTAAACACAAGCTCATTATCACTGTTTTGGCTCAATCAGTCTTATTCTTCATTCTTTCTTAATGACTTGTTCAAGCAATATTACGTCTTTACCCACTATTGCATTATTTCATTATATGTTGGTTTATTCTGTTAGGATGACTCGATTATTTGAACTGTTTTTTAACTATTTGATTATCATTTCTCGTTCTATGCAGCTGCAAATGCTCTGGCAAGACCATTGTGGAGATCTTCATGCTAATGAAGCACACTGAAATTGAAGATTGAAGAAAGCGTGTGTTTCTGTGGGCAAAACAAATATTACTCTGTGTACTCTCCTGCAGAGAATAGCCGTTTTCCTTTGCCTGGCTTTATGAGCGTAGCACATCCCTGGCTGGCCGTAGCTCATTTGTTCAATCATTTCCCACAATACATCCAGAATATACCACATCTACTCTGCAACATTTTGCCATGTATGCCAACGACATGTCAACAGTCAGATTTTCTGCTCTGGCCATAAGGAAGTCAGCTGTTGTCCCCCATTTAACTTGATTCAGGAATGAAGACTGAGGTTTAAAATATGCTGAAATAAGGAATTCAGATCGCTCTACGTGCACATGTGGCCAAAACATTACAAAGCTACTGCTGTGGACAAGACTGGATCTATGTACCGTGTTTTGGGGGAGTTTAAGAGCTGACTGGCAACCGTGGGTCCTCCCGGTGAAGGTGTTGATGGTAAAGGGTGAGGCTTGAGCAGATGACAGATGAAAGTGGTTAAGAACCCACTTAACAGCCACTTGGAAAAAGCTGAAGTGTACCTCAAGAATGCATCGCTGTATTCGTTTAAAGAAATACCGTAGTTCACCTTTAAACATTTAAATAAAGCCATCATTTACTGACTCTCTCGCTGTTAAAACAATATATGACTTAATATATTATTATTTTAATCTGTGGCACAAAAAAAGAGATGTTAGGCAGAAATACCATGAGGGGGAGTAAATGATGACAATGTTCGGTTTTGGTTGAAGTTCCCATAAGAAGTATTTTTGGTTCAATGTTCAGACAATACCTGACTGGTTTCCATTTTTGCTAGCTATGGAAACTTAACCCTTTAAAGTCTGTCATATGAAATACTAGTCAGAGTTGTCTGCTTACATTAAATAAATATAAATTTAAACTGACACCTTATAAATCCCAATAATATGTTTACAGCCTAGTTCTTTAGTTTTAAGTCTTTCACTAAAGCTCTTTAGTTTTAGCTGTTGCAAGATTATGCACAAGTTTTTTCAGCAAAGATTTGATCATTTTGATTAATAAATCCTAAGAAATTTGTGTTGAATAATATAAAGTAGCATTTATAGTGCTAAGATGGCCTGACAGATTATGGATGAATTGAAGGTAAGTACAGATGGCTGATCCATGTGCACATTACATCATAAAAATGAATAAGAAGAGCACTGACCTCTTTCAAAAACAGACTAGCAGAATGGGCGCTTGACTGCTCATGCTAATGTTATTTTTTATACACTGTATAAAAAAATCAAAATCAAAAATAAAGCATAATAAAAAAAGTTAAATGACTTGCAGCTATGGCTGCCAAGTATCACCCATACCTTCACATTATCATAGAAACAAAGGCACAGCTGTGCCTTGAGTTTAAGCAGGCACCTTTATCTTGGGACCTTGCCCAATCGTCAGGAAGTGCATGAGCAAAAGGGTAACGTCTCAGACACGTGGTTTTCCTGATTTGAGCTTCTTGGATGTCAGCTTTATTACCCCAAAAAGTGTACTATTATATTGGAACCTAAATTTGACATTTTAGAAATGTGTAATCCCACACAGCCATAGCTGCCAGACATTCACCATTTTTACAGGACATTTTTTACAGTGTAAAACTTATATTTTACAGATCTTTTTTTCTTGTTTCAATTAAGATAATTTACTCAAATTTTGTGGGTTTTGTTTGGCATCCATAGCTGCCAGTCATTTACAGGACTTTGTTTTTTACAGTGTAACATTCATAGCAATACAATAACACAGACTTCTCTTTATGACAGCACACGATGGCCCATGTGCTCTGCATCTCTCTTGCTCTCAGCCTTTCTGCACATTTCCTTTGAAAGCTCAACATAAATAAATTTAAATGCAAAAAATAATCACAATTTACACAAGTCATTGATTTATCTTTTGTCCCAAAGGGAAAACATGGTATTAATCTGCCTATTATGAACATTTCAACAATAATGAAACAAACAATATAAGTTGTCCTTTTATTGCCTGTATGACAGTTAGCCCACATCTAGTATGGACTACAAGTAGACTATATTGCCAAAACCTAAATCAAAGCTTAAGCTTATCAAAGCATTTATTTGCCTCTAATTGTGAATAACTTTCAGCAAACTATAGTACAAGTGTTAAATGTACAAATTGTACATAACTATAGAAATAAACACAAGTTGATGCTTGTTGCACTAACATAGATGCAACATTAATATAGATTGGTTTACTTTGACAGAGGAAGGAAACATGATCTCCAATTCACATCAGCAGGCAAAAACTGCTTGTGTTTAAAGGGATCATTCATTAAGACTGAAAATTCTGGCATCATGTAGCTACTCCTTAAACTTACTGCTCCAAACCTGCAAGATTTTCTTAAAATGACAGTCGCCCAGTCCACATTCACTTTCATTTGTTGGGACACACAGATGCATCTAGAGTTAATGGTGACTGTGGTCCGACAGGTTTGTGAGGGTGAGTCTTCGGTAAACTGTCTCTTTAAACGAACTCTTCGGATGTTAATATCACCCAACACCTTCGCAACCCAAACCTGTCTGACTTCAGACACGTTTTCGTTTGCGTAAAGGTGAGGACGCAAAAAAAAACATGTCCAAACACGCCTAAATACGAAACCGCACAGAAACCTCAGACAAATTCAGCATCTGCCTCGGTACACACAACGGAAATGTTGGACACTGATGCCGTGACGAGACAGCACTTGGTACAAGGCTCCAAACACTGGGAAAACGAGAAGAAGGAGAGTGAAATCTTACCGAGATACTGCCTGATCTCCAGCAGAACTTTAGGGGGTCCTCCGTTCAGCTGGTAAAACAGTGAGCCGAGACAGAAGAGCAGCAGTGTGGCCATGCAGAAACCATAATCGCGCAGAGAGAAGCGAAGCCCGAGAGCCGACAACCAGAATCTGTTCCTGCTGTTCCGACCCGCGCTGTGACCCGTGCTGTGACTCGCGCTGTGGTTGTTTAGACGGGGACTGCTGCTGTAATTCTTCATCGTCTCCTCACATGGAAGCGCCGAGAATGGTCGTCACCCATCCGCCTCTTTAGATAAAAACTTTTTAGTCAACATTTAAACAAAAGCTAAAGTCACTTCACAGACTGCTGCACGCGCGTTCAGATGTTCGCCCCCAGCTCGGTCGTGTTTTCTCGTCTGCTCTGGCTGAGCTATTATTGCGAATGAAGTTGGGAATCCATCCTCTGCTTTTTGGGGTTAGTGTCGGTGTCAGATTACTGAATTTGGAGGAAAAAGTTCAACCGGAGGATGGACTCACACTCACTCACGCGCTGCCGTGTGCAGCTGAGCACCACCACGCGGAAGACGCGGGAAATACTCGCAGAAAAACTCATAGGCCTACAACACACACACTTAGCTGCAAAACCACTAATTATTTTAAAATAATATATATATATATATATATATATATATATATATATATATATATATATATATATTTTGTTTTTTTAATATATATATATATATATATATATATATATATATATATATATATATATATATACACACACATTTAAGAAAAAAGATACAAAATAATTGTGCTCTATCTATCTCTGTCTGTCTGTAAAAACAGCTGTGCATTTGGAGCCATATTTCCATGTCATACTGTTATTCTGATTCAAAGGGCATTAAGAGCAACAGCAAAGATGGAAACAATTTAATTAAATATTCAGCCAAGAATCAAATTCATGACTGAGCAGTTTTTGACCATTTGAACAAGCAAAACTAAATGTGCTTCTTCCAGCCATGTAAGTGAGTAAGTGTCAGAATGATAAAAGCAGTCTGCCTCACAGTGGTTTCATTTATAGTGCAATACAATATCTTTTATTTCAGCGAGGCACTCTAAATCAGATGAAATGATGTCTTTATTTAACCCACTGGGAATATGATCTGGATTGCCAAATCAGAGGTGAACAAGGGCAAAAACAGGCCTCCTCTTTAGCTTCAAGCTGTGTTTGTTATTGTCTCCCCATTTTGGATATATAGTTTCCTAAGGGTTTTGAAATTATTGTTTAAACAAAGATTTAAAGAAAGAATAGATTGTGTTCTAATTTGTTCTCAAATAAGTATGTTTATTTGCATGCAGTACTGTTGATATTGTCAAGAGAATTAATTTGTACTTTAACAATAAATGATCCGAGTCACTTCAGTTACAGATGCAATAAGGCATCAAATGTATGCACTAGGCATTTAATTGTATATCATTTTGAAGTCCTTGTTTTCCCCCCTCTTATTTTTATGAAGATAAAAATTAAAAAAAATAAAATAAAAGATCACTCTGGGTGTGTCATTGAAACAAAGTGTTAGTGTTTCCACCGAAGGACACTGGTCTACAATAGGCTGAAAAATAATAGTTTAAATGTTTTTCTCTCTCTCTCTCTCTCTCTCTGAATAAAATGAGTAAATACTGATATTTTGAACTTTATATAAACTTGATAAAAATCTGTACTGATTTCAAAATTGATCATTAATTATGTTTCTTGAGCACCAGTTTGGAATATTAGAATGATTTATGAAGGATCGTGTGCACTTGAGACTAATGGCTGAAAATACAGAGTTCAAGAGAGCAGTCAGTGTATGATATTCTTTTTTTATTACACCTCAAAGGGACAAATATTTTAAGACATTTTTGTTTGTAAATACACAAGCAAACCTTTATAGACAATCATTAGCGAACTGAAACCAGATAAAATCATTTTTATACATTTATTTTACAATGGTCACTGGAGCATGCTAACTATAGGTGAAAGAGTATTGCTCTATGATGTATAGTACAGCTAATAATTACATTTGATGTAAAAGCAAAAATAAGTTATTTAAATATCGATTACATACACAGAATGTGCAACCTCAGTTAATCATTTCATATATGTAATTAAGACCCAGTTTTATATCATTTAAGTTGAAATTATAAACTGGTCATTGTTAGTTCTGTAATTAATTAACAAGTGATTAAAATTATTTTTTGAACAGAGATTTGATATTTAAACAGCTCTCCTCAACCATTAACATCTGACCTGAAAACAAACTTCTTTAAAAAACTGTAAATGTGTCAATTTGTAATCTCATTTTCTCCACAATGGAATTCAAAAACCAGCTTTCATTCTTTAATAAAGTGCATTTTTACAGTAACATTTCATGAAATATATTTTCGATTTTAATCACATAAAAAGCCTCATTGTTATCAAAGCACTCAACTGATAGTAAAAAATGGGATTTATCGATTCTCTGCTGCTTACAACGTTCATTAAAACCTTGAGCATTACTGCCTATAAATTGTGCTGCGTTAGATACAAAAGAGTGAATGGCATGAGGGACAAAAACAATTCTAAAGCTAACTTTCAAAAACACCATTTCCTAAAACCGCAAGGCCTTAGGGAAACATGGCTGGTGTCTTTTTGTAAATGGAAAACCAAAGGATTTGCAGAAGCAGTGCACTGAAATGAGTTGAGTTTTCACCTCAGCTGCTCAATCAAAAACAGCCTGAGAGTGATTGTGGGAGAAACTTGCTTCATTGTGCTTCATTTGGAGTGATGTAATGGTTTAAATCTGTGAGCAGTGATGACGTCATGCATAACAGACGTCAGCTAATGTTTCATTTCACGCTCCGTTTTCATTTAGGAGCCAGATGCTGTCGGCCTTTACACGCATCTGTGAGAGAATCACCAGACGCGTGTAAGCAACTTTAAGTCCATAACACCTCATTCCTCCTGAAACACATTGTGTTCTGAATGCCAAAAATAAATAATGCTTCACTGGATATTTCATTTTCCCAATTTTGAACACTTTTATCTCCTGGGTAAAGCACCAGTCTGCAAATGTAACTAGTGTCAGAACACTCCTCTAAGTTAGTCACTATCAGTTTTGATTTTCTTGTGTTTTAAGGCTAAGACCGTGTGCTTTTTCTACGATTCAAAATGTCTTCAACACCCTACTCTAAGGGCAAGGCAATCTGAAACAAAATAAAAATAAAACCCAAATAAACACCTGTACACATTTCACTCCAGCAGGCATATTACAGCTGTGTGATGCATCGCTGGCATCAGAGCGGAGTACGATAAGAGGTACACAATATGCAGGAGTATCATTTTCAAGATGACAGGCGACATAAATTGATACAACTGATACAGTAATAGACTTTGATATGCCGCAACAGCCGAGTAAGTGATGCGTGTTGAATATTGTGTGTTTAAAAGACTGGGAAGATTAAATGTGTTGCAAATATACAGTATTATATTAAGCAGATTATAAGGAGTGATGCTAAAAGTAACCTTGAAGAAAGAAACACATGAAACAAACGTTTTTTTTTTTTTTTTTTGTACAAACATAGTACATATTTGCTAAAACCGTGACCAACTATTGGCCTAAAATCAATATGTGCATTGCTCTGAATATCCCCATATGGCAACATCATGCTTTTGGGAATGATTCACCCAAGAGTACACATCTTTTCATATACATACTGTATGCTTTTAGAGATAAAGAATATTATATTAACAAACCTGCATGAAATGACATTGCTTTGGCCAGGTGACTTACTTTTGATACTCAATGTGCTTCAATAAGCACTAAAAACATTTCCTTTACAGTTTTTATTTTTTTCTAAATAAATCTCACACTTCCTGAAAAGGAGTTTCAGAACAGTCTTTAAATTCATACAAAAAAGTGTGCTTTCTTTCGACAGGCGGATGTTTCAGGCCAAAGCTAGATGTTTCTATGGAAACATCTGTTGATAGGCCCACAATAACAGTCCTTGGAAGCCAGAGCAGTCATTTCTGAAAACGCCAAAAAGGTGAGATTATAAGACTGAAGGGTGGGAGAAAATTCGGTAGCTGTTTTCCAAGTCTGTGTCTTCACCAGCTAAATGTGATCCATTTAGAGCTTTTTTTACAGCTCATGTTAGTATTATGACTGTCCTGAGTAGCTGGCTGTGACTAGCTGGGCTTCACTGAGAAGAATACGTATGTGATGGTCCTCCTTCAAGCCCGCTTCCCTTGCTTTCGCCTCGTTTAAGGACGACACATGATCCAGCGTGCCAAAGCCTGCAGCCAGTAGAGGGGCAGAATACATGGGCATCCCAATCGACACAAGCCAGTCAGACACAGAGCTCACGTGAACAGGAGACACTGGCTTCCGACACATGTCAGTCAAACCTCCTGAGGGAATCTGTGGACAAAAGGAAAACACAAGGGCTAAATCTCAGTGCTAATGCAGGAAAGCAAAAACAAGTATTATGATCTCATTTGACTCGCATGCATGTGCTAAATCAAATCATGGAATCTGCTAAAGTAACTCACAGCCATGCGGTGCTCCTTACGGAGCTGTTTAACTCTGATCTGATCCAGACTGGACGCAACGTCCTTCACTGGCTGCTGAAAGTCCTCAGAGTACCTCTGTACTAAGAGCTGAGGAATACCACAGCGGCCGTGCTGGGAAAACACACAGAGAAAAGGAAAGATTAGCCAGGAAAACAAGATCTAGTGTAGTTCACCACCTCATTTAAGTGACTGGAAAACTTACAGCCCTGTACGCAACAAGGAGAGAAGAATAAACACACAAATTCAGTCATCAAAATATTGAAAATATGAGGAGAATTTTCCTTGCTAATGCTGTATTGTTTTAAGCTAAGCTGTGATTAGCGCCCAGCTAATGTGAGCGGCGCAACATTCGCCTAAGACTGTGGACTCTGAATAACAACAGAAATTAACAGATCATAAAGTTTATTTCATGTGGCTTTTTAATTGATTTTACGGTTGGTGGAGACCAAGCACACTTGGAAACGGAGTTTAACTCACAAACAAGCAAACTTTATGTGCCAATTATAGCATTACAAGGCAAGCAAGGCTAAATTGTTTGTTTAATGTGAGATTCAGAGCTTTAATGCGAACATCACCCTGTGTGCCATAACAAAGATGGAGTTTAATCATATTCAGTCTGTCTTTGTTAGCATGCCAAATGGCCATCTTCTTTAAAGCAGACAATGCGGCTTCATAATATTCCAAACCAAGCAGTTTTTATTGTAGTTAGCTCAATACTCGGCCATCTTTGTGAAACAATCAACAATCCAAGTACAAAGCACACACAAGCAGGGCAATGTTTTGATAGCGCCACAGAGCCACAGTGTTTACACTCCTCGGGGAAATCAGCAAACAAGCCGCGAGAGGAAAACTATTTAATTTACATCACACACACACATTAGCTTTAACTTGCAAACATCTTATTAACTGAGAGATTAGTTAAAAATCTACTCGAAGAGATTCAAACAATTTTTGTGCCCAATTTGGGGTATACCTGATAGACTATGTGTCCAGGCATAATAGGATTGGCCGCCAATAAAAAGCACTAAAACTCCAGGCAGTCTGTGCAGTCTGAAACCACAAACTGTTCCAGTGTTTACATATTAAAGAGAGGACATTTTTCACCTCATATTCACCTTTTTTGTGTTGGATAATCTCAAAGAAGTGACTTGGAATCAGATTTGGTTTGTTGATGAAAGTGAAAATTACACACAGATGACTCCAGAAAATATATCAGACTCGAGATGCTCTGCTTATAAATTACACAACAAACGAGTCCTTCCACTTTTCCATGACTAAAACGACTTTTTAAGGATATAGGATATGCAGCAATAGTTATGTTTGTGCTAAGCTGTTTATTTTAAACATAGCCAAAGAAAAGAAGGTTGATTAATTGTATAGAGACTCCAACAGCATAGGTACTATAGGAACATCTTCTAATATGGAAACTGATGAGTGGGAATTAGTGTTTGGATGAGCACTGATTGAAATGTATGTTTTCTTTTAAAAGAACTTCCAACAGTAAATGGAAGGAAAAATACTCCCAGCCAAGGCTTTCCAGGGACAGTGGCATGGTTGAGTCAAGCCCACTATTGCTAATCATTGTGCTTTTATTTAGTCTGCTAACCTTTTTATAACTACTATAGTGCCGCCATTTTCCAGACCATTATTACCATATGATGCAATTCATGCAAACTTGAGGTCACACGGATATGAAGTCCATTATTAGGCTATACTAAAGGGCTTCTCAAATCCCTAAAAAGTTCTTCACTGCCCCGAGGAGCTGAGCTCCAATCACAATCAAAAACACCTGAGCAAGCTAATCGAGGTCTTCAGAGTTACAAGAAAATCACAGGAAGTTTAGCTTGATCAGACTTGGAGCTGAACTCTGCAGGGCAGTGGCTCTCTAAGGACAGATTGGAAGAACTCTGCCATACGGTGTAACATTCGCATTTCATGATTCCAAAAAGATCTCCAAGGAGTTTTGCTATGCACTCTACTACTACCTAAGAATTGTGGTTGGCAACAGTAGAAGTGATGTGAAATTATTACTTACTTTATCAGAGTACGGCTCTTCGGTGAGGTCAATGGCTTCCAAGTGCATCCTGTCCTCCAGCAGAGTCTCCAGGTCAGTCATTTTGGCATGGGAGATCTTCCTGCTGAGGGCAACTTTAGCTCCGTGGATCTGAGGACATGCTGATTCAGGTAGGTCAGACAGCCAGGGTGGACTCAGAGCTGCCGCAGATTCACCAGGGGATAATGGGGTTGACGGGGAACTCTCAGAGGGAGTGGTTGGGGTGTAAATGGGTTTTGGGGGTAGGGTTGGCGTATTTGGCACTGATCCAAACAGCACTAGCTGAGGATGGCGCAGACCATTCGGTAGACGTTCTTTGGACTTTTTAGCAGGCACAGGAGGTGGGACAGGTGGCTTTTTAGGGTAAGTCCGTGGAGCGGGGCTTGTTGGGGCAGAAACCGGTTGGCGGTTTGAGGTCTGAGCAGCAAGCAATGGACTGTCCGGACTGAGAGGAAGCTGTGTGGGAACCCTAGGTCTCTGCAGTGAGCCTGTCTCTCTTCCAGACTTATCGCCACTCTGGTCCATTTTTGATTCTACAGGATCGGCCTTTGCTTCTTTTTTGTTACTCTCTGGCCTGCCTTTATCCCCACTGCCACTCTGCTCCCAGTGTATATCCCCCAGAGAATGCGAGCGCTTCCAAGACTCAGGGGTCTCTTGGGGTCCGTCCAACTCCTCACAGCTTCGGCTGACCAGCATGCGGGAGGTCTGTCCTGCTTTGGAGCCCTTCTTGAGGCCGAGGCTTCGCAGGCTGAAGCCCTTTATTGGCCGGGGCAGAAAGGTCTTCGGGAACTTTCGTTCCTTCTTGGCCTGCTGCTGAAGCGCTTCAGTGGAGTGAGTCATGGGAAGAGTGGGATAGTCTGGAGACCTTACACCCCCACAATCAAATCCAGATGAACCATGGCTGTGGCGCGACACCTTGCGGCTCTTACCTGAAACAGAGAGCCGTGCCTTCACATAAATTTATTAATCACGTATAATTCCTTCCCCAAAGGCTTCAGACTTTTTTTTTTGGTTCCTAAGAATTACTCTGATATTGTGAAATTGACAATCAATAAGATCTAGTAAGATCAGTAAGATCTAGTACTTCAGCCAGTTGGTTTCACACATGAGAATGCAGGCTCTTCTACTTTATGATTGATGCATGCATGCATGATATGCACCATGATTAGTGTGATATATGTACTACAATCTGAACAAATGTGATGAAGGCGATCAGAAAATAAGTTGCAAACATTTGCACCTTTAGGTTTACAACAGCTTTTCACCAAGGCAGTATCCTCAAAGGTATTTTATCTGCCCTTAAAGGGTGGATATACCTACCTTAAGGGTATATAGAGGATCAGAAACTTTATGTACTAAAATACACCCTTCAGGGTTACAAAAGGAACAGGTGTTGTGCAGTTTTCCCACCAGATAATTTAGCATATTGTTTTAGGCAAGTATTATCAGCCTGAGTTAAAGTTGGATAAAATGACTTGACATGTTGTCCCAAAACTGTGTAATGTCTCAAAGTCTCAGTCTGCAGTTAGTTAGTCACACAGATCTGGAACAACATAAAAGTGAGTAAAAGATGCCATTTTCATTATCTTTTTACCATGCAAAACAGAATGAGTAGCTGTAACAACTAAAGGTATGAAAAAATATGTTACTGAACGGGTTAAGGGTTACATTACAGAGTAATGGTTACATTGTTAATGGTTCGTTAGTTGTAATGATTTTTTTAGGGTTTACTTAAGAGTTTAGTGCGTTGGGTGAGTGTTAGGTGCGAGTGTTAAGACATTAAGTGAAGGAAACCACAAGTCCAGATTATATTTATTTAGAAAGCATAATTTTCTGAATTTTTCCACATCAATTATACTTAATATGCTGAGCACAGAGTTAGTAACAGTCAAACCATTTAAGATTAACAGAGGCACAATGCTTTTAATTGTATAAAAACAGTTAATAAATAAAATGATAAATGAGTATTTATATGCAGAAACTTTAAAGGGCACCTATTATGCAAAATCCATTTTTACATGGTGTTTGGACATAAATGTGTGTTGGCAGTGTGTGAACACAACCATCCTACAATGATAAAACACCACCCACTCCTCATTTATAATCCCTTTAATCCAATTCGGTCCCACTAGGCTTGCCATTTTGATTCTCGTGCACTGTGACGACATATTATATTTATATATTTTTTTATATTTTCCGCCCTCAGTGTGTTCATTTTCTCCGCTCTCGAGCAGTGCTCTGTTTGGATGCAAGACTGAACATAAGAGTCTTCATTTTACTCCCAACATCTGACCTGATAAGGACACTGTGGATTACTTTCATTTTATAAGGTAATGCCCCTCAAAATGTACCTAAATATGTGTATTACTCCAAACTCTTTTGTGTATGTCATGTCATTATAGTGCTTAGTTTTAACCGTAACTGATCGGCACCACGCTTGGGAGATTAGTTCAAGAGGTCCTAGCCCATTCGTAGTGTGAGATTTGTTCAGGTAGCACAATCGCACGGCTCAGTCAATTGATCTGCGCAGCACAAGCTCTGTAGCATCACCCCGTTTCCTTCCACTTTCAGTGCATTTGGCTTCCCAATGTACGGCTAAACATTGGTTCTCTTGCTCTCAGTTGTGCTGCCTCTACCAGCTGTTTATTGCAGTAGATATGCAATGCAGAGAGATGTATACACAACACTCTCTTCTGGAGACAGGGTGGGAATATGCAGCTCATTTGCATTTAAAGCAAAACACTCCAAAACAGCTCTTTCTTTATACACACCCCAAAAATGTTATTTTCCAGCTGTTATATAGAATGATCTGTTGGGATTTTTGGGCTGAAAGGTCACAGGCACTTTCTGGGGACACCAATATTACATCTTGTAAAAAGGGGCATAATAGGTGACCTTTAAGATAAATAAAGTCCATAAATGACAATGACATGTTTGAGAAATTATGCAAGCATCTGGAATTGAAAGAAAGAAGCATTCAAGGATGCATTTCAAGTATTTTTCCTGGGTCATGAGATATACTTTAACAGAATCAATGACTCAAACTCTAATGGTAACAAAGCAGTGCATGCTTTAACAGTGAATATAATAAGCTCTGTACCGCTGCTCTTACAAAAAATGAGTGGAAATGTAACTGGCACAGATAAAATAATATCAAGAGATGAAAACAGATGAAAAAAGCAAGCAGATCAGAATGCTAGAGATCACAGAATGGATTTATTTTCCACTTTGGCAAACTGCACATATTTCTGATCCATCCTAAACAATACCCCCCCCCCCCCACACACACACACACAGAGGCTCATACAGTGACATACACAACAGGAGGAGGGATCAGTCAGTGTTATAAAATGCCAGTAGGAGGTTAAGAAGACAACAGAATAATGAAAACCTTAAACACTCAATTTCTTTGGAAATAGAGAATGAGATCTGATTCTTTCTCTTGAATAAAATCCTTTAAAAACAGTAGATTAGCTCCTACTTTTACACAATCTAGGTAAAATATCACCTTCCAAATGAATAGGATTCATCTGCTACATTTTGTATTTCTAAAGTCTTTTCTTTGTTAGGCACATAAGAACTTGTGCAATATGACCACAACAAACACCACACAAATATGGAGTGATATTTCTTGAAATGGCAAAGGGATAGTGGAGGAAAAAACTTTAAACTGAGGCTGAAATGAATCTGCATTGGTTTTGCCATGGAGAACATTCTCAAAACCATCCTGTTTAAGTCGTGCTGTAAGCGCAAGCCTTGTATTTGTTTATCAGATTCTGTCTGTCTTTCTTTAGATTTTTCTGAGGCAGCAAATGGATTCTGATCAGTTAGCAATACCAAGACTTGCTGCGGTTTTTGGATTTTGGATTTCTAACAGAATGGAAGAAAGCATGAGCAGGAGTCTGGGGAGGCTGGATAAGAGAGTTAAAGGATGACAGAGCGCCTCTAGAAGCAGAGAAGCAGATAGAGAACAGAGCACAGCAGATGTGACAGACAAAAGAGGCTTGGGTTAAATCCAGGTGTGATGACAGGTTCTCATTGGCTGTTAGGACACTGAGTCATGGCAGAGAGAGAGACGTGGCCCAGAGGTGAGAGGATGGTGTCATGGCGTTGCTACACTAGGCTGGACATGGTGATGCGGTTGGAATGGAGATGCTAGACAAGCGCCTGGTTACCATTCTCCAGGTTTTCATTGCTTTCGTAGCAACCAGAGTCCCGTGGGGAGTCGGCCATGAGGCCACGCCCCTCACAGAGGAGTTTCTCCTGAGAGCCAGAGAGGGCGCTGCGCTCCGGATCACTGCTACCTACAAAACACACACACACACGCAAAGTTAGGAAATGAATCCACTTAAATATTCTTTTATAAACATGATAAATGTATAAAGACACATTTAGTAGATAGTGTATTGAGTGTATGTGTGTACTTACTGTCGTAATCCTGCAGTAGTTCTACAGCGGTCATCAGTACGGCACGGTGTTGAGGATCTTTGATGTTGAGCTCATCCAGATCTTCTTCCTCTAGTAGCTTAAATGTGTCCAGGTCCTCATACCCGTTAAACAGGAATGTAGGCATGTGCTCCTAAAATACATGCACATATATTCACAGATTACACACCCAGTTGAGCAGAAGCACTATGTAGGACCCTCACAGCTAAAAATACCCCACTCCACCCTGGAACTTCATCTATGGTGGGATTTATGTGTGGGAATGTTTCAAAACTTCAAACTCTTTTGTGATGCCGAGCTATCATTATAGTCCATTAACACACTAAAACAACACAGTGAGGCTTAAAATGCGTCCTCGGTGTCTATTGTGTGAAGTGCAAGGTCTGTAATGTGATGTTATTTAGAGAAGCAGGAGCTCGTGGGAGGTCTGAAGGGTGTGTATGTCTCAGTCTTTAAATATAATTTTTAATTGGCATGGGGAAATGACCTTGTCCCACTTTCTCAGAGTTAATCTGCTTTAACAAGAGCTGACCATCTTTTCACACCAGCATCCACTTTTTCATTTTCTCATCTCTCCCCACCCTGTTCTTACATTCTGTCAGTAAAGATGAGAGACGAGCCACACACTCAGATTTATGCTAGATGATTAGAGATAAACCAATCAAATTTAAAAAAGCATTTACATCTCTCAAAAAGGGCTGTGTGTGGTTGCTGTCTGACCTTCAGGTTGATTCTCTCCAGAAGCTCCTCGACGGAGCTGGGTTTGGGCGGCCTGCCCTTCCTTCTCCTCCGAACCGCTCGTTTAGGCTTCTCCTCTTCTTCAGTCAGCACTTCCACATAGATGAACTTAAATGTGCCCACCTTGTTATTAAGCAGACCCATCCATGTGCCCATGGGCGGCTTACTGATGATATCAATCACATCTCCTCTCTTGAATTAGAAAGAGAAATTTAGTGAGATTCGAAGTTGAAACTAATCTAAAATATATTTTTAAATCTGCAAACTGAGTTATAAATTGCCATACTAGTTTTAATAGCTCATATTTATTTATTTGCTAAGTAACCATGTCGAAAAGGTCTAAAATGTTAATTTCCTGTATGTGTTCAGTACCTTAAGTTTGAGTGAGTCTGTATCATATGGACTGGGTGTGAAATCAGTGTGAACTCTAGCTCTTCCGCAGAAAGGGCCTCTGTACGGAGGCTCTTCATCATCACCATCCTCACTCCTCACACTCTCTCGGTTGCTGGCAGATGAGTCTGTGGTGCTCACTGTCTGTCCACCTGTGAGAGGACCAACACAATCATTACGAAAATCATTCAGCAGACTGCCAGAAAACAAAAACTAAAAACTAAACATCTACAGAATTTAAGGCACCATTAATTTCCAAAGCACAAACATTCAATGTTTCAATGAAACTAAAGTAGTTACAGATATTTTCATACATATTGTGAGATATATATCCCAGTGAAATAGACAGGGATTCATCAGTTCATCACCTACTTATTGGATGGATGGAGGCAGATCTGAATGCAAACTTGCAGTCGATTGAAAGAAAGAGGGTTTTATGCACTACATGACTGGAGAAGTCACAAGACAGTAGTATATAGATTCCAATGGACGACTTGCTAATATGAGCAATAGCGCTGCATGCACACAAACAAACACACGCACCAACCACAAACACTTACTCATAGAGCTCTGCCCGCTGAGGGAGCTGCGCAGACTCTCTACAGACCCTCCTGCCTTGAGTTTGGGCTTCTCTAAAGAGTCTGTGTCTGGCTGAGGAGACTGAGGACAACTGGGCATTCCATCTGGACTGGACTATACCAAAAAAAGAAGAAGAAAATGAGAGAATTGAAAGTATATTATTGTTTATAAATGAAAAAGAGTAATAATATGGACAACAGGTGATGCATATGATATAAAGCCCACAAGAAGGACAGCTGATTGCAGCACTGCTGTGAGATTAATCCTCTAGTTTAGTAAAGTAATTACACTAAGCAGCCACTAGGTGGCACACCAACATAATATGATTACAGGGAGCGAGACATGGAGTTGGAACAAAGTTCTCTTTGCACAGATGAGCGCAACACTGACTAACACACATACATATCCAGAGATCTACATTAAACATACTAAAAGAGATGACGTCATATAGATGTAAACTCTTGCCTCAGTTGTAACTAAAACCTAGTGAGCTGCCTACAAAGGGCAGCATTTTAAGACAAACACATTTTCAACAGCATGTGAATACAGGCAGTGAGTGTGTATTCTACTGCCAAGGACTATGGGTGTGTATATTTGGACTGAGCTTGTATCCAAGCTCTAGGCTACATTTAGAGATGTTTGACCCTAGTTTGAAACACAGAAAGTGGGGCACACATGTGCCACTTCCCTCTAGAGTAAAGGCAGGGTCTCACCTCTGAACAAGCTTGCTATATAGCACATAACTTAGCACGGTCAAAGCAAGCACATTGGCATCTGTGTGTGTACCTGTTCAGAGAGAGACCCGGCATATTTTTTGGACATGCGTTTCCTCATAGTCTCTTTCACAGACTTGACCTTCTTTCCTAGAGAGATACGGGACGTGGCGGGAGATTTCACAGCTTCCCTGTACAGAGCCTCCTGCTCCTTATGCCAGAGAGAGAGAGAGAAAGAGAGCGATTAAGCACACTGAAAGCCAGCTGATCAACACAATTGGATCACAAACACTGCAGCTGCATATGAGAGCTGGAATCAAGAGGAAGCCAGAGAAAGAGCACACGTGTACTCACACTAGGCTCGGTCGTGTTGACCACATGGAGGGAACGATTAGACAGGTCAAACCCTCCGAAGCTACACGTTCTCTGTAGAAAATAGACATAATTACTGTCAATTCACAAGCAAATGAATTTAGAGAGAGTCATTTAAAACGATTCAAAGGGTCTCAATGATTCATGCTGATCTTTATAACGGAAACCACACATATTAAAATGATTGGCTGCCAAAAGAAATAGTGCATGGTGTGACCTGATTTCCCTTTTAACTCAAAATAAAATCTTTCAGCAGTTGTTTAGCATTATGTAAATAAACAAATGCTTTTGATGAAGGAACTGAAAATTGGAACTGAAAATATAATGAGAAATAAATGAAAAAAAAAGTGTGAACTAACTTAAGGCAACATCTTGCATCACTCAAATTCAAGCAATACATTACATTTAAATAAACTGGCTTTTCATTTTATGACATTTTGTTGAAAACTTCTACAAAAGCAGCAGAAGAAGAGATATCCGGTTCAAAATAAACAGAATACAGATCAAATGTTGTAGTACGAGACGCTGTTGCATATTGCATGAAATAACATCATGCACTTTAAAAGAAAAAAAAATCTCAATAAAAACAGTAGCACATACAAAAAAATAAATAGCATTCATGTCTGGGCTGAAAGAGGCATTTCCAACCCAAAATGGATGAAATAGTTCACTGATGAAGATCACAGTCATGTTCACATTCACTATGAATGACGACGGGGATCCGCAGACGACAGACTCTACAAAGCTGCAGAAGGAACTCTATGTTATTTATTTTCTTCTTCTAGCACTCTCCATTGTCTCTCAAGGACTGAGAGTTTCAGATATGCTCCGACACACATGACTGACTACAAGAGAATAAGTCAAGAAATGAAAGGAGAGAGGCTCAGCATGATGGGAAAGATAAGACTTGAGGTACTGTCACACTCTTATTTCTCTTCTACACCTTTCTTAGATTATACAATTCTGACTCCATACTGCAGTAACATGAGTCTACAGTAATAAGAAAAACTATCGGCTAACTGACAAGTCTAAGGGAATTCTAGCTTTAATAATTACCCCAGATACGGGTAAAGATTTTTAGAAATAAATGTAATTTTACGACAGCACAGTTAATATTTCATTATCAGACTTGGTCTTGAAATATAACTCGAGCAGTTTGTCTCCATATTGTACTCTACTGTAATTCTCTTCTGCAGCTTTGCAGCAGCCTGTTCCTCCAGTGCAGCAGGGGGCACTGTAGATCTGCTCTTCGGGCAAACTCACAGACTTCTGCTGGATGCGTAAGAGCACGCGCTTGGTGCATCGATCCATGCTGGATGCCCACTTCCTGTTCGCATCTCTTTCGTCTTCCAGGAGCCAACGTCTGTCTGCTTTGCTCAGTGTGACTGGCCTAACCAGTCCGGTCCAGTTCAAGTGGCCATACAGGCTGCGTTCCACCACATATGTGATGTTGAGCTCACTAACTGCCGTCCTTCCCTTCAGACGCCTCGGTGGAAACAGCCAGCTGCCCACTACTCCGCCCCCACAGCTCTTCCCCTTCTCCCTAGCCAATGGCAGCTCACGAGTGGGAGGGGAAGCGGGCAAGGTGCAGGAGGGAGTGATGGTTTTCTGAGCATTGCAGGAACGTTGGTAGAGCAGGTGTTTGGTGGAGTAAGAGTAGTTTGGATCAGGCTTATTGCGCTGCCACATGGAAACCGGTGGCCGTTTGGTGTTGTTAATGTCTTCTAAAGACACCAGGAGAGGGTGCGGCTTTGGGCGGGGCCTAGTCAGGCCGTAAAAAGCGTAGACGCTGTCAGTACTTACCCCGTGTGATAGAGATGACAAGGCCTTCCGCATCTCTCCGTCTGTAGCGGAGCAGGAGACTTTAGCATTGACGTCTCCCAGACCCTCCAACTCGGAGAAAGAGGAGCCACTACCACCTACTTCACCCAGTCCGGATCCAGCACTACTCTTCCGGGGAGGGCGGATCAGGCCGTGGGGATGTGTGCCGGGGGTCTTCACTAACTTGTGAGCAGGATTCCAGGCGTCAAGGCTACTGGTGGAGGGTGAGGTGGTCAGGCTGTCCGTGTCCCCATCCAGAGAGAGCTGCTCTTGGGCAAGAGAGGACAAAGAAGAGTCTGTGCACTGGGCTGGCTTCTTGTGGATTTCTGCATACAAAGCGTTTATGTCATCACATATGGGAGCTGCATCCAGACTGAGCGAATCTGCAGAAAAAGAAAGATCAAACAAAAACTTCAATAAACTGAAATATCTACTGTATATTTAACAGCAGTGGAATAAACTATGGATAAAAATGAATACCAAATAAAGATCAAATTATAGATGCACAATTCTGGCCAATAGTATTAAGATGATAACTATTTTCATGTTCTGGCTAACAACTGATAAATTGCAGATATTTATATATGCAGAAAAGATTTCATGTCAGTAAGATTGTTTTGTTGAAGTCAATGCACACTCAGGGTGCATTTATTTGATCAAAAATACAATAAAAGCATTAATAGCAAAAAAACTATTAATTTTTTTTAGCAGCCATTATGCCAGTCCATGTCATATTGATCCTTCAGAAATAAAAATATGCTAAAAACTAATATGCTGATTTGGCACTCAAGAAACATTTCTTACTATTATTCTAACTAATAAGGTTTATTATCATTTTCAGTTTTTGTGGAAACAGCAAGTTTTTGCTAAAGTTAATAAGAACAACATTCATTTGAAAATGTTAATCTCATGTAACATTATCAGCCACTTTTGATCCATTTATTGCATGCTTCAAAAATAAATGTTCTTAAAATTCTGCTGACCCCCAAACTTTTTGAACTTTTGTAATGTTAATAAAATATAAAATACCAAAAACTAATATTAATTGATTTAAATGCTACATATGTGCAGCATGGAAAATAGATTTTTGCTAAAAAAATCAAATACAGTCTTTTCCAGCTACCTTGTGAGCCATGTCTTTTGCTGTCATCTACTTTGATGAGCTTCTTGCGAACACGTCGAGTCGAGTTGACCAGTTTGTGAAGCCTCTTGAATTTCACAGAGTCCTCCTGCTCATCATCTGACTGCTCCACGGGCTACAGAGAGAAAACTCAACTTCAGTATTACACCACCTCCTATAAACATGACATACGTAACATCTATCACACAGACATTTACAAAAACAGAAAATGATGGCTTCAACTGGTATGCACAGATTATGACATGGTATTTGATATTAAGGACATGACTTAATGGAATATGGAGTTACGTGTGTTATGAGATTTGTTGTTCAGGAAAACCACTTAAGTCTTGTTTTTGAAAATAACAGATGGGTATGAGTGAGCATTTGTGGTGGAACAAATCCTTTTCTTAGTCCAAATGAATTATTCAGATAGGGACTATACTGCAGAGATAAATTTATGACGGATCACTCCCCCAAACAAACATCTAACATAACCTGACCTCACAGTTAACATAATTTATGATACTGAAACCTCTGATACACAAAAGACAAATCCTCTTTAATCCCTTCCACCCAAATCACAAACTTTAAACTGCAAATTGCAATTCTGAAAAATAAATCATTGCACACCAAAGTGTTTGCTGGAAAAGTACACCACATTACTAACAGGATATAATCTGCTCTAACCACAGACTGAGCCGTTTTGACCAATAGCAGTGATAGGCAATTTGTACCCCAACACACTACACACTTAAGTGTTCCACTAAATCACTGAGGTTGAATGTGATCTGTTACTGGAAATCTAAAGTTCTACAAAATCTCAATGGTTCACCAAAGGCATTGAGTAATCTTTCCTAATCATTCAAGGCCACAATGACCATCATTCAAAAAGAAGAAGAGTCATTGAAATACTGCTAAACAGCTCAAAGTGTATTTTGAGAAACAGCCGAAAAACTCATTTACATAATAATCAAAAGCACCCATTTAAAGAAAATAACGTCTGGACAATCTCATTAAGGACTTAGGGGCTGCTCAAATCCCAACACCAACAAGTTAACAAAATCACATTTCAAACAAGAACAAGGATGGAAGGAGAAAAAAAGAGAGAGAGAAAAAAAACGAGAATGTGTGCAAAAATGTGTCCAGCTGTGCTCCTACCAGGAGTGGTTTCCTCTAGGTTAGATGTTAGCGGCCCATGCAAAAATCCCAATGCAACACCATCTCTCGCCGAGACGAATACAAACTGTAAAAGTTTTTTGAAGGAAACTGATATATCTGGATTCAGGGGAGTGGTTGTGGCAAAAGGCGTGAGTTGTGTGTCCGGAAATATTGCGAAATCTGCCATATGACCCCTGAATATCCTCAATGGTCTTCAGAAGAAAAAAGGAATGTGGGCCAGAGAGAAGAAAGGCTGGTTTGGTTGCAGTCCATTCATTTACAGATACAGTACATCCTCTGTGACAAAGGCTACTAACACTGACTCCAGACCAACTCAATCTGGTGGAGTGGTGAAGGGTCACTATACTGAATGGAGCTGATACTGATCTCATGACAGGGGAACCCTGTGGACACACAGCAACCTCTCAGTGTTCTTATTAATGTTAAACTGAGCTCAGATCGGTGGGATCCCCAGAGAGAGTTGTGCCCGTTGGTTTAACCGTTCGTAGACGAGGGCTGACCCATTTCCATTTATAAATAGGAGATCATCAACCCAGGGGCCAAGATTCCTCCAGAAATCCATTTTCTCATTCAGACGCTGAGATTCAATTTGCACATACTGATATGTGGTAGAGACAGGCAGGAAGAAATGTGTGTGTTTCAGAAACACCCCGAGGGGTTCATAGATACAGGGTCTTTATATGAATAAGATTTGCTCACCTCATTTCCACTCCTTATGCTATAACAGGTAAAACAGTACAAAGGGAGAAACTCACGAACAAATGTCTGGATCATATTTCACCCCAATAAAAGAATTACAATTTACATTTATGAAAATAAAACCTTTTTAAGCACTGTTCAGATTTTATTTATTGTTTTTGCAAGATCATCTTCCATCACAAATAATTACACGCTTTTTAATAAATTTTCCTAAAAAAGAAAAATATTTTTAATGTGGATTATTGAATTCAATTTTTTTTTGTGTGTGAAAAATCTACAATTTAAAAAATAAATAAAAAACACAATTATATATAAGTTCTGGGCAATATGAAAAAAAAAAATCAGAACATTTGACCGATTCTGGGTTTTTTACGATTTTTAACTAGTCAACTAGTTTAACAAATCATTAAATCAAGATTTCATGATTCAAGTGCACCACACGTGTTGTCGACACGATGTAAATGTTAAATAAATCATTAGTTAAATATCATTCCAGAAAAAATGCATGAACTACAATGACATCTTGTACAAACTTGTATTATACATATATGTTAAGAAATAATAGACTTAGAGGAAAATGCTTATTTTTATTAAAAATAAATAAATAATTCTAAAAAAAACAAATGTAATTCAATTTCAAAATGACTGAATGGCCGAACATCAAGCGATCTGTGTTGTTTTTCAGTTCATCTCAATGGAGGTGCAACACACCTATATTTAATGTACAATAAACTCTAAGGCACTCTGAAGGCTCACGGCTCACCATCGCTTTGTTTCACACACATGCTGAGAGAGAGAGAGAGACTTGGCGCACTACATGTAAACAATATTTTTGTTGTATTTTCCTGTCAAAATAACAGCAATCCTTTTGAATTCTTCAGCTTTTAAGAAATGGCACTTTCTCTGGTAGTGGGCAGAACTCATCTGCAAACAGCAATCTCATTGGCTGGCACTCATCTGATTATTAGTAAATCAGTTCGAGTGAATGCACACAACCTGATTAATAATCATGAATCCAGCAGCTCATTAATCTTTACTGAGTTTTATATTGTTCTTGTCAGTAAAATTTGCATCGTAAGTATTTTTGTTTCTTTTTCTTCCATTTTTTTTTTTTTTTTTTACAGAAACACTGAAAAGCCACCACTCCGAAGTTCAGTTAAAATGACTAATATGACTAATATTGTGAAGAATTTATACATATTTATTAATATAGATGCATTATCATAAATATATATATATTTTTCTTTCTTAACCAGAGCTTCACCCACAACAGCATTTTTCACATTCTCTTCAAATCCATTATCAGAAGTCAGTTAAAAACAGGTTTTCTGTTTCCTCCATTTTAATTATTTTAGACATGAAATGACAATGACCACACACACACACAAAGATGCACAGAAAGCATAGGACGGGCAGTGACTCCTCTCAGCCGACACAAGGCTTTGCTGGGCAAAGTGAGTCATTCTGTAGCTTGAAGCGCTAAGCGAAACAGTGCTGTGGTTTGTTAACATCAAAAAGCATTGCAAAAACAGTTTAGCTGTTGACCATTAGAAAAGGAGGTGTATGTTTACTTCCAGGGACTGAAAGCTGCTCAGAGTTTCCATGATAACTATGTGTATATTTGTGTACTGGCAGCTTATTTCTCCAAGAGGGCAAACTAAATCCACTGTTACCAAACCTTTCAAGGCATTAACCGAGAACTCCTTCGTGCTATGCTTGGGACTGCCCTGTGCACAGGCACATATATACAGTCTACAAAAAGCATGCTTTTGTAATAGTAACTAGAGCCAAAGTAGTGTGACATATCCAACAGTTGTTCTAAAAGCAGAAGAAAAGGCCAGGAGGCAGAAATGGCCACATATCACTCTTCAGTTAAGATGCACATTATGACCTCATCACTAGGGATGTTTAGTGTGCCAGCTCCTCATGCCAAGGTGAAATGACATCAACACTAGAGGTTTTACAGTGCCAGATGCTCATTACAGCTGAGGCATAACAACATCATTGTCTCCATTCAAACACGTATGACACCTCAGCTTTCAGATCACTGCTTTTATTCATTTAGAATGTATGGTGCACTCAGTAAATTACTCATTTAAAGAGTTTCACCTCAGCAGAAATTAATTGTACTGTAAAAATGATGTACATGAGATGATATGACGTCTCCAGTCAAATCAGTTACCTAATAAAAGCATAATAATACTCGTTATCGACTATGATTTGTACATTTTCACAGTGAAATCAGAAACTGAAGCATGACACTATTCATGCCACTATGTATCATAGACTATCAGCATAAATAAAATACTGAGTGCACATTTAATGTACGGTCCATACAAAGCTTTAAGAGTCCCACAGTTTCTAACAAATAAAAGTGTGTTCAGTGTGGTTATAGCAGGGGGATGGACTGGGTTGATGTAAGGACTGCCACTGCCTGAGTTTATAAACCACAATGTCACTAGTGTGGCCTGCAGAGATTTACCTCTATAGACACACACACAAGACATCAGTCAGTACAGTGAGAGACATTACTAACACTTACTGCTGGGGGAAAATAAACTTTGATGTGACTGAATGAGGTTATGTTGTAAACGCCCTATATACACTCAGGTCTACAGTCTGGGTTGTTTTAGTAAAGTACTTACATTGCAGACGGAGGAGAGGTTAACAGCGGGACTGGATCCATCAGTCCAATCTGCTGTGTCTGTACTGCTGCTCAACTGTCTGTTCCTCTCATATTCCTTTAACTATGGAGAACAGAAGGTCAAAGAGAGCCGCCCCCCCTCGCCCTTTCACTCACACACCCTATCTGTTACAGAAATAGAGTCAGAGAACACCCCATATAACCACGTAAAGGCATGCACACAAACACACAAAGCTTTTACCGGTCACCAGCAAAATACATAAAAAAAGACAGACAGGAACAAACAGAAATGTCATGTCCATTCAGCTTGAGGTTTTTTGTGTTTAAATAAAATACGCTTCAAAAGTTTGGGTTTCTGGGTGTCAGAAATCATTGGAATGATTTCTGAAGGATCACATGACCCTGAAATCTGGAGTAATGGCCGCTGAAAATTCAGCTTTACCATCACAGGAATAAATGATATTTTAAAATATATTTAAACAGATATACCACAATATTATTGTTATTGCTTTATTTTTTATAAAATGCTCCGTGACCATAAGAGACTTAAAAAAAAATGATAACTATTATAATGAGGAAAAAAAAACAGCCCCAAACTCATTAATGGTTGTGTATTTATAGGCTTTTGTACATATTAAAAATGAATTAGTTACTTTTATATTTATTTAAATTATGCTATGTATATATGAATAACAATTTATTAAATGTGTTTTATTAAAATTAGGGTTTTAGGTTAAAGATTTTCCAACTTATTTATTTTTTGTTTAAAAATTTATAATGATCATTGGCTGATCCTGGGTCCATTTTCATGCTTCACTGGACTTGTCCACTAAAACATTTTTAAAAATTAGATAAAAACTGAAAAGGATGCATGACGTCCTTGGACACACAAAGAAACATACCACAAAAACACAAAGAACACAGAACAAGAAAAGCAACATTAATTTGGAACAAAACAACAACATTTGCATTCATTTGCATTTAAACAAACACAAGAGGACAGACACGTTCATGCATGCTAACAGCATGTATGATGACGGCAGCTATCCACAAAGGCTTAGCATTGATTCAAACTTTAGATCCAGTCAATCAAGACCACTAAATACATAAAGGCCAAAGGAGGAAAACTAAATCAGAAAAGGACTTTAAAGAATGTAGAAAACCCAGTTGGTTAAAGGAATCAATATCAGCCTTGTGGAGAGAAGGAAGCCACATACTACAATCATCCATTAGGTTCATTATCAGATGATAATTAATCATTATCATGTTCTCAAAACAAAACGACAGTGGGTAAAAGAGACCTACTATAACCCAACACACCGAAACAGTGAAAAAGAACAGAAGAAACCTATCCAACCAATCCCAGCTAACCCTACGTCAGAAATTAAATACCAAAGACCCTCCTTCATCCCGACAAAACAAGAAATCTACTGCAGCTCTCAGATGCATGTATGTAAGTGTGTGTATGTGCGTTTGGAGGAAGGAAGGAGCAGGGGGCATCAGTCTAGGTAAGTAAGGTTAGTAAACTTGAAGGTAAGCCGGGAAAGCTCATTTGCGTTATTTTTTGGGGATGATGGGGTATGTTTACCCGTGCCAGCGCCTCTTCCACTGTGATCATCTTCTCTTTCACCATCATCATAAGATGGATCCGTTCTTCATCACTCATAGTGATCTCACTGGCCACATAGCCAATGTCCTCTCCTGAAGGGTCAGAGGTCAAAGGTGAGCAACAAGAACAAGAGAAAGCCTCTTTAGGCCAAGTTAATTCATTCGTATTGTTAACTGTCATTTTGAAATCAGCAATAATTTCTGACAACAGTAAACTGGTGTGGTGTGTGAGTGGTGCTCATTGAATTGTCTATTTAAGTGAAAGATGTAATTAAAGCCACAATATTAAAATGTATTTTTTCTTCCATTCACATTCCTATGAGTGGCCCATCTTTTCTCTCATGTGGTGTCTTTGAACAATAAAAACAAGTGAGCCAAGAGTTCTGAAGGGAGGAGGGAGTTCGTTTTCATTACCTTTTGACGTTTGCCTTGTGACCCCTTTTTGTGACTTTCGAAAGTTCTGCCAGAAGGATTTGTTTTTCTTCTTGTTGTCCCATTTTCCTGTATGTGAAGAGAGGAGATGGTTATCAGGACCATCAAACTCTTGAACTGTACAAACATACCTACATTTAATGCTTTACAAAAAGAACTGATTCTACGTCTATTACCTATAATCATCTATACATCTGCCCATCTACAAAACAGACGTTTAGTGTTTGCGGAGAACCCGGTCTGGTATAAAACCAAATAATTCCAATAGAATTTCCTCAAAACCACCAAAAGATTATCATAATAATAGTTTCCACAAACCTGATCCATCTTCAGAGCTGGATTTGTGCAGAGGATTTCTGATGAAAAGCAGAAAACATGGAATTAGGACTTTTAATACAACATTTCAATATTTCAGCACTGAACATTACATTTTTCATATACAGCCTTATCTCCTGTTGACATGATATATGCATGTACAAGCGGCAGGCATGATTTGTGTTAACCAAATGTATAGGAATGTCTTTGTTTTGAGGCAGCAGAGGGCAGTGTGGTGCTGTTAACAGAGCACATGTCAGGCTCCTGAGGCTCACAGGGCACAGAAGAGTCGCTCTGGGGATGCAGCAAAAACAAGATGAGGAAGACAAAGTGAGAGAGGGAGAAAAAGGGAACGAGAGCCACCACAGGACAGACATCGCCGGTTTATATTTCCACTTTGTTCCTCTGAGGCACTGTGCCCTTGGAAAAAACCAAAATAACAAACATCTAACACACACCAGAGCTCATTTATGGAGTCAAAGCATAAGCATACAGTACAAGACCTCTCAGATATCAACACATTTAACAATCTGAGTCTGTGTTTTTTAAATCTCTTAAGTGCACCAAGGCTGCATTTCTATGACCAAAAATACAATAAAAACAGCAATATTATTAAAAAAATAATAATAAAACTCTAATATATATAAAAATTCAATTTTTTCCTGTGATGGCAAAGCTATATTTTCAGCTGCCACTGCTCCTCAGGTCACATGATCCATCACAAATCAATCAATATTATCATTACTGTTGAAAACAGATATGTTAGATTTTTGTTCACTGACCCAAAACTTTCGAACAGTAGTGTGTATGGATATAAACAGCCTAACGTCAAAATAAAACCACATTTAGCCATATTTTTTCATACAGAACATCTGGACATGCTGTCTTCATTTAGGAAAATATCCCATGTTTCCATTCCCATTGGTCATGTGACACAGATCATGTTAACTTTGTAATATAGTCAGTTTTAAAATGTGTGAAACTGGGCTGTGTGTTAACTGCCAGTGAGAGGAAACCTCTAAACGGAGTCGACTGTCAACAAACCCCAAAACACAGAGGGAGAAGAAAACATTCTGCCTCAAACGAGAGTTTGTTCTGCAGATGAGGACATGAACATAAGTATGCAAGGCTATGCGTTGTGTTTTTCTTATTTGGGTGGTGGATTCTCGCTCATCCTTGGGTTAAGAAAACAAACTCAATCTAGTCTGCACTAAAGTAAACACTGACACCAGTATGCAAGCATACACTAACACACACTTGCGTGCACCGATGTACTCCGGTCTGGTTTTCTCCAGTTACTCGTGCTTAAACACTTACAGTTGCATGCGTGTGTTCTGTCCATGTGTCCCAAATACATCTATGACATTCTCACTGCTGAAGCTATCAGTATCTACACACACTCAAGAGGACAGTGTGTGCTTGTTTAGTGTCAGGTCAGATGTTACATGTCATTACAAGGACTGTGAAAATGTGCTTGTGTTAATTTCAGGACGTCCACTGCACTCTGACCAAATAAAGACGTCAATGCTGCTCTTTTACCCAAGTGTGTGTTTGAGACACAAGACATGACGGAGGCCTCCCTGAATTATCATATCATTATACAGCCATAGCAACACAAACTTTCTCTGTTTAACCTCTCATTCACCCCACAGAATCCAAAGGGGGTCTCCTGCTTGTATGCTAACTGCATCTCATGTTAAAAAGGCCCTATTGAACGGCAGCTCCATTCAGGGTTTCTGCCATTGCCAGAGCTGTATGTGTGTGAGCACAGTGTGACCAGCATACAATACAAGCGTGTTACAGTCCGTCAATATCTTTCTTTCATTTCACAGGGTGTCTTGTGTCTTTACTGGTGTGTGTCTAGCAGAATATAAGCCCTGCTGGCTGCGGGTAACTGTCATGTCCACTCTCTCCTGACAGAGGAATCCTCGGCTTGCTGAGATTGTTATTCAGAGAATGTGATGGAAGAACACTTCACTCTGAAATATTTACTTTCTCCACACAATTCAGCCGGGTTCTTCAATTTAATATGAGGCAGGTTTGGGATGGAAAACTGAATTTACTAAAAGACTCAACAGAAGTTGTTTGGGTTGAATCATGCCTTTAACCATAGTAACAGACAGTAACTACATCTATGTAGATTTAATTTGTAGTTTTTTGTCAATTTGAAACAATTTTGGGCAGCATCTGCTGGTTTCAACCACTCAGACATACAATTAAAAAGTCTGATTCAACCTAATTTACTATTGTGACTTCATCTCCAACTACATAAACCTCAGTTTGACCAATTTTAATAACCTGAGAGAGCCCTAATATTATTTTCTTTTTTCTTTTTCTTTTCTTTTACATCAGACAACTGTTTTCTGTTGCTGTGAATGTAGCTATACCTTATGTCTTTGCATGTGTGTTATCAGAATGATCAAAACTGGCCTTCCAAAGTGTGAGATCAGTCCTATTAGTACGCCAACATGTTTTCACTATTGATTTAAAAAGGAACATCATGAAGTTCTCATCAGTGATGTATGTCCACTGTTCTTTTAGCACTGGGAGTGGTCTGACTTCCTCTTCCTCTAGTCAAACTGCTGATGAAGAGGAACATTGCTATCCCAGGGTGCACCTGGTGTCCTGTGATTGGTTGGTTTGCTTCCTTACACCTGGCTTTGGCGTTCAGAACAGATATATGATTGAGCACAAAAACACATACACAAAGATCGCAAAGGAAGTGTCCAGGAAATGACCTTCACTAGAAGTCATGGTGAACGGAGCATGAGGGATTTCCTTAAAGCCACACACTCAGACATTTTCTCTGTCCCACGTTACATTTCTACCACCTTACTATAATGAGGAAAGAATAGAATTCAGAAAAAGGCAGGTTAAAGCTACTTACAGCTGATTTTAGTATTTCTTATTAATGTATACATTTTATATGTTATATTATAGCATAATATTTTTTTTGTGGAACAAATTATATATTCTTTTTATTTTTTAACAATTTATTTGAAATACAAACTAAGTAGCATGTATTTGGAGGAAGACTCTGCCAACATAAGAATGAAGGGGCTTCTAAACTCACACACACACATCTCTCACTGTCATCGGGTTCTCTGAGTTGCCTTTCTGGAGGCCAAAGCTTCATCTAATCATACAGACAGGAAGTCTGGGTAGTCTGGCAGACTGTTTTGTCCAGTATGGTACGTTGCTGATAATGTCACAGACAGTTCTAAAGAACTGGCAAACATCTAACATATTGCTTCTGTTTAGATAAAGGCAGAAAGAATCAAATCTTTTCTCACATAATACTTAAAGATTCTATGTCTCCTTGCAGGAGTGGATTTAAGCGGACTTTGTTTTTGAAAAAGTCAATGGGCTAAAATGTTATTTGGTTTCCAATGTTCTTTACAATACATATATTTTTGTGTCTCATAAAATAAAGTTTTGGAACAACATATGGATGAGAAAATTACCATTTAAAATGTTTTTTTGTTGAACTAACAAATTATATCAATCCAATTTCAATTAATTCAAACAAACAGGTTAAAGAGTTAAATCAATCAATGTTTTTAAATGTAAATATTGAGTTCAAATTTAAGCTAGCTTTTGTCAGTCAAAGCTAGTTTCACAGGCATCACAAAGCAGAGTACCAGTCAAATCTAGCCACATGTGCATAGGACCGCAGAGACACATAAATGATGAAAGATGTGTCAGCTCCATATGTTTTACATTTATCCAAACATACTACTACTCTCCAGAGGGTGTGCATGACAGCGGTAGAATTTAATCTTTCCCATGGCACGTGGGCTGTTCATCCCCACAGGAAAATCCCATCAGTACGGACAAGATGCATGGAGACACAGCGCTGTTTGTACACTGACATCATTCATTTCAAATCACATAAAACTCTAGTATTCTGAAAATCACAACATGACCAACACATTTTTAACTAAGCAAACTGATCTTTGTCAATTACACAATAGTGTCTGCACAGATTATGACATTGTGTTAGATTTAAGCAATAATGCTAAAGAAAGTTCATTTCGTCAGCTTGACTAACACCCTTGTGCATTATAATCCGAGTCTCACTTATGTCTGAATTTTTTCTTCCTCTCTCTAATCAGCGAGTTTCATCTTAAACATCTAACAACAATGAACGGAAGGAAGGAAGCCTGGAAGCACCAAGATGTGAAGAAGTAAAATGGAGGAATTCAAACCCATTCATACACACAGGGGTAGATGGGGGATGGAGAGCAGATCGGATGTGTGTGATCATATATCTGAGAGATCAGCAGTCGCATTTAATTCCAAAGTTTTGTTTACCTTTGTAAAAGTAAGTACAGAACCAGCTACTAAACATTACTGAGTGCATCGAGATTTTCTTACTTTCTCTCAGTCTCTGGAGTTGACACCTCACTGCTGATGCCGAACGATTCCTGTGGACACAGACAACACTGTGGTTAATTACTGCAATTACAAACACACTGATTTCAATCACACTGATCTGTGTGTCATCATCAGTAATATGAGCATGAAGTCTGCTGATTTATCACTGAGGCATTGTGACTGAAAGGGTGTTGTGTTGTAACAGTGAGTTATGGTGATGACTGCAGCTGTGCCAATGTCTGAAAGCAGATATGCACAGCATTGTGGGTCGACTGACCTGGATGTCTGAGCGTAGCTGTGTAGAGTTTAAGCTGGCATCTGCTTTTTCCTGAAAAACACACATAAAAAGGGATGGTTAGGAACAAGGACACACAAACATACACCACTGCTAATGTAGGGCCACACACCCATATGCTACGAGCTTGTTTTGTGATTAAGAAAGCCACACCCTCTGACCCTTGTGCACAAATCACCTGAGGCGTACTGAACCTGCTGGTCCTGTGCAGCTGCACAAGACAGCAAAGAAAAACATTAACATGTGGACTTAGCTAAACCTACTGGAAAAACAGCACACATGAACCCTGGTACAAACCAACACTGTCAATCAGCACCTGACCATATAACTAACAGTCAAAATAATCTCAGGTCTGGAAAGCACTGATATGCATCTTTGTCAGGTTCACGGAAATCTACTGAGATATATTTTGGGCACAATTACTTTTAGTCTAAGCTAAAGTGTAGTTTTTCCTCATGCCAAAATAAATTAAATATTTTATATAATTTTAACATTTAATACATTTTACTTGGAATAAACAAGGCAAGACTGTGTGATGTGTATTTTAATGCATTATACATAAAATAAGTTGTTGGGTTTTTTTGGTGCGATTTTTTGGAAACTTTTTGTTCTTTAAATTTAACCTGAAATTCTGATTTATTTATCTCAGTTATACATGTCAAAAATAAATAAAAACTTAAAGATTATTAAAAAAAAAAAAAAATTTAATAGTTCTTATATGTATTCAGACATACACTGCATCTTGGATGGAAAAAATGTTGTCAACCGTCTTAAGTTCAAATTCAAATATTTTTAGAGGGGTGAACGAGTAAATCAAGAAGAACTTGCACTTCACAAGTAACCTCATTGTGTAGGAATATTGCTTCCCCAGCCTGTTTGTTTGCTTTTTAACTGGCCAAGGTGTTGAAGCGACAGGTCTGGTAGGTGTCCAGCCAGAATGGCCTAGTTGAGCAGTCCAGGTTGTGCTGGTTCAACCAATTTTATTTTTTAGTACCATAACCCTGTAGAATTGCATGTATTGTCAGCCATCTGAAACCCCGAGTGGAGACTGATGGGAACATCTATTCTGTTCCCAGTACACACTCTGTATCACTACTTGCTCATTCTCAATACTCACTTCTCAAAACCAATACTTCTGCTCGTGCAATGACCTCCACATATCTGTGTATGTGCGAAAGTGCGCATCAGCAGTTTTTCTAGAAAAAAAAAAAAAAGCCTCATAGCTCAAGGGCTTCTGTAAAATGCACTCTGTTGTGCAATCTGGAGATTCTTTGTTTAGTAAAAAAAAAGATCTTGCCTTATAAAACTAAAATAAATTAAATATGTAAAAAAAAAATGATATTGTAGTTTAAAAGGACAATCAGCAAAGGCTGCTTAATATAGTTATTAAATATCATTATGACAGAATGTTGATAGAGATACACTATGTTTGAATGAAAAAGGCCCTGTAACACAAGTGGTGGACAGTACAGTGGAAAATTTGTGTCCAGACCCTCAGTTATCACAGTAGTAATCTTCAAGCCTCTGTTCCTGCAAGCAAAGCATTTTCATAAAAGAGAAGCACTGTTTTTAGATCAGGATGGCTGTTTGTGTGTGTTTTGTCTCTATGCCACTCCATCCGTCTGCTTTAGCGCTCAGTGGTGTGTTGGTAAAGTCGGGATGCTTCTAAGTAGTAAATCAGATGCTGTGCTGTAAAAGTGGAGCCATCCAGGACAGCAAGAAGAATCCACTCACACACTCTCACTCTCTGTCTCTCTCTCTCTCTCTCTCTCTCACACACACACACACACAGTGAGCCCACAGTTTAAGGTATTCCCATATGAACACACACTGGCCAAAGTAAACACACATACACTGATCTGTGTTCTGTATCATCAGCAGCAGGGCATCAACTGCCCCATACCCACTGGGCACACGCTTCCATTGGCACACACGGAATACACACTGCTGCTGGCAGTGTCATCCAAAACACATATCCACACAAAGAGATGCTCTGTGTATGTGTGCCCTCACTCACACAGACCCACAGACACACACTCACAGCCTTCACAACAACTCGTGCAATAGTACCGATCTACACTAGACAGACACTGTACCTCTTGACATAGTTTAGTTCAACGTGTGTCAATATTTATACCACTACATGGGACATGTTTATGTGTAGAGCTAAAAGACAACCACTTAATGACTGGCTATATAATGTTCATTGTGAGGTCCAGCAGCTTGTGGTTGATGAGCGACTGTGTGTCTGTGACTGTATGTGCATGACTGGATTTGGCCCTATGCATGCTGGGAATGGGTTTGGCTTAATATACAGCACACAGTCACTACTGGATACACCTACACCCATATATACAGATCAACCGAGTGCACACTCAAAAAAAAAAAAAAACCTTACAAGATGTTGAAGCATGATAATGCAGCCACTCCCTGAACTCAAAATTAATTTGTCAGAACATATTCTAACCCTTCACAGATGTTAAGCAACACTGGAGTGATTTAGTAGAGAGATTGAGATTACTATTGAAAGAAAGAGACTTTAAAACAATACCATCAGTCCAAGTCCATTATAGTGGTAATAATGTAAACTTCTCTTTCAATAGAAACAGGTGGCTGCACATTTTTGGGTTTTCAATTAAACCTTTTCTCTCATTTTGATGAGACAAACAATTGTATGGTTGTCTGTAGAACTGCACAGTGCCATTATATTTGCCATTTACTAATATAACTATAATAAAAAATAAAATAAAAATACTATCATAATTATAATTAAAATAAAATAAATTACAATTCATGTAAATAAATTACTACTACTAAATAAAAATAATAAGAACTATTATTACTGTAATATTTCACTGTAAAAAATGGTATTTAACAAAATAACAATAAAATAATAACTAATCAAGCTTTTATTTTGTTGTTAATTTGGGTTCATGTGGAACATTTTACTGTGAAACCTCAACACTGAAAACACAAAATAAAGAAGTGTCTTTACATATACAAAGATGTAGTGTGAATATTTTTTTTTTAAATGACAGCCCTTTCTAATTTATTATCGCAATGAGCCAAATCGTTATTTCAATTTATTTAGATTAATCGTGCAGCTGTTATGACTTGCACCCTTGACAGTAAAATGAGGCAAAATTATTCAATGTCTCTTGGAAATGTCATTAGCTTTGTTCCAAAATCTTGCATCATCCACTTTTTGTGCTTGAAGTATAGTTATTTAGCTTAGCACCATGCTTATGTCAAACTCTACTGGAAACAGCTAAGCATCTAACAGCTAAATAAAGCAGTTTCCACAGCAGAGCCTTTCAAATCAGTCACTTCCACAACAGTTAGCATGCAGCCTTGAAAGGTAGCTGACCAATGCAGGCAGATAGATCGCTGCAACGTTTTGGAATAGCAATTTTGTCAGAAATGGAGATACAGAGACAGACAGGGATGTGGCGTGATGGCTGGTGATGCAGCAGTGGAGGAATAAACAAACTGAGGGAGGCTAATGAGGTGTTTTAGACAAATTCATACAGAGTCCCAGTGTGCAGGGCAGGACACACACAGTCAGGCTGGCAGCAAAAACGCCTGTATGGGTGGATGTGGTTGGCTCATAGAGAGAGAGTCTTGGCTCCTACTACCCAATCAGGAGAGAGGTTTGGTTGAGTAACAGCTAGAGAAAGTGTCCTTGTAGAACCAGACTAACCATTCCTACTGATCAAACAGAAACACCACACACATGTACACACTCGCAGTGTGTGGCGCTTTGTGGGTCCACTATTCCAGTATTCCAGCAGTGTGGTTTCTACCTGAAAACACCAGTCAGAGGGAGAGGAAAACATTGTTTCTCATGCTGGAGTAAACACTTTTAAAACAGTTAAGTATTATATATCAGAATCATGATAGAACTTATCTTTGTGTGTCACCTGCAAATTTATGTGTGCGTGTATATGGGTTCCCCATCAAACAAAGTTTCACATCCATAACATAACCTACTTTCACACCAACAGGAATTAAATCAAAATGCCACAACATGCCTTTGAGTAAATCACCACAACAAGCCTGAGCCTGAGAAAGAGAGAGACAGAAGAGCTAAAAACCATTAAAACAAAGGGTGTGCCAGAGTCTTGACTAAAATGACTCAAGAGCAATTACAGAATTAAGATGTTAAAGTAGAACTCCCCAAACCATATCAACCAAGTGTTGTGGAGTAACTCCCACTACTAACTGGCCTAGTTTCAGTAGGGTGACAGTAGCTCAGCCACATGCATTTTTATTGAAGAAATTACCTTTATATAAACAGCATATTAGTAAATATGGAAAACATTCAATATATAAATCAATACTTATAAATACATTTAAAAAGAAGATAAGCCATTCAGCTTGATGTTTTCTGTTACTATTCCACCTTTAAAACTGATACTCAAGCTAAAACCCTATAACACAAACAGCTTTCCACAGCCGCATTGTGTGGTTGATAGAGACTCTCTGTCTGGCAGATGGAATAAAGGAGAGTGTCTCTGTATGAACGGCTATGAAGACAAATGACAAAATAGCAACATGGCTAGCTTGTTCTAGGTAAAATGTGGGGTTTATCTATTCAACACAACGAGTAGAGGATGTTTTCCTAACTCTTTGTCATCAGGGTAGCTCTTATAAAAGCACAGCAAGATAGAGAGGAAGAGTGCTGAGCAAATGTGGAAGCCTGAACCAGCTTTGTGGCGATATCTGAGGAAATGAAACCGAAATCAATCCTCAAATCGGACTTGGGAATGTCTAGGGCATTTGAGAGTACATAAGACTAAACCAGAGAATAGAAATAGAGAAGAGAAAGTAACAGACATCTTCAAATAGCACATGGACTTCACCTCTGAAGATGTCAGCTGGCAGTGAAGGGGAAACCATGGGCCTCATTTTATTCTGTTCAGGATACAAGTCCTTCACTGTGGATTCCTGCATGTGCTCAGAGATACGTTCTGTCGAAGTATGAATAGACCCCAACATTCGGGCCTCGCTCACAATAGCCTTCAGTGTTGCCTCTGGTTAAACCGGTGACCTTTCCCCTCTTTTGGGTTGAGGGGAGAAAGCCAAGGGCTTATTGCCAGCTTGGCCTCTAAAACAGGGTTACGTGCCATTGGGAGAGAGGTTAGCTGGGTGACAGTGTTTATGGAAATTAGTGAGAGGATATGAGGAGGAAGAAAAGTATCAGAAAGGACAGAGAGAAGACTGAAAGACAATGATAGGGAGTACTACCATTTTGACTTTTCCAAGTGGCAAAAAATGCAAAGGTCATGCGAACGTCATGTCTCTCAAGGCAAAGCTGAAATATCAAGCCATTAATGTGGCCTTTAAACCACCAATCTGAAAGAGGATAATCACCTGTTACTGCCCTCAGACTGGACAGCAGCCACTCAGCTTGGACAACCAGTATCCCATTTCTGTTTCACAATTTCTATTCTTTCCCAAAGGATTTAGCCCAGACAGCGTCTAGAAAGGGCTTTGTAAATATGAAAAAAAAAAATGATAATAATAAACAAATAAAAACAGCATATACATGTGGCAGAAGAATGACAAGTTTTCAAAAGCATCTGTGTAACTGAACGAACCAGTACAACTTGTGTAGACCTGCAGAGCCCCAAAACAAGCATGCTTTTCCCTCACTTGCATATGGAAAGCAAAACAGCTCCTAGAAAATTCCCACAGTTATCCATGTCATTCCTTTTCCCATTAACCGAATCTCCCCCATCCAGCAGCTTCTCCAATGTCGCCGTTTCCTTTCCATGATACTCCCGAGAATGGCACAGCAAGACCAGCAACACTAAATACATAAAGAGATGACCTACTTGGCCCATTTGACACTTCCTCCTGCCCCATTAGCCTCAGACCAAACCCTCCTTTGATACTCATTACCCTCTGCTCAGGATTTGTCACAAAGTCCTTTGATGCATCACACTGACATTTTCCGAAAGGGGACACCTATTTTCGCGCTCAACTCATTGTGAGATCTGACTCCCACTGCATGGGCTTTATCTGGCCTTTGTTGGTGGCTACCTTAAGTTTGTGCTAATTAAAGGGGAAGAGAAATGGCATTAAAGTAAAGATGAACTTAAAAAGTGTTTAATATTCATAAAGCGCACTCTGAAAGAACCCTAGCATTGAAGAGGCATGAATCCGGATTACTAAACAAACACAGCTGAGTCACAGTGCTGATTTAGGTGGGACGGTACAGCCAGGTTTTGTGCTATGCTCAGCCATTAACCAGCTTTTTCTTGGGTATGTTTAACACAGAGCAGGGTGTGGAGTTAGTTACTGGATTTGAGGAGATGGATAAAACTAGGGATGTCAATTTTCAATCATTTCCATGATCGATCGTCGTTTAAATGAACGATCAATTAATTGATTAATAATTAACCTTGATGCTGCAAAATGCGTCTAATGCAGCAGCACACAGTCACCGTATGACAGTATGTGCAAAACCCACAAATATTTACAAAATACGCTCACCCGTAATTTCTCACCTGAATTAAAGGGGATTTAGTTTGAATAAAATGCTAGTAGCAGGATTATACAATTAATCGATGTGATTAGGGCTGGGTATCGATTCAGATGTTCCAGATCAATTCGATTTCGATTCACAAGCTCTCAAATCGATTAGATTCTAATTTTCAATTCAATTTTTGATTCTATTTTCTACACTTGATTCTCGATTCAAGTCAATGAATATAGATTTAATACAAATACTATGTGTATAAAAAAGAACAGTTAACATAAGTTTACAATTGGGTAATTAATAAAAAGAAATTAATAGCCACAAACCTGTATATTAAACTCTTTTATTTTAGGTACACTTAGGTACATTAAAACAGAACCCATCTCTAATTTTCAAATGCATACAATTATGTTAAATAAATACAAGTTTGATGCAAGATGAAAAATGCTTTGTTCTTGTCCACAACACTATCGTCGTCGTCTTGCTTACGAAATCTAAAATGTTTCCATACCTCTGACTTTTTATGTGAAGGTGGCATCAACGTCGACAAAGCACCTGAAACCCTTTAAGCCAGTGGTTCTCAACCTTTTTTTCCACCGGGTCGCATTATGGTCCAAGTACAAGTCTCGCGGGCCACACGCATATAATTTACACATTACGTAACCAATACAAACCAACCTGATTTATAATATTATAGCCTAAATATTATGATATCTAATCGATTAGATTCATTGAAATAAATAAATAATTCTACTCCTCATAAATAAAACACCTGATTCTGTCGGGAGCTGAACAATTTTGTGAAATTCAGCTCGATGTAGTAACAGCACAATGAAGTTGTGATTGTAAAGCCCGTGTTATACTTTCCGCATGAGCAATCCGGACAAGTACACGGCCAGCGCGGACGCAGACTTCAACTTAGACTTCCGAATGTGCACGCTGATGGTCCGCTCTGCAACAAACATGTGAACAAACAATTGCAGAATCATTGCACATCGCTGTCTTTATATTCTTTATTGACGGATTGCAGGTTCGATTGGCAATGGGCTTCTTCACACTGCCTGAACATGTGCAATTGTGCTTTTGAAGACTACGGACCACGCGCACCTGTCCGCGCGGTCGTCTGCTCAGAGCCTCAGCACACACTCTCCGATGGCGATTTTTACGTCACGTCTACCTAACGGCTCATAGCATATATTTATTTAGTTTTTTTTGTGTGTGTTCAGCATATGTTGGGCACATATGAGGGTGACATCTAGTGGAGAAGATTTGTAATAACATTAACGCTAATCTTACGTTCAAAGTCTGCGGAAATAAATATGGGAAAAAAAACGATTCATGGCCTTGGAATCGATTTTGAATTGACCACATTTTAAAAAACTATTAATCAAAAAATCTATTTTTTCACCCAGCCCTAGATGTGATTATGTTCACCTGATAAAATGAAGAGAGTATGTTTGAGATAATTTGTTTGACTGTTTTCCGGCACGGAGACCGCTGAACGTGCTTCTTGAATTGGTTTCGTTGTGCTCGTTGTAGTATTATAAAACACAATTGCAATGTTTTCAGTTGACAGTATGGCATTTAAAATAAAATTATCCCAAACGTCACTGTGGTGCTTGTGGCTGTGCAGTCAGAGAACCACTTACCACCGGCGCTGCTGTAGCAAAACACACCGTTTCTCACATCAAACATTTTTTGTGTGAGTGGGCTTTGTGTGTGCAGATAAGGACGGAGCAAGCATGGGTTTGGCTGGATGTATTTGGAGATTATTGCTCATGTCTCATTTGGCACAAATCCAAATTTGTCCATATTTGCAATGTATTTGAAAGTTAAACTATTATTTATAATTAAAACTACTTTATACGCATTCGCATACAGACAGAAAAGATCATCCTCTTGGTGAGTGAACAGACAAAAAATACAATAAAAAATTAATAAAACCTTTTTGGAGTAAGATATAATACGCGAAAGTGTTTACTTTTATTTGTGCACACTCAAAATAAAAACAGAAGATTTGTGCTCTTTTAAAATTAAGCAAACCAACAGAATGCACATTGTCATTACTTGTTTGTGTTGCGACAAATTCGTTATCATATATATATATAATTATTATTATATTATTGTTGCTTTTGTTAAAATAATCAAAAGATGGTCACAATATAAATATTCATATTGTTTTCCCCAGTAGTCTGTTTTATTCAAACAATAATGAACATTTTTGCATTTAGATACAGAAGAACTTTGCCTGTTTATTAAAAACATATGAACAAACAAAAAATCTGGATCTCCATTTCTGCAATGCAAATCAACTGTTCCTGCTCATTCCTAGACTGGATCTCTTCTCTCCACTTTCCCTAATTGCGGATTCAATTATTAGATCTGTAAGCAATATTTTTATACTTCGATTTTTTGGGGGATCAAACTGACACCATGTGTCCCAACCAGACATGACGCGACTCGATAAAAAGTATCTTTTCCATGTAGTTTCTCTCCTAATCACCTGCGACACGTGACAATAAGTGACACGTAATTCTGTTTTAGAAATGTTTTATTTTCTGCGACATCGCAGCAGGAACAACATACAAAATATGACAGTGATAATCTTAAATGTAATGATTATGATGTTATCAAGTAATGATTATGTGCTTTATTCAGTGTTAAAAGTGTCTAATGAGAGTTTGAATATTATTTTGCATGATCTTTATAGCCAGAGTAAAAGCAACAATAGATATTTTACCTCAGATCTTGAAAATAAATTATGCTAAAGCAAACTTACGTTAAAACTGTGAAATCATTGCGAACCAACATTCATAACAAAGATGGTATCACTCACTCAAAACTGTTCAGTCCATTCACATTTGCATCATCTTTTTTCACTGTCCACTCTTCTTTACTTGACACTCACAATGTTTTTGCTGTCACAATTTATATCTACATAAGATGCAACAAAGCACTGCAAATCATTTGAACTTTGTGTCAGCATGTCATAAATAGAACAACTCTGTTCTGTTGTATTTTGTTGCGTCACGTCGTGCAGCTCGCGTCTGGTGTAGATACGATGTAAGTTAATGTTGCTTTCTGATGCTGCGTTTGAATTTTCAAGCCACTTTATTTGAAATGAGCGCAGGCCAAACATTTTTACAGTAACGGCAATGCTAGTTCTTTGCAGTAGCAGTGATTTGGTGTAGTTATTCTAGATAGTGGAGCACAGTGGAATTCTGTAAAGTTTATTCCAGAATTCCGAGAGAAAATCCATTGAAACAATACAACATAAAAGCGTACCAAATGTTCTCCAAACCTTGAGAATGACTGGTTCCTGTCTGAGGCCATCACCACAGCTGAGAATGACTTTCAGAATGTTTTCTTTCGCTCTATCTAAAAATCCCATCACTGGACTGTGCCAACCACAGCTGCATGTTATAATGAGTCCGGCGGTTTCTTAGCAACTCTGGGTGGCCCACTACCCTACATCCCTGAGAACATAGACGCTTTGAGATCCAGACGAGAAACGCAGAGCACTGACAGAACCGCAGACAATCCAAACACGTATAGAGAGAGGGCAGGGGGTGAACGCATTTGTCTTCATTTTGTAATGGTTTAAGACAAGCGTTTCCTTCTATTAGCTCATAGGTTTACAATGGCCATTCTGTAGCACCAAGTGATGAAAGAAATAAGTGCATTTTGTGATTAGCTGTGCTTGTGGTTCAGTCTATGGAACATAGATGGAAGGGAAACTATTGCGCTGGTTAATGCTAAAACAATGTTACTTTAATAACAAGTAGACCTTACAGCGTTAATAGCTTTAGCATTCAATTTCCTTATTTATTAATGCCAAAATCAAGGGTATAAAACAGTATGTAGGTCAGAGAATGAGGTTGTTTTACCCTATAATCAAGAACTATAAATTAGATAATTTTTCAGAATTGAAACTAAATGCTTTTCAGAAAAGCAAAAGAGAAAAGAGGCATACTCAGCATTTTTTTAGCTTATGTTGCAGTGGCTGTCCATGTGACTAAAGGGCTAAAACTTTTTAAAAAAGAACAAACTCGCATATTCCACCTGACCCAAAAATGTGTTTCACAGTGATAATGACTGCCAGATAAACTCATCTGGATTAAACGCCAACGCAGTAAACAGGCCGAGATAAATTACATCCATGGTGAAAGTATGTATAAACAATTCTTAAGAATTATCTGGTGACAAGGTGATTTAATGAAATTGTTGGTCATTCTAGAAAACAAACACATCCACAGCTGTAGAAATGCAGGTGTACCGTTCAGGCTGTAGAAATGTTTGAGGCTGAACTTACCATGTCTAGCTCTTGAGACACCTGCCGCTTACGAAGTTCTTCCATCCGATCGCTGACGTCGCTGAAGTGCGTGTTGTAGTACTCCGAGTACTCTTGTGCAAGGTCATCTATATTATCCAGAGAGCCATCCTACACAAACAGAGACATGAATGATAAAAACTTTGATGGCTTTTTATTTAAAAAGACAAAGAATTTTTGTGACATTTTACAATTAAATCCCATCTCCATTAATAAGCCTCCCTCCCCTCACAGTCTCAGAAACACAAACAAACACGAGCAGAGCTGTAGGAGTGCTTCATTATAAACTTGCCACTGGCACACGATTTTAATTAGGATCGCAAGAACGGCGCCAGCCAAAAAGGACTTAACACACTCGGAACACATTGCACACATCTGCTCCGACGAAGCAAACAGTCACATACAAGCTGAACTAAACATCTAACCCTCACATTCCATTATTTTCACTCAATACCACACTCTGGGCTGAGACCACAGGATTTTACTGTGCTTTTGTGAATTTGTGGGGTTATAATTTCCATGGTACTGGTTTATAGAGAAGTTGTAAGTTTGTTGAGATGGGTTTCTTGTGCTACGTACAGTCTATGGGCCAAGGATGGACCACTGATTGGCATGATTTTCCAGAAAAAAAGTTTTAATTTATAATCAATTCATATAAAATTAAATTAGATATTGTTACAACCAAGTTAACAAGGTTTTTTTTTTTTTTTGTGGTAGGGCCAAAGAACATTTTTACATTTATTTTAGTGAATATAAGTTTTTACGTCTGGCTGGGTGGCATTTTCTGTGCAACACATATTTAACAACAACACACACACACACAAGTGCAAAAGGCCTCTCTTACTGCCCAGCCCTTATGACCTTCTCTGACCTTTGCAGCTGTCACATATTCAACAGTGGTGCTGCCTGGCTCTGACTTCAGCATGAGTGAGTGTTGGTGTATCCTATTTTTCTACAAGCTCGTGACATACACGTACAGCAAATGACCTCAGACCGCTGCAGAAAAAGAACATACAATAAGAATGTTCTTTACTCAAAACTAGAGATTAGCTTCTTTCAACTTCTTAAGAAAACTATTAATACCCCAACCGCGGCAGGTGGCACGGTTTCTTTTCCTAAATGGAAGAGTTTGTTATATTTAAGACGATGTTTGTTGTATCTTAGTTCTAGGATAGGCTGGATCTCTTCTATTGCTGTACTACATGCCCTTTAAAGTCCTGTTGAATGAAAAGTCAAACACAAAAGGCCTTCTTCCTGCTCAGGACCATGCTGACAAACACATATATCCTGTCATTGTGTGTATGGGCCAGAGGTAGAAAGACCAGGGCCTCAAACACACCCACTGGTAAAACTAGTGAATATTACAGACATTGGCTGTGCTTGTAAACAGCAACTAAAATCATTTCAGGCTAAGGACATACAACTCACTATAATGCTGTTGAGATCTCTGAAAACTCATGTTTACAGTGTAGTTTGAGTTAGAAATAAACAATGTCTTACAAACAATATTCACAGGGTTAAATGCAAAAGGTTTTCTCGCTTCCACAAAATGCTTTTTAACCAATCCATTCCAATAAAACTCCAAACAGATGATCTCAGAATACTGAGACTCCCAATGGAACGCTGCTCTCTGTGAGAAATTCCAGCTTTTGCATTCCGATCTGCTGGCCTGCAGAGCACCTCCAGCTTTTAGACAAACCATGATGGGAATATGTGAGATTTGTTGTTAATGCGTAAAAAAAAAGGCACATCCTCCTTCCTTTAGGATACTTGATAAATAGAGATAGAACAGCTGAACTAAATAAAAACTTTACAACAGCAACTAGGCCACAGGCTTTTTTTCTTTTGCCATTAGCCAAGCTTTTTCAAGTACATGGTGTTGGTTGGGATGGTAATAACAGGCCAGAGGTTGTGCTTAGCTCTGAGTGATGGGTGGAAGGGCCAAAAACTTATTCCAGTCTTAAACTGGTCTCATAACTTTAGATTATTTTATTATATAGAAAGCAAAGGCTCAAGAAAAAGGGGATGCATGGAAGAAACCACTTTTTTATTTATAGGAATATACAACTCAAACCTGCAGTTTAGTAACAACATCTAAAGAAAGAATATATATATATTCAACCTTGCTCCTGGGGCTGAAGAGATACATAATACATATATAATATACATAAGGGACAGGGCAGGCCATCAATCTATCAGCTATCTTCAGGCTTACACTGAGCAGCAGTGGTCTTTGATCTGAATTAGTTCAGCTTCATCTGTATAGCACATGCCTCCCATATTCTTATTATCATTCCACACATTCCTGGCCTCCGGTGAGGTAATGCTGCAATCTTCTACTTTAAGAGTGAGGGAGTGTGGGTCTGCTGCTTCCAGCTGGGCATTTAACCGATGGACTATTTCAAAGCTCATGCTTCATCTGTCTGTATCTGTAAGAGAGTGTAGAGGACAGAAGATGTTTGCCTCTTGAGTGGAGAGCTCTTAAAAAGAATAGAGGGAATGCGTCTTTTTTCACAACATGAATCACTGTTTGAGCGCACAAACAGCACCACCCAAACTCTGCCGTCCAGCCCAAAAAGCCAAACATTTACAACTCCCAAAGCTAGATCTCTGTCTGTGACTAGAGCTCCAGAGTAAATCATTTCTTAACACAAATTAATGCAGAGCTCTTCATACCATCAGTGAATCCTAACCTAAAACCAACACAAACTCTTGCTGTTTCACTATCCTACCTCAACCAGTAATGTGGATCTATCTGAACTACCTCTTTTAAAGTTGGTTGGCCACAAAACCACATTTTGGGACTGGTACTTGTTTGACAAGAGGAACGTGACATTTATTTGCTTGATGGGAAAAGGAAAAAGACATAGTTCACCCACAAATAAAGTCTGAAGTGTACATGCAAAAACAAATTAGTTTTGAAAGCTACAACAGAAAGAAATCATTTTTTAAAGCTATATCAGCACAATCTACGGCTGTCAGCAGGTGTAGTCCGCCAGATCTTGTGTTTATAATTTACAGCTGGAACAACATTCCTAGACTGATATCATTACTAATAATTCCTAAATTGTTTGCTCTTTTGGGTTGACTCTGTCTGATGAAAGGAAGTGAGATATAAGTCACTGTGGCACAAAACAGGAGACTACACTTAAGTTCTGTAGCTCCTGGGTATTTTTCACTCACTGTTGACTCCTCAAAAATATACAACACCTAATTAGTTCAGTTCTCCAGAATCTGTGAACTTCAACACTACTCGAGGTCCTGAGTCACCCACAACATGAACCGATCTCAACATGTTGTGTAATGACATGCAACAACATTCTTTGTCGAGAACGTCTGTTTCCAAGACAGGGACAGAAACGAGAGGAACGGGTTTCAATGACTGGAAGAGAGAAAAATTCCACATTATGCAATCGAACAAAAACTTTTTACAATAAATCGCACTAAATATGAGAAGCCGTCTGTTCTCAGAAGCCAAATGCAAATTCATACTTCCCTCAGATGAAACCACTGTTCAGTAAGCCACAAATCTTTGATGTGGCCATCCTAACAAATATAATGTTATGCCTGCTATGAGGTAGAGAAAGAAAAGAGTGAGTGTAAAATACTGAAAAAAGATAATCTAAGGGTGAGATGCATTTCTCTCAAACTCGAGCTAATTGAATACTCTACATTCAGTTGCTTAGCCCACCTGCTCCTAAACAGCATTATGGGACACAAAATTCCCATAATATTCCCATAATAAAATAAGTGTAAAGTCATATTTGATTACACTTCTGCAAAATTTGGAAAGAAAAAATTAACTGACTTCAAGCCATTTGTAGATTCTTCCTATGACTTTGCTTTGCTAAAACAATGCAAGATTAGGATATTTCCCCTGCTGGCTCTTTTACTGAGAGAGGAAACAGGTTTTTTTTTAGCCAAAACCATTAATTCTTCAAAACAAAATTCAAATGCATTCATACAGAGAATCCATTGTGAAATGAGCGAGCAGATCTGATAAGAGCTGTTCTTTTCACAACACTCCAATCAAAGGAAACACATTTCATTCTGAATGCAGCGTGAAGACTACAGAGCCATTAGAGTTTTGGACACAGTCTTGAATCTATGAATCTAATGCTTCTGCACTGTGACATAAGTGTTGACCAATTCCAGGAATTCATGTGAAGCATGCACTGCACATGCTGTTGAGTGCATTCTAAACTGAGGATTAAAAAAACTGTAGTTTGAGTTTTAGTAAAACATTTACATAGGGTAGGGATTCACAGTCATTCAAACCCTTTAATGTCCTCACAAACATTGGGGAAGAAATGGCATCCAATGTCGCCACATAAAAAAAGAGAAAGCTATCATCTATGATTTAATCATCTATTTTTTCATAGATTTATTTTGAACTATTAAATTACTAATCTATATCTAAATGATTGAGGTATTCCTCAAGTTTATTTTAATAAATGCATCAGGTAAATGAAAAATTTGCAGTTCATAGCCTAGGTTTTGACACGAAAATTATTATGCAGCAATACAACATCTAAATTATTAAAAAGAAAGAAAGAAAGAAAGAAAGAAAAAAAATTAATGCTGAACAGCATTTTGCTTTTGGGTTGTCCAGTTATTAGGTGTAAATGGAGACTGTATAATACGCCTTTATGGTTGCCGATCTTGGAATAATGAGTAACACAGCAAACCACAAAACAAGTTTAATGTGTCCTCATAGAGAAACATAAGACATCACGAACAGTGTCCTGACACTATTGCTAAGCACAGAATAAAACAAAGCATGAGGCCTGTCTGTATCAAAAAGACCACAATGTGTTAATGGCCTTGTACTAGAGACTAAAGGAGACCAAACGAATGAAAATGATTCACACTCTTCAAAGTAACGTGGGGAAGTGGAAGTCACTTGACGTAGGTGTTGTGAGATGTGTGGCACCGCCCTGGAGGGGAGAAGTGGACATGAGGTGTATTCGAGTTAGAGAGGATGTGATACAGAATTGGTCAGGGGGTCCTGACGCACCCTCATTAGGGTGGCTTCCTCAGGATATCCACAGAGGGCTGATGGAAGCATTAGGAAGGAGGAAGGGAAGCACGGGAGATGAAAAGAGGCTATTGCGTGCTGGGTGGAGAATGTGTTAAATTAACTGGAATCAGAGGCGGGCAGCAATGGCTCATCCAAAATCAAAAGGAGTTACTGTCAACGTGCTTAAGTACTGCAGAAGTGGCCAGCCACTCTCCCACACATTGTCTAATGTCCAATGATGAAGCAAACATATCATGACTGAACACTGCTGCCTTATGCAAAGTGTCTATCTGGCATTCTTTCCAGTTAGTATTAAGATCATTACTGTTAAAATCTGGTAACAAGCTAGTAAGAAGCTTCTGAAATCTATAGTGTGCTACTGTATGTTACATGCAAATACTGTAGCTCAAGCTTCAACAAAGCTGCTCCTATTTAAGAAACATTTCAATAAGGCAAACCATTAAGATGCCAAAACTGTATTTCACAGATCATTTTCTCCTTAAAACCTTCACAGCCACAACATAACACAAATCCAAGAGATGGTTGACATGAGGGTGACAGGCTGTTAATTGACTTTGAAATGAATCTAAATGAGTGAAACCACATATAAATGGGGTTTGCGCACACAGACCGAACTTCAATGACAGGCAGACAGAGTTATTCTCATTAAGAGAGATCTACGAGCTTGGCACAATGGTTAACCTCAGAATGTAGATCAGACATTTAATTCACAACTCAGTAGCCGCCAGTTCTACAAATGCTGGTATCATCATTAGCATAAGATAGTCAATCTTAAACACTACCTCAAATGTAGCAATATATGCACATAAAGCAAAAATGATATTGCAACTGCAAAAATCTAGTTAATGCCATAATAAAACCTTACTTGTATCGACAGAGTGTCCACCAAAATAACATTTCATTCACTAGCAAGTCTAAAAGGCTTGTAAAAGTTGAAAGTAAAATGACCCAGACCATCTTATGTTCAGCTAAACTTAAACCACGTCTAACCATTTTTTCACACAATCAAGACATTTCTTATATTTATTTCAATGTGCTCTAAAATACTTAATTCTGATTGGTCAACTGTGGTTTATGTAAACTGTATATCTGACCACATTTTCCATGGGAACCCATTTCTAAGACAGCTGTGCTAGTTTTTTCTGGCTTGGCACTTAGTGGTCCGTTTCATCAGTTTAAATTTATATCAATATTTCAACCTAGTTTATTTATTAAGCTGCTTTGTAATGAAATATACTATCATCTAGTCATCAATGTTGGAAAATAAAACCTTTCAACAGAATTCAATAATGACTAGCCGACTGTATGTGATTCCTATACATGGTTTTTAAAAATGTCATTAACAAAAATGTGTTTGTATTCACTTGTGTTTGCTAAAAAGTATAAACTAAGAAAGACACTGCAGTTCAAATCCACATATCTCCTTTTGTTAACTATCAAAATAACTGAAGCTAAGACGGAATATAAATTCTCCAAACTATAGCACTATGGATGAAGGCCACTGAAAAAAAAGAGCTGTATAAAGCCAAAACATCGAGAATTTGTTTAAAGTTGCAAGGATCATAAACAATAGCTGCAGTTTGTTGTTGGGGGTTGGGTAAATCCAAGCTGAGAAACCTCCAGGTGCTACTTCTGCAACTTTTCCCACATAACTGCTTCACAGATGTGAAGTCTCGACCTGCTGCTTAGGCAGTGTGGTTTTAGTATCATCATGTGAGCATTCAAGTCAAACGAGGAGAGAGCACTGCAGGGCTATTTGTAAGAAAAGGAGTATACATGAGACATATTCTACAGAAAGAAAAAAAAAAAAGACTCATCATACTATAACGTCACAGGATAATATACGCCTGAGGGGGAAGAAAGGCATGCAACTTAAAAGACATTAATCATTAATGTGTGTCAGTGTTACAGTTTATCTCATCAAATTTAATAGAAACCATTATTTCTCATTAGGTAATCTCACTTTACTGGACATAAAAACAACACGCACACTTTCAGATGCTTACAGAATAACTGTATGTTAATTTCCACTTTAACCACTTTCCTACACAAGAGCTGCAGTTAAAGGTCCAGTTAAAACCAAAAAGGACAGAGAATCCATGAATAGGCCTTGAGGACATTACACTATTAAAGCTGATCTCAATGGAAACATGAAATGATACATAAATTGTAACTTATGGATCAGTGAAATGTGAAAATAACAGACAACAGAGACAGCCTTGAGAGAGAATATGTATCAAGATATTTTCCCAACCTAAATGCTATAGTGGCCATGGAAATGTTTTTATCCCATAAAATACAGTTAATTTTTTAGCTAACCAGTAGGTTACAGAGAAAACACGTGGTTTATACACACTAATATGGTTATATTGTTGAAATGTTCGTTTTGTGGCCTGATAATTTTCGATGTTGCCATGCAAGACTATTTTGCGAACGATTTAAGTCAACTTCCAAGTAACCAAAACCACTAATTTCGTTTCTAAAGAGTTACTTGAATAAAATAGCTTTATAATTTGCGGGATAATGTACATCTAGTTGGTCATTAGACTTCAAGTGAAACGAAAAGTTAACATTTAAACTTCTGTGTCGTGTCTGAGTTAGTATCTGACGCCGCACGTGCGCCGGGTTATAATGATAAACACTTCAGTTACATACCGTGTGATACAATTCCCTGGAGATTTCTAAACTTCTCACTGCCTCTCAACAGATCCAACCACACAACTTTAAGAGTCGTGAATTCACGGCGGACAGAAAGTTAGCTGGAGTTGTCCTGACGCTGCCTCGTTCGCTTAAACATGCGCATGGCATCAAAGCACAACCACAACACACAGTGTGTAAATTAAACCCCCTTGGGTTGAAGGACTTTTCTCAAGTTGCCTTCCTCTGACACCCCTCCCCCAACTCCGAACTTACCAGCATCCCCATCACGTCCGACCAGAGCCGGGAGAAACTGTCCGATGATGCACCGCTGACCGCCTGCGGCTCCTCGGGAGAAGACACTTGATCCTCCTCCATTGTCAAACACTGATGGATTTAAAGCCTCAGATTTCAATTTAATGAATGTTAATACCAAACCGTAAAATACGTCCAGAAGTCTTTTAAATCTGAGTTAGAATTTCGCTATTCCGTGGTGAGTGTTCAAAAGTCGATGCAAGGTATTCCGTTAAAGTACTTAAATACATATTCATCAAGTTTGCTGATATGTTTTCCATTTGATTCCAGCTGAGCGCACACTGTACAGAGAAACTTCAACTCAAGTAAAGCCGGGCAGATTTCAGCGATTCACTTGGCACTTCATCGGTTAAACCAACCCGAACTTTAGGGAGTTCTCTTTAATGTACGACATAAAAAGACTTAATCATTGCAATATGTAAAAAACACAAAAACCAGTCCCTGCGAGACAAAAAACTTTCTGAAGTCCCCACGACAGCAGAATCAGAAACTACACTGACTAAAACGCCCGAAGCGGATTTTTGCGCTTGAGTTCTCCAGCTTCCCCCTCTCCAGAGCAATGGTTTACTCCGCCCAAACAACACACGGCTCTCGCGCTTCACTGCCACAAACGGGACAAACTGATCCTCACTAACTTCAAGTGATGACGACACACACAGAGACCTTTGGAAAAGGGTATCTATCATATCGCTTTTCCAGCAATACTTTCTTCTCGCTATAAACGGACACAAAGGAACAAAGCGACATTTTGCTCACAATGTATTCGAAAACAAAAGGCCATGAGAAAAGTATTTCAGAAGCATGACGTTATCAATTTTCTATTCATAACACTTCAAAGCACGCCTCTAAAGGTTTTACACACAACAGTGTACTAAACCTTTTTGACTTGAAAACATGTTTTCCTTAACTCATACTGGTTGTCGTTTAGCATTATTAGTAATTGGGGAAAAAGGGATGAAATATTTTAAACTAAGTTTTGAAAGCTAAAATGCTGTTATTGCAACAACAACAAAAAAAAAAAAAACTTTTAACATTCTGTCTAATATATGTAAGCTAAAGCTAAACAAAACTACAAAAAAATATCCTGTCAAAGTTAATTTAGTAGGTAAAAAAAATAGTAATTTTATACTCATGTAACATAATCTGTGACATCATAATCTTTCAAGAAGCTCTTGTAATGTGGCATCTGACCATTTTGGATGTCCTGCAGGGAAGATTTAAAGGCACAGTGGTTTCACTTATCTTACTAACCTCTGAGCCCTTGTGTAATTTGAGCTGCAGTAAACCAGACGACAGGAAAGAAATGGATAAATGTGCACATTCAAAGCTGTGGATGCCTTGGATTTTTCTCCTGTCACCCCTGTCTATTGCAAAAAAGTGGCTAAACATGCCTGTTCTTTTTCTCTCCTCTTTTTCCTTTCCTTCCCAGAGACAAATTCTCTGAAACAGCAACAGCTGTCTAGTCTCGTGACAGATGCCAGAACAGCCTGGAAGAGAGACAGAGGGAAAGTGAGAGCGAGCCCCTCTTGTTCTGTGTGAGAATTCCTCCATTAGTCATACAGGGGCAGAGAGAAACAATCCATATGTGCAAAATCACACATGAACATCTGAGTAGTAGAGCATGTTTAATTTTCAATAAAAAAACAAAACAATTAACTTTTAGTGGTTTACAAAGTTCTTGTAAGCACCATCTAAATTAGATTATACTAAATTAAAGTCACCTCTCACATAAAGGCAAATATACACACACACTCAATAAAATCTGTGCATTTTATACATATGCACGCTCAATGAAATTCATACATATTGCAGGTAGAGGTAAAGAGGGAATGCCTTTTCCAGACAGGCACTCTACTCTAAAACAGCTGCTAAACAGGCTTAGTGTTTATAGCCTTAACATAAAAAACACATGCTCAACTCTCTTTCAACCAACACACATTTACATGATCTTTAATGCTTACATACTCGTATACAGGTGCATCAACTTTTGAAAATTCCTTTGAGGTACAAGGTTTGATCTCATATTCTGGAAGTGCTTTACCTGATGTCTGCTACTGTGTGTGATTAGCATAACGTTTGCTTAAAAAGTGGCTGTCAATCAATTTGGATCAGAGTGGACCGGGAAAAGGTCAAAGCATCAGGTCACCGTGTGTTTGTAAGGGAGTTCCCTGCTGAGTAAACCGAGTTTCTAACAGCACTGAATGGGAGAGCAAAGGTAATGCTCTTTTGTTGAGATGCCATCCGGATTCAATCCAAAGCGTGTTGTTAAACTAAAGGGCCTGTGACCTACAGGGATTGCAAAACACTTTCACACAATACTTCAAGAAACACTTAACTCAACAGCAGACTGCAGGGGGCCAGTAGAGCATATAGATCTTAAGAAGGGAAAGACAACACAGCTGCACCCGATTCACACCACCTATAAATATAACCAATATCAAATATGGGAAAGTGGTTCTATAGGCTAAAAACACGTGTCTGTCATTGTCTGCAATGAGATCATAACAAACAGTTCTTCCAGATGTATTGAGCCTGAACAGCGCTGACCTTTAAAACAGGGATATGCATGCAAAGCATGCAATTTTTATAACCAAACAATTATTGTATGCTGCAAAATAACTGATTATGTAACTTTAGACTACTGTGTGTTCTAACGCCATCAACATTCAAAAGATTTTCAATATTTTCTGCACAGATATTTGGGAAATCATTTGTTTATCTTGTCTGCCCATCTCTCTCTCTCTGCATCTGTGGCGTGGATGGTGTTGTTGTTGTGTAAGACACACACAGTGGCTCTCTTGCAGCGCTGTGATTGGTATTCCAGTGATCCACATGCTCTGTGCCGGAACTACTGCGGCAAGTTTGGCCCGGCTCACTGGATCTGTTTATATGGAAAGTGCCAAAACGATGGCCACCTGCAGCCTGCGGTTCCCTAGACAGCAAAACATTCACTGCTCTTCTATGATAAGTCAACTTAAGTTATGAAGTATGGATCTGTGCATTGAGCATAGAGCCCATGGCGATGCTGGATGTTTGGATCTACAGAAGCTAAAGATGAAAGAGACATATTCTTTAAAATAATCTGAAATAAAGATAATACCCCAATAAGATATTCAATTAAGTAATAAAAACTTTTATTCAGAAAGGATGCATTACATTTATATATATATATATATATATAAAAACATTTTTAATGTTAAAAAAATATAATTTCTGAAAGATCATATGACACTGAAGAGTGTAGTAATGGCTACTAAAAGGTCTAAAAGGTATTTTAAATATATTTAAAATATATTAAAAATGATTATTTTAAATTATAATAATCTTTCACAGTATGGCTGTATTTCTGATCAAACAAAGACTGCCTTGGTGACCATACAAACGTCCATTCAAAAACAAAAAATATATACTGCACCTTAACGTCTAAACAAAATAGAAGAAAACAAATAGCCCATGGGATGAAAAAATGGGTTACCTTATCTGAATGCAATCTAGCCAGGTCATTTTTATGAGGGATAATTGGAAGATAAAAACACTTGCAGACATGACTAAAAGCAATAAACAGAGTCAGGTACTATAAACATTTAATGACTTTCTGCAACAGGTTATGAGCCGTCACTTTAATTAAACTGAGACTTATGAGTGTGCATTCATAAGATTTAATTTATACTAAATAAATACTTTTAAAAGTTGTTTATATACAATCTTTACTGAAAATGGTGTAAACAGTTATTAGGCATTCTGTTTAAATCATTGTGGAGCAATAAGTACATTCTACAGATTCCAGAAATCATGTAAAGTGTTTCATCAATGACACACAGCACTGTCAGAGATCAGGAAAGTGTCATGCTGGCTCAGGATCAGTCATAATACGGGTGACCTTTCAACAACAGTCAGTACTAACTTCAAACAAGTGGAGAAGTGTGTTTGTGTGTTTTCTGGTTCATGCTGGTAGTAAGAATGACCGCTGTAATTGTTCATAAAACTTGGTATGCCCCCTTAAGTCACTCAAGGTGTTTCAGAGAATTATTTTCCTAAAACTCTTTTATTTTGTCATTACCTCTCTAAACTCTTTCAGTGTTCCAGGTACTGGAGGGTACTGAAATGCCGGGATCATTTATCCCTGTTCTGCTCATGACCGAGTAAACAGCTATTAGCTGGAGTGTTTATTTCAGTTGCATTAGTCTGGCACACTGGAACTCAGCATTTCAGCCATCCATGTGCAATCGCATTCGTCTGGAGATTTGCTGTTTTAATCGTGATATGGTTGCTAATCGATATGGTGTTAAGAAACACAATGAGACGTGAATCCTCATGTTCATTATATTGACAAAAAATGGCGTGCTTTGTGAACATTCTGCGAACATCTGCAAATATATTTTATAACAGACTAGCAGAGGCTTTAATTCCATTCATCAAATGAAATACAATTAATTTTTGATGGAATAACAAACCATAAATCAAGTTTCTGATCTTTCAAAAGAGCAATGGCTTGCTGTCCACATGATGACACCATAACATTGCTATTTGTCTGTTTCTCCCTAAAGAAACTCTGTTTTACACAACAATGTGCCAGCAGCCAGGGAGCCTTCGTTTCCACAGAGAGCCCCCTGCTGGATGACAACACAACTGCAGGCTAAATGTGCCAATTTGGAAAATCAGCAAGAACTATAGGATATTAGATCAGAATGATGATAAAATTATTATGTCTTACTAATAGTTATGCTATGTTATTAAGATATAATAACCGTTGTACTGCTAGATGTTTTTGTGGAAACCTTGATATATTCACATTAATAAAAAGTAAAATAAAAAAATACAAATAAAAAATACAGCATTAAATTTTTTTTTGTAAGAGGAAAACTCTTCACTGTCACTTTTAAACAATTTAATGCATCTTTGATTTAAAAATTTTATTTTGCATCCAGTTTAAACCTACAGCAATTCTGGTAATGCTGCATGTGTCAACTATGTCAGTAAGAAGATTTTAAAAAAAAAAGTGTTTGATGCTAGTTATCCAGGGAATTCATCAGTGAGTTTTTTCCACAGGGTTTCCCACAGCTAGTCACTATGAGAACTGCACAGACCCACAGCAATTAATAAAAGCCTGACAGAATCTTTCACATCCTCATGAAAGATCCAGATGTGTGCAATCATCATGAGAAGAAACAGCTGCTCTCCACACATAAGACCTAGCATCATACAGCACATTACACAAACATCATTTACAATGTTTGAACAGCTATTTCTTACCCACTGAGCTGTTTTTAAAGGAATACTCTGGGTTTGGTACAAGCTAGTAACAGCACTTGTAGAATAAAGGCCTGCTCCCACCAAACATAATAAAGTACAGACAACAACAACATCACAGAAGAATGATATTGTGCGAATCATTGGCTTATAGGGGACAAGTCAGAATTGTTTTCTAGTAATCACCACCATTATGCCACAAATCTGATTGAGCTGAATTCAAATTGAACACAGATTATTACTTCAAATCGTTCAAAAAATGGGTCAAATGCAGAATAAGTATGAGAGTCTGTCCAGAGCCTGCTATGCGGGGTTGCGCCACATCCTCCTGGAAGAGAGGCCAGTCCTCCAGATGCTGGGGTTCGTCTGTCTCTGATTCCCACCCACAACAAACAGGCCTGTTGCCACAGCAACCAATCCACTCGAGAGGGAAGTTACATTCAAGAAAAATGCTGCACTGATTTGGAGCTTTACACACAGCCAATCCTTCACACTGACAGGCTTATTAATATTCATAAACACACTTCTGCACAACATACAAACACAGTTTCAGTGGAACGCAGTTGATTTTCTGCACACAATAGAATGATGGAAAGATCAAGATAAGAGAACACACAAAAAAACAAACACATTAATGGATGGCTGTTTATGTTGGTAATGTTGGGATGTTTTTGTGTTCTATCAGGGGCGGACTGGCCATCTGGACGTTCTGGAGAAGTCTGGCTGGTTCATCGTCAAAGAAAAAGTGTCAGATTAAGTGACATTGACGGCCGACAAATGGAGCACTAATGTAATCTATTTTTGCTTAAAAGAAACCGAAACTGACGCGAAGGAGATGGGCTTGATGTGAAGACGTGAAGATGAAGGTGATTGGGAGAAGCTAAACGGGGCGAACAGATACATAAGGTTACCTTTGCCCGCCTCGCAGCATGAAGCATATAGCACTGTAGTAAAATCCTAGGACACCCCTAATCCAAGCGTCCACTGCTATTTATCACTCCGCATTATCTGGCATGACTATTCCATTTATTCATAAAGAGACAGCAGCGATTCTACAGCGGGTACATTTGAGAGCTACTAAGTTAGAAAATAAGTAAATGAAGTAGTCTACAAGGTGATAAGTATGATCTACACACACACACACACACACACACACACACATATACACACACACACACACACACACAGATGAATACTCAATTCAATACTGAATTCTGTTGTTTCATGTTTCTAGATTCTAGGTTTATGTTTATCATTTTTAATTCTGCTCTTTTTATGCAGATTTCAAGTATTTAAGTCCATACAATTATACATTTATTTCAATCCTCTGTTAAAAAAAATATAGAAACCATCACATAATTTGTAATGGCTTTACTGGTTATGATGAAAATTGTTTTGGTTTTAATGGAAACTGTAATGGCGCCTGTTGGTCTCTACTGGTAATTGGTCACCTTCTATTCATGGCTTTTGTTAAAGCCTCTAAATCCTAATGCACTATGTCACAAAACACACTACAGGAAACCATCATTTAATGGTTTTAATGGTTAAAATTTAATTGTTTGTAATGTTTTTGATTTTATTTGCAGTGGATGGTTTCTATTGTTTTTGTCAGCAGGGTCACCATGGGTTTTGTTATGTTATTTGCCATAAATGTAATAGGATTGCTGTAATAATGTGAGATAGTAGCGACTGTTTGTAGTTGTGGTGGGCCTATTTGGGAGAAAATACAGGATCGTCTTTCACACCAAGTCCATCCGTTTTTTTATGGGTGGATTTTAGTAGAATCTGAAGGCAGAAAGTAGACAATAGGAGTATTTTTGGCCTTCACAATCTCCTAAGAACCACAAGCTACCACTTAGAGAAACTACGCAGTTGACCGTCATCTCTTAATCCTCCTTTTCTACAGAGAAAATGAAGAGAGGAAGAGGAAAAGGAGGAGGCGAGGTGGGGAGACACAGAATCAGCAGGCGAGAAATTGAGTTGACTACCTGCCAAAAGCAAGCAGAGGGGAGGAGGACACAGGCCTGAGGCGCTTGGCTCAGGTTTGTTAGCGTGTCTACAGTAGAGTGGGGGAGTGATGAGAGCTCGCTGGGGCCACTGGCCACCGACTGTCAGAAAAACATGCCTGCTGCCGTCAGCGCTGATGCCGGGGATATAAACACTATGCCATGGGTACCTGTGTGTTTGAGTGTGGGTTGGACAGATCTGCTCTCGGCCTCAACCACAAGGGACAGACCACAGCTGATTTCTATGGAAACAGAAATAATATTTCAGCCATGGGTTTTGCACAATGAGTTCCACATTGAGGTTAATTACTCACTGACAAAGACTCGGGATGTGCTCTTTACCCTGAATTACATATAGTGCTCTTTAAGTCTTTACATAAGTTATTATAAACAAATGAAGCGTTTTATATATATATATATATATATATATATATATATATATATATATATATATATATATACACACACACACACACACACACACACACACACACACACAATATGATAGAATGATAGATTTAATTCTGATTCAATCCCAGTATTTTCTTTTGAACATATTGCTTTCTGTTATTTTCTCCTTCGTTTTTTTTCACTTCACTGGAATGATTAATTCAATAAAGTTCACAAGCGTAGTTTGCATTTGTAAGGAAACAGCTCCCCCTGGGGTCACGAAAGCAAACCCTAAGAGAAAGAAAACACACGCACACACACAGAGTTTTGAGAATGTGGTATAGTGTCATTTTTTCCCATTTTTCACCAACAAAATCAACAGCTCTAAACACACAAATGTCTTTACCAGACTTACAATAAAATGTCTATGATTTTACAGAACACAAGTTTTACTGTTTACAACCATCATTTATTAAAATAAAGTAAAACAGAACAGACACCACTCACATAAAACAAGTCATAGCTGTTATTTCTAATAACCTCACAGACAGATTAAACTGGGGTCCTTAGGTTTGTGGCTAGGGAACATGAACGCTCAAATATGGGCTGCTGCGTAAGTATTTGAGGTCAGACACTCAGAACTCAATCTCTCTCACACACATTTGCATTTGTCAAACTCACTGCCCTCAAGCAAGCAGGGATGGATCTTTTAAAAAACATAGTCTTGAATTTAATATCTAATTGTATAGGCACTGTAAAAACCAGATAAATAAACATCTCTGACCACACATTCTGCTTGAGGAGGCACAAGTAACTGTTACTGAATGTCAGACTATTTATTTAACAATGATGCCTTTAATCAAACTGCTGTAGCTTTCATTATATGAAATTGTTGCTTTGCAGTATTTTGCTTACTTGTGGTGACAAGCTGCCTCTCATATCTTATTACTCTTATCTCTGGCATTTTCCTCAATGAAAAGCCTAAAAAACTAAAATAAAAAGATGAAATAAAAGATCATACGAGTTAAAATTATACCATTTGACAGTTTTAGATTCATGTGCTCAGCTATCATGTACAGTTTGGGTTTGGAAAGATTTTTAATGTTTTAGGAAGTCTCTTTCTTCTCCCCAAGGCTGGATTTATTTGATCAAAAATACAACATACACAGAAACAATGATATTGTGAAATATCATTACAATTTAAAATAATTTTCAGTTGTATTATATTTGAAATCATTTTGCTTCACATGATTAATCAGAAATCGTTCTAATATGCTAACCCCATCTTTTGAGCAGTAGTATAGGCGCTAAAAAGTTGCTGATACAACATCATAAAAATCCTTTTCGCCCAATGTACTTTTCCTGTTTGTGTGCTAGTTGGCATCCTCAGAACGCTCCTGCTCTATTTACTCAGGCAGACACCCTCTGAGCGTTTGATAATGTCTGGGGGAGAGACAGAGATGGGCTGGGCTTTGATTGCTTCTGGCTGCCTTTGAAAGCATGCAGTGCAGAACAGTTCAAGAGATCACAATCAATTCCACAATAAATCATCTGAACAGCACACCAGCCAAGATCAACTCAAGACCTTCCTTATTTACTCAGTGCCAATGCTGATGTCAACTATGGATCAGTTATGTTAAAGGTGAAGTATACATTTTTTCTATAATAAATACTTTTTCTCACATCCCAGCCTAAAATGCTGAGACAAATCGAGTAAGCCATTTGTAGGCTGATTTCTCATTAGAGATAGAATCATAACTAGACAGATGCATATCTATAAAGTTATCGTTTCAAAAAGGTACAAGGTGAACTGGATTTCATGACGTGTAAAGTGAACAGTAGCCGGGTGGTGAAAGTGAACGGTGTGTGTGTTTGGACTCCTGCTGCTGTGGGCAAGAAAAGAGGAAAAACGAAAACAACTCTTTTTAATGGGCTGTTTCAATCTCCGTTCCCAAAACACCTATTCCCCCTCAGGTAGTCTTCCGCTATTAATATACTACTGCCAACAAATACACTCACATACTACAACCCACTTAACTCGCCGCTGGGGGTGGAGGATGAAAGGGAAAAGGAGTATCTAGGTAGAGGTCTGCTGGCACTGATCAGGATGGGCTTGACTTTATGAGTCCCATTATCCAGGTTTTTAATGTGGGACTGATATTCATAAACACATCAAACTCAGCGGGAGCTTTCAGACACACAATTAGACCTGGCTCTTACAGCAGGCAGCAAAATAACAATCATTAGTCCACAGGGATGTAGATGCTGTGTCAACATCTCTGCAGCGACACGCGGGCCCACCTAAGAATATTTTGTGTGTGTGTGTGTGTGTGTGTGTATGGCAAAGCAACAAAGTATCTCTGATTTTACTGGAAAAATCCACATATTATCAAAACACTGCTCTGCTAGATTACTCAAAGTCTAAACCCCTTCAAATAAACGGACACTGGTTGTTATGTCTTCAAGATCTAAGCAGAAAGAGCATCCTTCAACATTACTTTTATTTTGAATCTCTCTGGCATAACTATAGAGAGCGGTGTGAGCTCATAGAATTACGGTTGTTAGGGTTGTAATGATATCAAAATCTTACGATACGATAATATCTCGATATAAGTCCATGGTATGATATTCATTGCTATATTGGGGAAAGATTTCAATTTTGTACATTTTAAAGTTCAATTATTATGTCTAATGTACTTTAAAAGTTCAAAATTAAGAGCTCCAACCCATGTTCTTAACTAAGAAAACTTAAGTCAGAAAAAGTTGATCATCTTAAAGAGCACACTTTGCCATCGCGATACCAAGATATTGATAATACCGTTACATCCCTTCTTATATATTTTGTTGCAGTGTTTCCTGTTTTGCTTATTTTGAGCGGCAACGGTGTCCTCACAAAAAGTCCATCTGATGTAGTCTGGTACAAAAGCAAATGACTCTTATTTTTCGGTTCTTTTAATGAATCATCAGGATAACTCAAGGATTCAGGAGGTATCAGTATGACAAATCCTTTTCTGAATGAACTCACTGAACGTGTCTGAGCGGTTTTCTGACTCACATGCAAGATGGAGACAATTTATCATTATTTGAAGTGATGACCATCTTGAAAATTACATTTTGTTTACTTAAGGTTTACAAAACATAAATCAGTATAATTACAGACCAACTGTTTGTGAAAACATGGAGTTAAAAATAACATCTGCAACCTTTTTGTAATAATTGCATCTGTCTGTCTAACAATTTGTATGTTTGTCTATTTCCTGTAATATAGTATATTAAACATTACATACAGACAGTTAGAGAGACCGACTGACTGTCTGACAGAGTGGCACGCAGGGCGGTCTCTGTCTGCATCACTGAGATTCAGCAAGGACCATTTAGAAAGCGAACCAGACCAAACCAAACCAAACCAGATATAAACCAGACACACCTGCGATGTGCACATACTCACAAACACATTTGCAAACACAGAGTGTGGAAAAGAATTAAATAAGTCCAAAAACAGAACTGAAGAATAATACATCTGCTAACAATATGAACTGGACATCGCTCTCTTTATCCTTGTACGTTTTTAAACTATTTAGATTTTCAAATATATGCAGACAAATGGCCTATTCTGACATCTTTCTATATTGTGGAGCACCAGTAATGTTATATAAAATAAAAAAACACTCATTAAATTGCAACTGCTGAACTGACACTGCATGCTGTGTCCTCCATTGTACTTTTATCATGAAATCTGTTGAAATGATGTGTGATAACCTGACACAACATATTATATTCTGTCTGCTCCCATGGTTTGTGCATGATGAAGGGAAGTGTGTGTGTGTGTGTGTGTGTGTGTTAAGGTACTGGTACAGGCCTGTGTGCTTTACTGCCACTACATGACACTGCTGTGGGATGAGCTCATTACTGAACGACATTTCTGTTAGAGAACAAAACAAAAGCCAGTCCTGTCTCTCATTCTACACACATGCTCATTCACATGGGAAGCATCAGAGCATAAGTGTGTGTGTGTGTGTGTGCAGTGAATGCTGTCAGTGTGAATGAGGGTGGACAGCAGGAGAATAGGAGCTTCACACTTCATTGTCTTAATGCGCACATACAAGAGACGTGCCTATACAGCTCTCATGCAACCTGTCTGCGATGGGATTGTATATTAGCTCATGAATATTGCAACACCATTTGGTAAAAACAACACATCAGATATTTTATGTATGCACATTTGCATGAAGTCACACATCCACACCCTTACATGCACAATTTCATGGCTCTGTGATGTGCCACTGCTACAGAACAGAAACACCCATGTACATCACTGATGTGGAATGAGGTGATATGATTGGCTTACAGTCCAATGACACACTCCAGAAGATACTCTCACCGTAATATGGTGCAAATGACGAAGTCACTAATATGCCACCAAAGAGTCCCAGCAACACAGACACACACTAGGACATTTATAAGCTAGTGTGGTTCACTGCTGTTTCAGTTTCTGTAAAGCTTGAGTTGGGATGAGGTCACCACACATCTGGAGTATGACACAGTTTTGAAACCCCATTCAGCAAACTAAAGCTTCTCTCTCCCAAGGAACACTCAAAAACTCAAACTCTTTCTCTCGCCGCACGCTTTTACTAAAATATTTAAATGGGGACATATGATAATGTCTTTGTGAGAAATTAAGCAAATAGTCTAGTCTATATAGTCTATTTTAGTCTATAATTAGCCCTTCAAACTTAACCTTTACATGACATTTTCAAGAAGAAGAAACAAATTTGGAATCAGGAAGGTTTTTTTTTTAATGTTTTTGAAAATGCATTCATAAAAAAAAAAAAAAGAAATATTAAAAGGGAAAGTGTCGCATCATCCTTCAGAAATCATTCTAAAATGCTGATTTGGTGCTCAAGACATTTCTTATCAGTGTCGATTGTTGTTGTGCTGCTTAATATTTTTGGGAAAACCATGATAAAAATGCGAAAACCCCAGAAATAAAGTAATCATCAATAATAAATGCATTTACAGTAATTTTTTTATTAATTAGATCAATAAAGTATTGCATTTGCATGTTTACATTAATGTTGATTAATGTTAACATCACATACAGATAAACAAATAAAGTATTACATTTTTTGTGCTTTATTTTATTTTTTTTTTAACAAATTTTTAGCTTTTTATTAAACGCACAAACCCACGTTCGGGAAACAATGTATTGTTATGTGCAATTTAATGACCAATGAGAGAACAACAGTATACATGACAAGTCCCAGTGCAGTGCAGTACACATAGCTAGGTTTTTTTTAAAAAATAGAATAAAGAATAAAAAAAGAATAGAAAAGGTAAGTGCTAGTATTAGTCAAAAGGAGGTTTTGAGGATGTTTAAGTAGACACACACACACACACACACACACACACACACACACTTCCATCAAAAATAGCAACCCTAAAATAATCCATAAATATGGTCTGCTGTGTGTGTGTGTGTGTCATACTGTGGTGTGTGTCATGTCTACAGCAGAGGAGGATCGGAGGCTTGATTATATGCTGTTCGCAACACACTCCTGTATTATTGGAAATGACATCAACAGGCTGATGTTTGGGTTAAAACACAATATCTACAATGTATAATTTCCGACTAAAGCTATGAAAATAACTACAGCAATGTAGGAAAATCACATGGGCCGGGGCGCCCATGCAAGAGTCACCAAGAGTGGCTGTTAGCAGGTTGCTATGTGGTTGCTAGGGTGTTCTGGGCAGTTACTTTGTGGTTTCTTGCCCAAGAAGAGTGCAGAGTGCAGCCCCAAAATATTTTTGGGTCTATAAAAAATGCTCAGCACCCTTTTTAGAGATATTTGGTGGAGCTGTTGTGGAGAAAATTGCAAGTCAAATGATTTAGAAAAGTAATAGCACACCTCTCCTCAACAAGCCACAAGATTTGAGGTATCTTATGTCAGAAACATTGTGGGATGAGTTACGCATTGAAATTGCAATACTTGGGATTAGAGGTTTGTTGAAATCCCTAACCATAAGTATAGGAAATAATCATAGTGATGCTTGCTTTAGCAAAGCCCACTAATAAACATTCATGCACATGACTCTGGCAGAGGACAGGCTGTCTGTGTACATTACTACAGATTTGAAGACACAAATACAGGTAATCAGTAACGCAAACACAGATGTACTTCTCCCTCAGGCCATGTGCACAATAAATCCCTACATATTCAAAAGAGGAGACTTCACAATGAACCATAGCTGAGATCAGCCGGCGAGCAGGTACCGGCTATAATTGTCATGGCAACACCGCTCTGATCAGGATGGGATGCCAGCTATGGTGATTTCACTAATGAAACTAACAGCGGTTGAGGCAAATCACTGTAATTCTCTCTTTCTAACTTCTTGTAGTTTGTGGAGTATATCTAACTTCTGCAAACTTCCTCTCTCCCTCCCTAAGTCTATCCTTTCTATTTTCATTCTGAATTGATCCAGATGCTGTTGGACGTATTCCAGACAGGAAGTCCAACACAAGGGGCTTTGTATATGTGTATGTGTGTGTGTGTGGGTGGCTGAATGCTTGTAGTAAAATTTCATTGTCAGTGCAAGAGTTGTCGTCACAGCACAAACATAACTCATTGTCTAACTTCCTTTCCTGTTAGAATCCAAACTGTTGGGTTATCACGTGCGGCTATACAGGAGTGTGTCTCACAACTTCATTGTGTCCATTCTTGTTCTTGCAACAGTGCAAATCAAATTCATATTTGTAAGGGTGCTTGCTTGTGTAGCCAGTGAAACTGTGTATCATTTTGGGCCCAGTTGGAAATCCGTTTGAATGGATTTTGTTGCTTCTAATGAAATAAGCTCAACAAATATATATTTATTATATTTGTTTTATAACAAATATAAAACATATATATATAACAAATATATAAATAACAGATAAATAAATAAAATTTATTCCTTTGATGGTAAAGCTGAATTTTCAGCATCCATGTTTCCATCCAGTTTTTGTGCCGTTTTGTTAATGACAAAAAATGTGCAAAAAAATGTCTGTTTCCATCCAACTGACCTTTTACTGATAAAATGGTGTACGTGATGACGTCATCTAAAAAAATAAATAAATTGTCAAAAAGGTTTTGGTGTATCGCAAAAGAAAAGAAATGGCCCATAAGCAGTTTCCATAAATAATTTCACCTATATTGCGTAAATTATATAGGCTAGTAAACGGTTTTATTATTATATTGTATAGGCCTACATTAAATTATTTACTCATTAAAGTGTCATGAGTTTGTTTGTTTTTTTGTACTTTGTTATATACTATTTAGATACTTGATCAACAAGCAATAACAATTAACAGGAGCAGTTGTATTAATATTATTTTTCTGATGAACTTTTATTAGGAAATAGGAATGTTCATTTTGGTTATTTCCCCTATAGCCTAACTGACAAAAAACTGCGCAACAATTAGCAGCCAATATGCAGAATTTTATTTTATTTTGATACCTTTATTTTACAAAAGCATAATGTTTTGTTTTTATTGTGAATTTACACAAAAAAATAATAAAATGAAAAATAAATATTTAGAATAGTTTTGAATAATGTCTTAATCTTATATGACCACAAATGAAGGAGTAGACTATTGTAAGTTATTTCCAACTTTATAAGTGAAAAAAAAATCAAAAAATCAACTGATTGTGCCGGTGCCTCCCGCAAGCAGTGAAGCATTATTAACTCGACAACGCAGCCTGTTCATTGTCATAATAAAATACAGTCAGCCAAAAAAACATGCTATTTTATTTCCCTTCATTTAAGAACAAATCCTTTAAATTTTATGGTAGAACAGTACTCAGAACAAAACAAGAATAAAAATATAAGAAGCTACGAACAAATTAATTTAAAATGTTATACTTATCGTTACAATACCTACATAAAACAAGATCTTTAGAACAAAATGAATAAATGTTAACTTGCAATGTACTAAAGGAACATCAAATAAAGATATATATGTTTGAGAGGTAACTCGTCAATTTAATAATATGAATATGATTTAATGTGCTTTTGAACTACAGGGTAATAGTGCTTTAACCTGAGCAACATGAACACATACGCAGCCTATATGCTAATTCTGTCATGTGACAACATTTGTTTGCATTAAAGGCCCTTTTCTCGACAAAAAGTGTTTCCAAACAAATTATTGCGACATTTGAAGTATTGATATAGAATTTATGCGATAAAGTTAAATGGAAAAAGATTGTGTCAACACATGAGAAATTGTATAGATAAATGGCATTTCTATGTTCCATTCAAAAATTCTGAAGCAATAAATATTTTTTCACAAAAAAATAAATCACTGGATGGAAACCTGGCTAATGTTGAAAACAGCTGTGCTGGTTTACATTTTTGTTTAACACTGGAGTCCATGTTAGATCTATATTAAATTTATTACACATATCAATTTAAAGCAAATTAAGAAAAATAATAAACTCCAAACTTGAATTTCAAACTTGAATTTTACACAGCCGTCTAAAATAAAATGTTTTCAGAGGTGTTGAATACCATAACTATTGAGCACCACATTTTGGAATGGTTAAAATAATGATCCTGCTTAAATACAAGCATCAAATAAAAAAAAAATTGGACTTTTCCCTCCCTTTCAAAAAAAAACAAAGGAGCACATTGACAAATCACTTAAAATGGAAGTCCATGGGATAGTTGTTGTACATTTGGCCCATAGACTTCCACTGTAAGCATGTAACTGGAAGCATAATTTTTTTAATTTTGTCATTTATTTTTAGGTTTTTAACTGAAGGACAAGAACAGAAATTGAAATTCGTCAACATGCCACAGATATTGTTTAAAGAGCTCAATTTGTATTTAACTTTGTATATTCCTTTAAGAGCAGCCACAGGCTAATGACAGAGAGAGAGATCACTTCATCACTAAACGGCATATTTTGCTGCACTCAATACAATGTCCACTTAGACAAAATGCTAACATACTGAAATACATTGTATGACACACAAGTGTAAAACTCTCAAACTTTCTATGACACTCTACCATTTCCCAAACTATGAATGTTAGCAACCTTTTATTATATTTGCCAGAGTGCTACAACTCTACTTGAAACTCTTTCTATTCAAACATGAATATTCAACACAATTACAGGCTGTTAAAGTTTCCACCGGAGTTTAAGAAGGACTCACCGCTATAACAGAGATCGGTGCTGTAATGTCACTCAGAATAGACAGGTCTCCCTCCTTCTTTCTTTGTCTTTATTTCTTTTTCTGTTCTATTGCTCTTTCTCAACCTCCCTCCTCTTTTCCAAGTTCCCTCCTCCCTCAGTACAGCTTCCTCCATGCCCGCTCTCTCTCTCTCTCAAGAGGGGAAACAGAAAAATGCATGGCAGCAGAGGAGAGCTGGAATCAGGGTAACCATACATAAACCCCCACAGGATCATCTTCTCAGGTTATAAACATCAACATGTTACACACAACAAAGTTCTCAGCAGCAATGCGTCTTAAAGTGACAATAAAGATGAACACACACACACATCCATACAGACCACAGCTGTGGTCCCAATGGAGAGAGTGCAGCAGTGAAACATCTCTTGCTGAAGTGGAGAGTAACTGGGTTCAGTTGGACTCTGTGCTGATCAGTGTTAATTTTGACAGCAAATTCGGATTTAGTCTTAGTCTTAGTCTTTTGAATAACACACCATTTAGTTTTAGTCACATTTTAGTCATCTGAAATCTTTTAGTCTTAGTCTAGTTTTAGTCGACTAAATATCATAAGAGTTTTAGTCTTAGTCTAGTCTTAAGTCTTTTAGTCTTAGTCTAGTTTTTTTTTTTAGTAGAACAAAGTCAACTTAGTTGATTTGACTAAATGTTTCCATCAGTCTGTTATGGAATGGTATTTATAAAATAAACATAAGGCCTGCTCTCAATGAAAAATATACATGCTCTCTGAAAAAGATATGCATTCGTCCTGAATGATATGCAATGCATATGACATTCTTTCAAGATAAAGTACAGTATTATTGAAATAGACAACCACCTATATTATATTTGTATTGTATGTTCATTCTATTTCTTTATTTGTGCTATTTACACAAAGTTTACATTTTTTTAAGTTTGTTTTTGTTCATTTAAAATAGCACTGCATAGTCTTCACTGTAAAATAAAATACACAATCAAACCAAAATGTATTCAGACACCTTCAACGTTTGTTACAATATCACAGTTTATTTGCTGTAGTTTAGAAATTGGTAATAAAATATGACAATAACTCAGGGTTAAACTGTGTCAGAACAACAAATTCATCTTGATAATGTCTGATGCAATGCTTAATTTGGTTCAGTCTGTGGTGTGAAAAGGTTGCATTAGCAATTAAAGAAAGAAACACTTAAGCAAAACATGCTGAGGTCCATAATATATTTTTTTTTTTGAGTCACTAGTAAAACAATATAATCTATTCTATCTGATTTTTGGATTGACTTTGGATAAATTCTTGTTAAAACTACAAAGTAATTCAATCAAGAGCAGTGAGTGATTTACTTTCATTTTCATACATTAAAGACACTGACAGCAGAGCTAGTAAATTAGGCGCGGTCACTTTAAGAGACAAATGCATCCATTATAAAGATACGCATCCGATTTCTTTCCAACTCTTTACTTTCACTGAAGACATAACTACAGACTTTTTCGAACACACTTTCCAAGACGGGTATTTCGACATATTTAGTATGTATTTGTTGTCGGTACAAAAGCAAGAAGACTTTGAGACGCGTCTCTGCTTGCTCCCTGAACACCAGAACACCACACTGCTGAATTGAGCTCTTTCACTTTTCGCTCTTTTTCTTATGTTTATTTAAAATGCGATTTGTATTTGTTCGTTCAGGTGCAGGAGGACACAAACGTCTTGAAAGAGAGCTCGGTTCAGTCTTGCGCGAGTAACCAGCTGCTCAGTTCAACTTTCCCGCATCGCGGGGCTGAAGCCAACTTGATGTGTTGAATGCTCGGAGCACGTTATAAAACGTATTCTTAAAATACACATTTCTGTTTTAATAAATGCTCATATTAACACATAGCATTACACATAAGTAGGTACAAAAATAATCAGTGATACATTTACGACCCCGTAAAAATTTGGGTCGCAATGGCATTTCAAAAGGTTGCAGTGTAGTTCCCTGTGTAAACAACTTAACTGTTATGAAAACGTCCTCGAAACTCATCTTTGTTCTCTTTTCTGTGTAACTGCTGCTGCGTTTGTTTAGCTGTTGCGCTTGCATTTGCCGCGGCTTTTTAAAATGGCTCGGCTGCTTCTGCATAGATCAACCTACCCTCAAAGATTCGCTCTGATTGGATCTCTTCTCCATTCGTCCCTCCCATATATTTTCGTCTCATTTTTATTCGTTGACTAAAGTGTCAGTTATATTTCGTCACGTTTTCGTCATCATATCTGACTTTTTATTTAGTTTTTATTTAGTTTTCGTCCGTGAAAAAGGTTAGTTGACGAATATTTTTCGTCATAGTCTTCGTCAACGAAATTAACACTGGTGCTGATTGGCTCCAGTGGGATGACTGGCGTTTCCTGTTACTGTGAACCACTGCCAGCATCCTCCCTCAAACTTTAGAACACAGCCCAAAGGCAAACACACACACATGCACACACACATCTTTCTTTTTCCTTTTCACTGAAGAAATCTCATGTATACATGACCCAAATACAGAAAAGGGGAAGAGTGAAGTATGATATTTCATGCAGGAAAACCAGTTGCTGGAGTGAGTCAAGAGTACAGTTTATTCAATAAAAAGAAGTTAAATAAAAAAAGGGGAAAACAAGCTTTTTCATTCCTCATAATTAGCAGTAAGCCAAGCATAACTATTACTATTGCTAATACTGTAAGAATGGGGATTTTTCAAAATGTCTAAGTGTTAGTATTTGATAAATCATGTAGTTAACTATATGTGTGTGTGTATATTATATATATATATATATATATATATATATATATATATATATATATATATATATATATTTTTTTTCTTACTCCATTTTATTTATTTTCCCTTTACTCTGGCCACCCACTATGATCTGCCAAGAGACCAATACTAACAATACGTCATGTTGAGGGTCAAAGAGATGAGACTGACTGGTGGGTATTTCAAACATTTCAGATAATATGAAAGAATAACTGTCTATCATACCATTTTGGTCTTGCCATGAGTGAAGCCATTCAGGAAACAACATAAAATGTATAAAGTGGGGTGAAATGATCCAATAATGACCCAGATGCCAGAATAGGTGAATCTGTAAAAGTACTTGAATCACATCTTATCTGTTTTTTTACTGAAACACATTTGCTTCTCCTGGATGACTTGAAGAAGCTCCAGTAAAACAGCAAGCAAAAAAGTAAATGTTTTGTGTAATTGCAGGGAAAGAGAACAGCGGTTTCGAGAAATCGAGCCAAGAGAAAAGCTTGCTCTTTCAAGGAATGCTGAGAGTCATCCCATGAATTATGGGTAATAATAGCATTTCTGTGCTCTACTTTAGATTTAAACCTCTGTTCCAGTCTGGTATTAAGATGCTCTCCAATCAATCCTGGCTCCTCTGTGTCTACAGATCCAAATATCTCCTACAAAAACAGCATGGAACAATACTGGCATCGGCATCTATCCTGATTTCAGTGCTGAGTGCTGCTGAACGATCATTTGGACGACGTACAGTTAGAGTGTTCACAATAAACTAGTCCAATCAAATCAATGCAAACTAAATGTCATGGGAATGGTGCTAAATAACATTGATCAGATATCTAAGTATGAATACAGATCATTCAATAGCATGCAATATATGATCAATGAAACTGGTGGATATTCTAGCATTCTACTGTTCTATTGTTCTATATTTCGATTCTATTGTTTAACCCTATTATATATAAAATGACATAAACCTTTCCTCAAATATCCTCCAACTACTGCTAAGGTTGCACACATATACACACTGAAGCTCAAAGAGTATTCATTCGATACCCCTGTGCTTTCGGTCCTCATTTGAACAAAAGCACTCATCAAATTTAAACAAGCTTCTGTCCTGCTTACTGCAATTTATATGTAAATGAGTGTGTGTTTGTGTGCTTGATCGGAAGACTGTGACTACTAGGTTAGGTCTGACAAACTGTGTGTGTGGTAATTGTGTTCGTTCTCCAGTGTGTACCAAAGTGTCAATGTGAGGGGTATGTAAACACTGATGTTAATGCATGCGTGCGTGTGTGAGTTCCCTGACTGAACCAACACACTCCTCTCCACTCGTACTGTCTCTCTTTAACGACACGCACTGATTGGCTTTTGTGTCTGACAGCAGGAGTGGTGCAGATGACTGAAACATGGAAAGAGAGAAAGAGAGAGAGAGATGTAGCACTAGGTGGCAGCAGAGTATTATGAAAATAAAGACACTTAGGGAAATTATAAATTCAATACACATTCTAATATCAATCTGATCATGACATCAAACCAGTCCTGCTTCTTTCTGCATCTTTTCATACAGTATATCTTATAAAGTGAATGCATTACATAAACATATGCATAGTTTATGGATCACTAGTGAAACAAATACATGTAAAAATAAAAAAATGGAATAAAAAAAATATTTCGCGTGAAAAAAAAGGACAACAAATATATAAAAAATTCTTTACAAGAAAAAAAAATACATACAGGTTTATAAGAACACGAGGCTGTATAAATGATGACAATTTTCATTTTTGTGCGAACAATACTTTTAATTGGAAAAAGCAAAGAAAAGAAAGAAATCAGGATACCAGTACTTTCAGAACTAAATACCACACCAAAAAGGTTTTGAAATTAAAAAAAATAATAAATAAATAAAGTCTTAACAGTACATGAAATATAACAGTAATACATGTCAAATGACCTTGTACTGTGTCAGCTCCCCGAGTGATGAACTTCTGTGGGGTTGAAGTGAATGCTTCAGACTCTCTGATCTCAGACAGCATTAGAGAGACAGAGTAAGATAAAGTGAGAGAGGCTGGGGAAGAAGTATTGCCATCTGTCTCTACCTGTCTGTGATTACCAGAAGCAGGCCGACAGGAGAGATCTCTAGAGGGATGAGACGATGGATAGAGGAAGAATTGGGAGGTAAAGGGTTAGAGTCAGGGGAAGAATAAAGGACTGGAATGAAGTGAGGGATGATTTAGAAAGGCGTGAGAGAGAGAGACTCTCTTGAGGATGAGTGTGAATGGTCTATCAGTCAGACTGGAGGCAGCCGGAGGAAGAGAGAAGGATGGCGCGTGAGAGAGAAGATATCAGTTAAACTTAAACTTAAAGTGTCGCCTGAACCCAAGTGTATCAACTGTCCAGTATACTGTAGTATGAATAAGCAAAATAAGATCACAATAAACCATAGTACAGTCAAAATAGTATGCCAAAGATGTCCAGATGACATACTCTATAAGCAGGAGTTTGTGACAGTTGTGCTACGAATTTGTCATTTGTAGAAAAGAATGAATATTAGACTGAAGCCTCTCATTTTGAAACTGATGTGTGCAATTTATGTTACTAGTATGTTCTAAATTTGTAAAAAAAAAAAAAAAAAAAGAATAAAGAAAAAAAAATATATTCAGCAAGGTTACACTCAACTTGATCAAAAACATCAGTAAATTCCTTTGCATTGTTACAAAAGATTTATTTAAAATAAACCCTTTTCTTATTAACCTTTTATTTAGTAGTGATAAAAAAATAAAAAATGTAATAAATTAAAAAATTATTGAACACCAAATCAACATACTATGATTTCTGAAAGATCGTGTGATACTAAAGACTGGAGTGATAGCTGCTGAAAATTCAGCTTTGCCATCACAGGAATAAACTACATTTTAAAATTAATTCAAATAGAAAGCAGATATTTTTGATAAAAAAAAATATTTTACAATATTACTGTTTTACTGTATTTTTTATCAAATAAATGCAGCCTTGGTCAGGATAAAATTTTTCAAAAACCTCAACCCTTTGAACACAGTAGTGTATTTTCTACCAGCTTAATATACAGAGACAACTATAAATAAACCATTTATAGGCTTGTATCAGATCATGTGTTTGAGTAACACCACCAAATCAACACAACAATAACGGCTTAACCAATGTTGTGCTGGTTTTTGGGCGGGGCTATCTGTTTGGCCGACCAATGAAAGGTGGGGAGGCGTGCCTGGGAACCCAGTTTCTTAGCCATATCACTTTCTTGCTATAAACTCAGTGAACTTATAATTAAAAAAAAAAAACAAGTAAAAGGTCCGAAATCTTAGAAAGACAGAATGAGAGAAAGAATGAAAAGTGATTCCAGATTTTATGACTCCACCTCAAAGAAATCAGAGCTACAGTATGAGCGCACACACACACACACACACACTCACACACACTCGTCAATCTTATCTAGGTCCTTGAAAGTGACAATTTTGTCAAAACCCAATTTCGAGTTGGATGATAAAAATAAATTCCATCAAATGAGTGTGGGTGTGTGTGTGTGTAAGTGTGTGTGAAGAGCGGCTCAGCCTGTAATTGTAGGTGTTGTGTGTGTGTGTAATAAAATATGGATGCCATTGTTCAGCAGTGGTGGTGTTCTCCATGAGTGATTTTAATTACAGATGGAGGGATAAACTGGCCTGAAAGACTGGACTCTGATGCACTCTCTCTCTCTCTCTCTCTCTCACACACACACACACCACTAGCCAGCATGATGATGGATGACATGACATTAAAACGAGACAGGGCTAAAGCCTCTTTCAGGGTGAACAAATGAATAGAAAGGTAAGCCTTAGGTTAAGAAATTTTTAAAGAAAACAATACCAATATAGAATTATTATATTCCCCTCAACATATAAAGGCATGAGGGTGTGTGTGCGTATGTTGGGTTTCTCTCCTAATTAATGAAACTTGTTCGTTTTGAGAATGTTCTATAATAAAGCCTCAAGCAACTCAGTGGCCCAGAAATTCCAATTAATAGTCTCTCTCTCTCTCTCTCTCTCTCTCTCTCTCTCCTATTTTCCCTTCAGTAACAGAACTGCTGTATTTCATTCAATGAAAGTAATGAAAACAACAACTAATATGGAACGAAAACAGATGTATTATTCATGTTTAGGTCTATATATTAATTTTACTTTCACATAAATAGCATAAACAAACACACAGCCAAATCTTCACGGATTCCGACCTATGGCATGAGGTTAAATAAGTGCAACACCCCAGTGAGGTACAATCTTTTTGTTGGCTCCCATCAGGAACCAAACTCAGCTCCAGATATGAAAGCAGGGCCTTTATTAGATGTGTGACACTGGAGCTGAGCACGACAGCCCTGTCAGTGGTAAAACCATTAGGCTGACAGACAGCGAAATGAGACTATATTTCAGAGGCACTTCATTTAAATCAAGTGTTGTCTACGGCCTACGGCTCCCACAATGCTTTGTGTCAGCAATTCCTAATGTTCAAGGATATTACCCATCATAACTGTGGCCTTATTATAGTATTCCAAGGAAAGCAGTGGATTCAGAGAAGAATGTGTTTTCTTCAGTTTTCCCAACAAATTATGGTTTTAAGTTGTGCATAAGCAAAAGATTAAGTAACTATATGCTGTATCAAAAAACATATCACATGAGAGTTCATCTATTACTCTTCATAAGCACACAAACAAAAACCATTTCTATATTTATAGAAACAGTCAGTTTTTTTCTGTGTCTGTCTGAGCTTGTTTTTCTCACTTAATGAGACCCTGTAAACAAACAAGCACACGCACGCACATATACACACACACACAAACACACACTTGTTTTGTTTGGCCATAATGAAATTCAGTGAACCGCTATCTTCCAGTCATCATTGCAACTTAGAAAGGTCAAATGCACTTCAGAACACAATGATGCATTACAAATGTATAGTCCAAGCCAAAGTATGAATGTGTCGTCAAAGGAGGTACAGAACAGGCTATAGCAGATATCACACAAAACTAGTACACACTATCTTTCAAAGATTTGGGTTCAGCAGGATTTCTATTTATTTAAGATTTTAATAATTTAAATTAATACTATTCTTCAGCAAGGAAGCATTTAATTAATCAAAAGGGTCAGTAAAGATATTAATAATGTTAACAAAGTCTATTAAATAAATACAATCATTTTCAACATTAATAATAAGACGACATCTTTCTTGAGCACCAAATCAGCATCATGTGACACTGAAGACTGGAATGAAAATTCAGCTTCACCATCACAGGAATACATTTTTAAAATATATTATTTATTTACTAAAAAAAAGTGACTATTTTAAATCAAACAAGTGCATCATTGCTGAGCACAGGAGACGTTTTTTAAAAACATGAAAAAAAATTTTGTCCTTAAACTTCTGAATGGTATTGAATGTGCAGAAGGTCCTGGATCCGGCTTTTTCGAAACTGCACCCTGCTCTAGCCCATCTCCAGCACAACACACACCTGTAATGAGGAAATTCAGTAAAACCGGGATAATCTTCATGCTCTTGTAAATTCATCCTCAAGTGACAGCCTATTAATGTAGCATTCACAAGCCCATTAATCTTGATTCAGAGAGGCAGACAGAAGTCACCGGCTCCCTGCTGACTACATTATGTTTGTTTCATGTCTGCCTGAGTGATTATTTTAAACGCTGCACCCTGTAATAACGTGACTGTAGGGAAGCACGTTGTAATGTGGACACTGTCACAATGCTGAGAGTTTCAGTCAGGTCAAGGCACTGCACGAAATGTACCTCTTGAACAAATCAGCTCACATTTTTCTGCCTGCTTCCTTTATGGGTTCCAGACATGTGTACAAAGACACACAGACAATGCACACACACATACATTCACACAAAGCAATCCTAAACTTTTTTAATGGTCTAATATAGAGTTTAAATCCAATCATCAGAATTCTTTATATATAGTGAAATATGTGAAAGGAAGCATAAAACATGAAACACATTTGATGCGTCTGTACAATCAAATCGGTGACCACCATGCAAAATCGTGAAAAAACAACTGTCATCATATACTTGGTAGGCATTATTTTTTGCAGTGGCAGTATGAAATTCAGGGTGAAATATCACATTATACATCACAAATAGCAAACACAATTTGCAGCAACAATAGTCTTTTGTTGGGGCGCCAATTATTGTGGTGGTGGTGTGTTTGAGTGTGTGTCCATTCAACACGACCAGCACTGAGGCACTGATTGATATTTAAATTACCCACAATGCTTTTTTCTCACAGCTCCCGGTATTGCATACACGGTAATACTTTATTTCTGACCTCTCTCTTGCCAAACAGAA